>NC_056744.1:340254735-340597235 GCF_019279795.1 Protopterus annectens | reverse complement strand
CGGTTTTGTGCTAGATTTAACCAACGCACTATTAAGCGTCGGTATATTTTTGCATCAAAGTATTTTGGAAACAGATTTAACTACCCAGAAATGTTGTCGGATAGTAATCCGACTACTGGAGTACATAAAAAAAATGCAAAGAAAAGGACAGAGAAAGGCAGTCGAGATCCAAAACCGATGAAGCTTCTCCTAAGCCAGTCGCCGGTTCACCGGTACTCAGTGAGGTGCTTTCACAGCCCCTGATACCCACTACCTTCAAGTCGCAGGCCACTACCGACACCCATGTGGAGTCCGGCATGCCGCAAGATACTCAAGGTATTGGACCGACGGATATATCTCCCTCGGATGGGTCTGGAGCCGCTGAGCAGGCACCGGCTTCTGAGGGTGTATTCAGACCTCAACATTTGTATATCAAACCGACGAAAGCTGCAAAACCAAAGACAAAAGCAACTAATAAAACTAAAAAACGACGTATGAGCCACGTGCGCAGGTCTCTATGAATAAAAAAACAGATGATCAAAATGGCTGAAGACCTTATTACCTTGATCAGGGGTACCCATCCCCCTCCTGATAAGAGGCCTAGGCAAGACACTGATTATGAATCTTTAGATCAGGTTTCTGTTTCTTCTGATTCCTCTTCTGATCAGGAATTATCTATACCTCCCTATGAGGATTATGATGCTGAGGAGTCTATTCCATCTGCATCTCCTCCTGAGGATTTTTCATTTGGAGAAACCTTGCATACTTTCAGGGAGCATTTTCACTGGGAGAGGCAAGACTTCTCAGAATTAAAAAAGAGGTTCAGGGATTTCCTCCTCCTTCCTCAGCACAGGCCTTTAGCCATTCCCCCTGTTTTAGACATTGTGGATTATGTGTTTTCAGTGTCAAGCTTGACCCCTGACTCCTTACCTCCGGCTCCCAGTAAGCCTGTCAGATACTACAGGGTCCCAGACTCACATAAATTTTTATTTAGAAACCCTGCTGCTGATCCTGATACTATTTCACAGGGTCCAAAGGGAGTTAAGGCCTCAACAGCAAAAAATCCTACCCCCTCTGACAGAGATTCAAGGGCCCTGCAAAGATGGGGAAAAAGGTTTATACATCTGCAGCCTTGGCAATCAGGGCCTTAAACTGTCAATTTTGTATGCTTAAGTACCAACAACATGTTATGGGATTGCTTAAACAAAAAAATAATGTTGATTTCAGAATGTGCAGAAAGTAAAGAATTGCAGGAATTAGTGCATGCAGCTGAACAAGTTGGAAAGCATACTTTGCAATGTGGTTTTGATTCCTTAGAGGCCTCCTGCAGGGCCACAGTTACTGGATCTGTGATTAGGAGGCATGCCTGGTTAAAGGAACAGAATTTGCCTGATCATGTTAAAGCAAAATTGCTAGATGCACCTTTACAGCATGATTCTCTGTTTGGTATTAAGGCAGAAGAGGTTTTAAAGAAAATGGAAGATGAAGCTAAGTCTATGCAAACTGTTAAAGACTTCTTACAATTGCAGCCATCAAGATTCAGTAGACACTCGCCTACAAAAAACTGTTCCTTTCCTGTGTCAGACAGAGCTCAAAGGGGCAAATCCAGTCACCCTAAGGGTTCCAGATACCAGCGCAAGATTCATACAGGTCAAAGCAATGGGACGCTTCCACCTCCAAATCTGGAGGAGATAAAGCACAAACCTACAGAAAGCAATCCCAATGACTTCCATCTGCCTACACCAAGCATTTATCTTTTGGCAGCACCCATAGGGGGAAAACTAGCACTTTTTGCTCAAAATTGGCAGTTAATAACCCAGGACAAGTGGGTACTAAACATCGTATCACAGGGATACAGATTTCATTTCCACACTCTGCCAATGGCAAATGGTTGGCCAGATCTGCCAAAAAATCAATGGGCAGAGGCACAGAAACAGGTTACGTCCCTCATGGATATATGGGGGCCATTCAGACAGTACCAGAACAGGAAAAAGGACAAGGTTTTTACTCAAGACCGTTCTTGGTACCCAGAAAGGACAAGGCCTGGCGACCAATACTGGATTTATTGATTTTGAACACATACCTGGACATTCCAAAATTCAAAATGCTGACTTTGCAGCAGCTTCTGCCCATGCTGGGCAAGAATGCTTGGCTGGTGACTTTAGACCTAAAAGAGGCATACCTGCATGTCCCAATAAGACAGTCGTGCAGAAGATACCTTAGATTCAAGGCTGGCTTAATGCATTACCAGTTCTCTGCACTGCCCTTTGGCTTATCTACTGCGCCCAGGGTCTTTACAAAGTGCCTGGCACCAGTAATTCCATTTTGCAGACAAAAAGTATACAAATATATTCTTACTTGGACGACTGTCTCATTCAAGCAGAGAACAAGGACACTCTTCTTCGACACCTGGCGTTTGTGAAAAGGCTTTTAACATGCCTAGGGTACACAATAAATGAAAAGAAATCACAAATGGTACCCTCTCAAAAGATAACATTCCTGGGTGCAAGCTTGAATACAACTGCCCAGATGGCTTACCTCACGCCAGACAAACAAAGGCAACTGACTACTTACTTCAAACTGATGGCAACCAAAACCCAGTTATCTGCAAGACAAATTCTGCAGGCTCTGGGCTTCATGGCATCCTGCATCCTACTAATTCCATATGCAAGACTGCATATGAGGAAACTTCAGTGGTACCTAAAAAGTTTATGGTGTCAACATTCTCACAGTCTGGAAGCAATGATTCCTCTCATTCCGTGCCTACAACAGGAGTTTCTATGGTGGGCAAAGGCATGTCACCAAAACATGGGATGGGCCTTCACTCTCCCCCCTGCCAGCCAAACCTTAACAACAGATGCATTGGATTATGCCTGGGGGGCCCACATGGCAGGAAGATGCATTCAGGGCATATGGACTCCAAAACAAATGCATCTACATATCAACCAGAAAGAGATGCTAGCTGTTCAAAATGCCCTAACAGCCTTCAAAGACTTACTTCATCCAGGACAACTACTGATAAAGACGGACAACACCACAGTCATGTGGTATATAAACAAGCAAGGGGGCACACACTCATACCCCCTTTGCAGATTAGCCATGGCACTGTGAGACACAGCTTTGACCTACCAAATACATCTTCAAGTTCAATTCCTGCCAGGAAAACAAAATACACTGGCAGACGATTTAAGCAGAAACCGTATGGATCCTCACGAGTGGAAACTAAATCCACAAGTCTTCAGCATGATAACAGAGAAATGGGGGAGCCCAGACATAGATCTGTTTGCCTCTCCTCAAAATTATCAATTGAAAAGATTCTGCACAAGGACTTATCACAGACAAGCATGGAATGTGGACGCCCCATCCTTCAGTTGGAAAAACCTATCAGTTTACGCCTTTCCTCCTCTGCCTCTTCTCCCCAAGGTCCTTCTAAAAGTCACACAAGAGAAACCAAAGATGATACTAATTGCCCCGGACTGGCCCCACCAGTACTGGTACCCAATCCTAAGGAACTTGTCTCAGTACCCAGCTTGGACCTTACCTCAAAGACCTCAACTACTGTCCCAGCAAAGCAATCGGATCCTGCACAATCAACTACAGACACTGAACTTGGCAGCATGGCTGATCATGTAGTTATACAAACAACACCTCTCAGTAAAGCTGTGATGGATGTCATTTTGGAAGCCAGAAGGCCTAGTACTAGGAAATCTTATGCTGACAAATGGAAGAGATTCTGTGCTTGGACTCAAGCACAAGGAACCAATACAGCAGAACTAAATATTCCTCAGATATTACAATACTTAACTGAAATGCTTGACAAAGGCCTATCTTTCTCATCAATTAAAATCCATGCCTCTGCCATTTTGGCTCATTACAATACAGAGCCACCAGTTTTTTCTCATCCTTTACTAAAGCAGTATCTTAGAGGAGCCAGAAATTTAAGGCCTCCTAGAAGATCACCAGTACCTGCATGGGACCTCAATTATGTGTTGGAAAAGCTCACCCTGCACCCATTTGTACCAGCAGCTACTGCTGATATAAAGTTATTATCATGGAAAACAGCTCTGCTACTAGCAATTACTTCAGCAAGAAGAGTATCAGAGCTACAGGCCCTCATATTTTATCATATTTTACCCAGACAGGGTGTCTCTGAGGACAAATCCTACTGTTATGCCTAAGGTGGTTTCCAGTGTGGCTCTTAACCAAATAATTCATCTGCCAACCTTTTATCCAAATCCGCAGAACAAGGGGGAGAGAATTCTGCATTCCTTGGACGTACACAGGCAGCTAAGATTCTACTTGAGCAGGAATAAAGCTCTAAGAAAAACTGAGCAATTAGTAGGGTCATATGCTGCAGGATCAGAAGGAAAGGCTATTATGAAGCAGACAGTTTCAAAGTGGATAAGCCACTGCATCTGTTTCCATGTTAAACCTGTGCCCAAGGGCATTAGGTCTCATTCCACCAGAGCTGCAGCTACTTCAGCAGCCTTTCTCAGAGGAGTACCAACCAAAGACATTCTAGAGGCTGCTACTTGGTGTTCTGTCCACACCTTCACAAAGCATTATCATTTGCCTCTCTACGGTAAGTCCAGGGCAGGCTTTGCCACTGCAGTGCTGCAGGGCCTTATAGCCGCACCGAACGCTGTTTAACTCCAGCCTCCCAACCATAGCTTTGGGATTCTACCCAAATGTAATGACTGCAGCAGTGAAACACAAAGAACATAGTACAGTTGTGTACACTTACCATAAATGTAGATGTTCGAGTGTATTCACTGTTGCAGTCCAGGTTACCCTCCCACCATCCCCCTGTCATTCTGGAGTTTCTTTCCTTCTCTATCTTCTACAACCTATGTGGTGTATTTGCTTGTAGATGAAGGTAAAGTTTATATTGATGCATGTATATATATATATATATATATATATATATATATATATACATACATACATATATACATATACATATATATTTTTGCTACCTTTTTGGGGGCACCTGACATTGGGGGCAAGAAAAACTAAAGAAAATGGCATCGGCTGCATGTTTTATACCCCTGACGACCTGACATTATGGAAGAGAAGACAGCAACGGACGCAGGACCCAAGACTTTGGAATTCAGGACAGCTGAGGGCAACCTGCCAGCAGATTAATGTAATGACTGCAACAGTGAATACACTCAAACATCTACATTTATGGCAGGTGTACACAACTGTACTTTTCTAAACAAACCATCTCCTCCTGGATATCTAAGGCCATTTCTTTTTGTTGTTCTTTCATGGCAAATCCCTGTCAGCTTCTCTTAGAGCTTATTCAACTAGGGCTGTTACCTCTTGTGCTGCCTTCTTCAAGGGGTTGGACACCAATTCCATCCTTGAAGCAGATACTTGGTCTTCAGCACATACCTTTACTAAGCATTATAAGTTGGATATGGTCTACTGAGAGGGTCCGGCATGGGTCTATATTACATCACTGAACGCTTAGAAAAGCGAACAGTGATTAATCGACCTTATGTAAGCAAAAGCTTACAATGTCGAACTCTCAGAACAACGATTTTTTTCCAAGGGGAAAAAAATCTCTGTTCCAACAAAAAAAAAAAAAAAAAAAAGAAACTTTAAAAGATTACATTACGTGGGGGCTTCATCCCCCACACCCCCCTATTTAAATATATCAACTCCAAGACCACACTACAGTGCCGAAAATGGCAAAGTAACGAAGCGGCCAAGCAAATTCTTTCCCAGGGAAAGAATTCACTTAAAAGCCACTTCGATATTTTGCCTTTTCAGTCTTTTATGTTTGACTAAGACGCATTCAAAAGAATGTGTCTTCGGTCTTGTAATAATAACCCTCTTACATACCTTGTATTTGCTTAGACAGCTCAACTGCTTCTTGGATAAACCTAGGTCTATTCATCAGTTTGATCAACTTTTTTGTTTCCTTTCATCCAAGGTCTTCGGGTTTGGCTGTTTCTAAACAAACCATCTCCTCCTGGATATACAAGGCCATTTCTTTTTATTGTTCTTTTCATGGCAAATCCCTGTCAGCTTCTCTTAGAGCTTTATTCCACTAGGGCTGTTGCATCTTGTGCTGCCTTTTTCAAGGGGTTGGACACCAATTCCATCCTTGAAGCTGCTTCTTGGTTTTCAGCCTATACCTTTACTAAGCATTATAAGTTGAATATGGTTTCTAGGGCCAGAGCAGGTTTTGTTATAACCATTTTATGTGGGCTTGTTGAGGGCTCTTCTCAGCCTTCCACCTCCTATTCTGTTTCTTGAGCTTTTTTACTCTCCCTTCTGTACCGAATACTGCAACAACGATATAGAATGACGTAGTACAATTGTGTAAAATCTTACCATAACAGTAGATGTACTTCTCTTCATTGTTGCAGTATTCCGTCCCTTCTGTCCAACCCCCTCTTGTTTATTTTGCATTTTTTTTCCTTATGGGTGTGTGTGGACTGGTTTGTCCTATGATGACTGTTCTCTTCTTAGGCAGTGCAGTTCTAGGTAGGTGTGTCTGTAAGTCCCTTTTAATGTTCTGTGAAGGGAGCATAAATGTGCCGTACAGCACAACCAAAATCTCTCTTAAGCTCATTTTTACTGGCCAAGCGATGGGCTGCCCAGGGCGATACATCACTTCTGTACCAAATACTGTAACGTTGAAGAGAAGGGTTGGGACGGTGGCCTAAGGGGTTGGGAGGGTGGCCTAATGGTTAAGGTGTTTGCCTTACAAACACAACGTAAAGGGTTTGAATCTCACAGGGGATAATTGGCTAGGCTTAAAATGTCCCGCAAGGACAGTTAGCCTAGTACTAATCTATGAACCTATGAACAGGCCCTTTCCACAATGGAGAATTTCTTTCATCTTTCCTTGGACAGGCGTAGACTTCCAAAGTCAGGCCAACCTCATGAAAAACAAAGTCCTCACACAGACTGAGGAGAGGACGCAAGTATGAGACAGTAGTAACTAATGGCCAAGATTGTCTCGTGTGGGGGGGGGGTCATCAAGTTTGCTGCACCACAGACCTCTATCACAATGGATTACTGGGCTGTGAATGTTGTTAAGGGTAGTCACATCTCAGAGCTCAAAGGGCATCAAGGGGAAAGACCTCTCCTCAGAGAGCAAACTGCCTGTGTGTAGCTTTTGGACAGGGCCAGACTGTAATTAAAAAAAAAGCTATTGACTGTCTTCTTCCTTCACAATGAAGCTAGGGGATTTTAACTTTACCAGAATGTGATTCTGAAGGGGATGCAAATTTCCATCCCAGTCACTTCAAAAAGCAAATCCAGTGTATCAGATTCTCGGAGATGGATTTTCACGGTTTCATTCCCCTAATACCACACAGTGCATGGATGGTGTCTATAGACATGGACACATTCTAACACATTACACATTACTCCCTGTGCTCCACGCAGGAGGTTTGTTCAGTGTTCTTTAGCAGTTCATCACTTTCACTGCATAGTGCTACTTTTCTGTTCTGTTTGATTCCCATTTCATCACAGCAGGAACTAATGATCAGCAGGGAATCCATATATTGCATTAGAAGGGCTTGCTGATCTTTCCATACCAAGTAGTAAATTTGGAAGTTGAAGTCAACTAGTGGTGATTGTGGAATTCTGCTGTCAGTGCTCTGTGTTGGGCACCTGTGGTTGGAGAAAAAAAATTTGAATTTCTACCAGTTTGTACCATGGTGGTAGTTGACTTCCAGTGGCCACATATCTGTCATTCACTTTTGTATCTGCTTTTAGTGTTAGACCCCTGCTTCCATTCCCTGAACTAGTGGATACATTTGATGAAACTAGAGATGGGACTCCCATTTCTCTTGCCACGTACAACTCAGTCTTTCATTACTTATACATTGCTGACATGACGTGTCACGCCCTTCCTGGTTCAAGGGTATGGAACAGCTACAAGAGGCAGTTGCTCATCAAGTTGGCATTGCAAGCTCTGGAAGTCTTGTTGAAGGCAGTCACTTCTTCTGTAGTCAGACACTAAGGCAGTGGTTTGACACTTGAGTAAAAAGGGGATGATAGGCATATTTTTCCAAGCCTCTCTACATGGAAGTAATGCAAGTGTGGTAATGGGTCATTGACCAGGACATCTTCCCAGTATCTGTCTAGCTAGGTTTATCCCAGGGGAACTTAGAGTCCCATGGACACCTCTAAACTTTGAGTTGCAGTATGTGTCTTAGAAATGCAGCTACTAAAAAAATATGCTTGCATATCTTCTACTGGGCACCTTTAAAGTCAGTGTCCTACAGTCATGGCAAATGCATTTCTCCCTAAATTTTCCTCTGGGAATGCATGGGTTGGAGGTGAACTGTGGCACTTCATTCATAAATTGGAGAGTCGTGTTGCAGTACATTAGTTTGCCATTAATTCCACATCTCCTTGCATGATTTCAAGCAGAAAGGCTGAAACCTATTCTGCTGGCACAGTGGTAACCCAGAATAGCTAAGTTTCAGACTTTCTGGACTGTCTAAGACTATCATGGTTAAGACGTTGAGGAGAGTAGTGTTGTGACAAGACAGTGGCTTTAACCTCAGGGCATTACTCATGGACTGATGTGTCATATCCCATTGGATGTGTTGGCAGAGATTTTGAAGTTGGCTCAAGCTGCCAGAAGATCATCTGCTAAGCCAAATGGTACTACATGAAGAAAAGTTATTCTGTCTCACTAGAGAAGTATCCTGATGTTCATCGTGCATACAGCTGCAGTAATCACAGATGGGGGTTCTCTGCCGTCAGGCGGGTCCTCGGTCGGCCGAATTTCAAAGTCTAGGTCCGGCGTCGGTTGGTGTCGCTTTCTCTCTTGACGTCAGTGAGGCCAGAGTATATAAGACACAGCCGATGCCATGTTCTTCAGTCTTTTTTGCCGCGCGGTGCCCGAAGCAGAAGCAGTTCGCAAGTGCCCCTTCGGCCAGCTCCTGAATTTACGAAAAATTGGAAACCGAAGTCTTCATTAAAGCTAAGTACCCCATTGGGGAAACTTTTCTTGCCTCAGACCGATGTCAGAAAAAGTTAACAATTGTATTTCTTGTGGGAAGCAAATACCGCATAAGGATTTCCATTCCCTCTGTATACCTTGTTTAGGCCCAGACCACGACGTCTCGGGCTGTCGCTTTTGCGCTACTTTCAATAAACGCACTATTAAGCGTCGGGCGGAGTTCGCCCAACACTTTTTTGGAAAAGCCTTTGATTATAAAATGTCGTCGGAGACTCCGACTACCGTTTTGTCCAAAAAACGCAAGGACAAGGACCGACACGCGAGGTCCGCGGTCCCCACCGACACCACGCCAAAACCGGCTACATGTGGTCCGGTTCTCAGCGAGACGCCTTTGCAGTCCCTGACTACCGACGGCACTTCCTTGGCGGTGTTCTCTGTACCGGAGACAGCAGGTACCTCGGCCCTTTCCCAGACTACAACCGAAGCCATTGCTAATGTTGAGCCTCCTAATGTGGACAGGTCCACTTCCACCCATGGTGTCTTTAGACCCTCATCTTCTTTTTCTATTAAGGCCTTTACTAAATCCAAAGCAGCCAGGCATCCCAAAAGGCCTGTTACACAGGGCCCTTCTCTAGGCCCCATGCCTAAAAAACAGATGCTGAAAATGGCTGAGGATTTGATTACTCTTATCAGGGGTTCTCAACCCCCTCCAGACAAGAGACCCAGAGTGGAGGAAGATTCTCCCTCTTCTGATCAGGGCTCCATTTTATCAGAACATTCTGATGTAGAGGAACACTCTTACTCTCCTTTTGAAGATTCGGATGCAGAGCAGTCCATTCCTTCTGTATCTCCTCCTGAGGATTTTTCTTTTGGGGAAACCTTGCACACTTTAAGGGAACACTTCCATTGGGAAGGCCAAGACTTTTCTGATTCCAAGAAAAGACTTAGGGAATTTCTTTTGTTACCTCAACACAGGCCTCTGGCGATACCTCCTGTTTTGGACATACTTGATGATGTTTATTTGGAGGCTTGCCTTAACCCGGATTCCCTGCCTCCTGCACCAGTCAAACCTGATAGGTACTACAGAGTTCCTAACTCTCACCAATTTCTCTACAAAAGCTATAATGCTGACCCTGAGACCATTTCTCAAGGCCCCAAGGGATTGAAGGCCTCTACTGCCAAGAATCCACTTCCTGCCGAAAGAGAGTCAAGATCTTTAGAAAGGTGGGGAAAAAAGGTATATACCTCGGCCACCCTTGCCATGAGGGCCTTAAATTGTCAGTTTCATATGCTTAAATATCAACAGTTCCTGTTATCACAATTAAGGAATAAAATGTCTCAACCTGAACAACCAGATTTAAAGGAGTTACAGGATATGATGCATAGTGCAGAGCAAGTGGGTAAACACACCTTACAATGTGGCTATGATGCCCTAGAGGCCTCAAGTAGAGTGGCTGCTACAGGATCAGTCATTCATAGACATGCCTGGCTTAGGGAACAAAGCTTGCCTGATCATGTGAAAGCTAAACTTCTAGATGCTCCTTTACAAAAGGATGTGCTGTTTGGTACTAATGCTGAGGAGATATTACGGAAAATGGAAGAAAAAGCCAAATCTATGCAAACTGTCAAAGCTTTTTTACAGGTCCAACCACCACGTTTTAGCAGAAATTGGCCTTCTAAAAACTGGTCATTTCCAGCCACTGACAAGCCCCAAAGAGGTAGATACAGGTGCACAAGGGGCAGAGGGCAATCACAAGGATCATATAGAGGCCGACAATGGCAAACTCCAGCACCAAGAGGTGGCGAAGACAGTGCACAACAATACAGAAAACAAACCCAATGACTCCCATGCCAAGCAGGTCTCAGCTGGCAGCACCTTTGGGAGGAAAGCTAGCATTATTTGCAAGAAATTGGCATATTGTCACAACAGACAAATGGATCCTGGACGTTATAAACAGAGGCTACAAATTTCTATTCCACACTCTTCCAAAAATGAGAGGCATGCCAAACCTGCCACACAATCAAAGGGCAGAGGCACAACTACAAATTTTAAAGCTCATAAGCATGAGAGCCATACAAGAGGTACCTACTCACGAACAAGGTCAAGGTTTTTATTCAAGACTTTTTCTGGTACCAAGGAAAGGAACCGACTGGAGACCCATTTTGGACTTATCCATCCTAAACACATTTTACTCGTACCAAAATTCAAGATGCTCACATTACAGCAGCTTCTTCCCATGCTGGGCAAGGAGTTTTGGCTGGTAACATTGGACCTCAAGGAGGCATACTTGCATGTCCCAATCAGACAAAGTTGCAGAAGATACCTCAGATTTCTTGCAGGTTCAATCCACTATCAATTCTCTGCATTGCCCTTTGGCTTATCTACTGCGCCCAGAGTATTCACAAAGTGCCTGGCATCAGTGATTGCCTACTGCAGACTTCAAGGGATACAAATTTACCCTTATCTGGACAACTGCCTGATCCAAGCGGACAGCAAGCACATACTTCTGGAACATCTGGCTTATGTAACACGGTTAATGCATTCTCTGGGATATACAATCAACAAAATGAAATCCAGGCTAACACCATCTCAGAAAATAACTTTCCTGGGTGCCAACTTGGACACAAACACCCAGATGGCCTATCTAACGCCAGAAAAAAGGGGCAGCTAACTCAGTACTTCAAAATACTAGCAAAATGTACCAGGCTTACTGCAAGGAAAATCCTGCAGGCTCTGGGCTTCATGGCATCTTGCATTCTTTTAATCCCATGTGCAAAGCTGCATATGAGGAAACTTCAGTGGTACCTAAAAAACCTATGGTCTCAACACAGTCACAGTTTGGAAACAATAATACCAATAATTCCATGTTTGCAAAAGGAATTTCTATGGTGGGCCCAAGCATGTCAAACAAACACAGGCCTCCCTTTCTGCAAGCCTCAAGCAAACCAAGTCGTCACAACAGACGCCTCAGACTACGCCTGGGGGGCGCACATGACAGACAGGTGCATTCAGGGCAAATGGTCCCAAAAGGAAAAGCACCTTCACATCAATCAAAAAGAAATGCTAGCAGTAATAAATGCAATTATAGCTTTCAAAGACCTCCTGCATCCAGGACAATTACTGATAAGAACAGACAACACCACAGTAATGTGGTACATAAACAAACAAGGCGGAACACATTCATACCCCTTGTGCAGACTAGCCATGACTCTTGAACTTGGCTCTGGAATGGCAAATCGAACTTCAAGCACAGTACTTGCCAGGACTGGAAAACACGCTGGCAGACAATCTAAGCAGAAATATGACAGATCCACACGAATGGAAGTTGCATCCTCAGGTGTTTACAGAGATAATACAGGAGTGGGGGAGGCCAGACATAGATCTTTTTGCCTCCCACAGGAATCATCAATTGGAAAAGTTTTGTTCAAGGACCTTTCACCCAAAGGCCTGGAGAGTGGACGCCCTTTCATTCAATTGGACAGCATGGACAGTTTACGCTTTCCCACCTCTGCCTCTTCTGCCCAAGGTGCTCTTGAAAGCAAGAGCAGACAGACCGAAGATGATACTGATTGCTCCAGATTGGCCAAGGCAACACTGGTATCCGCTCCTGAGGAGTCTAACACATACTCCTCCCTGGTCCCTACCTCTAATGCCTCTTCTGCTGACTCAGCACAGCTACAAAACGCTTCACGGTCAGCTGAAAACACTCAATCTTGCTGCATGGAAAATTCCTTAGCACCACAACAGACCCTACTTTCCAAGGAGGTGCAGGATGTCATTTTTGAGGCCAGAAGACCATCTACTAGAAAGGCTTACACCGCAAAATGGAAACGGTTCTGCTCTTGGAATGAGAAAAAAGGCCAGGACCCTAAAAAGCTGAATTTGCCTCGGATATTACAGTATCTAGCAGAGCTACTGAACAGTGGACTTTCATTTTCTTCTATAAAAATCCAATCCTCAGCCATTTCTGCAGAATTCAACTCGGATCCACCTTTATTTTCTCACCCACTCTTACGACAGTTCCTCAGAGGGGCTAAGAATATAAGACCTCCAAGGAAACAGCCAATACCAGCCTGGGATCTTAATTACATTCTAGAAAAATTAACATTGCCTCCTTTTGAACCAGCTGCATCAACAGATTTGCAATATTTGTCCTGGAAAACAGCCTTCCTTCTGGCCATCACTTCAGCTCGTAGGGTTTCGGAACTACAGGCCCTCATGGCGGTGCAGCCCTTCCTCATCTTCCATCAGGACAGGGTTTCCCTTCGTACCAACCCGTCATTTATGCCTAAAGTGGTATCCAGGGTAGCTTTAAACCAAGCCATACACTTACCCACCTTTTACCCCAATCCTCAAAACCAAGGGAAAGGTTGCTACATTCTTTAGACATCCATAGACAGCTACGCTATTATTTGGACAGAACAAAGTCCTTCAGGAAATCAGAACAACTTTTTGTGTCCTATGCTGTAGGGGCTCAAGGGAAGCCAGTGACCAAGCAGACAATTTCTAAGTGGATAGGCCACTGCATACGGTTCTGTTATTCATATCATGGGAAATCTGTTCCCACAGGCATCAGATCCCACTCCACCAGGGCCACAGCTACCTCTACAGCCTTCCTCAGAGGAGTTCCTACCAAAGACATTTTGGAGGCCGCCACTTGGAGTTCTGTACATACCTTCACAAAACACTACCACCTGCCTTTATATTCCAAAACTAGAGCAGGCTTTGCCACTGCTGTGTTGCAGGGCATTCTGGCTCATCCCAGTTCCAACTAGTACCTACCACCCTGTGTGTAGCTTTGGGATTCTACCCATCTGTGATTACTGCAGCTGTATGCACGATGAACATAGTACAGTTTTGTACCTACCATAAATGTAGATGTTCGAGTGCTAATACAGCTGCAGTACAAGTTACCCTCCCGCCTTCCCCACTTGGTAAAGGCATAGGGCCTAACCCCCTCTTCATACAACCTGACTGGGTTATCCTTCTATGGTTATTTGCTTGCAACTACTGATTTTGGATTATATTGCATTGTTTGCATATATATATATATATATATATATATATATATATATATATATATAATTTATGTATTGCCTTCCTTCTGGGGGCACCTGACATCTGGGGCAAGAAAGACTGAAGAACATGGCGTTGGCTGTGTCTTATATACTCTGGCCTCACTGACGTCAAGAGAGAAAGCGACACCAACCGACGCCGGACCTAGACTTTGGAATTCGGCCGACCGAGGACCCGCCTGACGGCAGAGAACCCCCATCTGTGATTACTGCAGCTGTATTAGCACTCGAACATCTACATTTATGGTAGGTACAAAACTGTACTTTTTTCTTCAGTCAGTGAACATGTATTTCTTCCTAATGTTTCACAGGCAGCAGGGTGAGTTGGGTTTTAGATATTCCACATTCATTGTCTACGCGTCTAGCATATCAGTGAACCATTTTTTTTAAATATGAATTATCTTTATTAAATCTTAACTGAAACAATTACATAGGTACACGTGTATTACTAGAAAAGAAAACAAACCATAGTGATAGTTCTCATTCTTTTTAGGCAATATAGGTATCTGTTTTCTTTTAACAATTATAATTGACTCCAACCTTACATAAATTCCTCAATTCCTGCCTTCCCTTAAACCTCAGTCCTCCTTCTCCTGAACATTATTCTGTTTGCACTGTTTCCACAAATTCCATTTATTTCTTTGTAATTTGATTTTTTTTTTTCTTTTGTAAAGATCCCACCTCCAGCTCTTTTTATCTCTTTTATATAATAGTCAGTATTTTGTTAAGGTTGGTTTAGAGTTCGATATCTGTTTTCTAGTAATTGCTTTTTTTTTGGCAGCCAGTAGCTTTAAACATAGTAAGGCTTTACTATGTCTAGACAATTCAGAGCCTGTGTCACAGCTCAAGAGAATTGTTTCCTTAGTTACAACAATTTGTTCCCCTAACATTTCTGACAAAACACTGTGTGAAAATTTTTAAAGTCTGCCATCTTGTTTAATTCCCAAAACAGATGATGTTATGTGATCCTATCTCGCCTACATTCTGACTGATGGGTTCGGAGCCGATCCCTCGGCTCCGACTCGGCACGCTTATGCCAAAGAGCGAAGTCTCTTATTGGCTGAGCTTACTATATCCCAGGATGCACCACTACCAATCCCCCAGATCTCGTTTGCCGCTAACTAGCAAAGACGTGGTCTCGAGCTTGGCTGAGCTAAGTAGTGTTTTTTCACTAACTTTTCTGTCAGGATTTTCTTTAAAATTCAACAAAAAGCTGTTTTAACAGCTATCTAGTGTTTTTTTTTTGTTTGAATGAGTATTTTCCTTGGTAAAATATTGTGTAATGACTGTGTTTTGACAGACTAGAGGTCCCATCGGAGTTGAAGGGCCTTCCCCTGTCAGTTCGTTGTTGGCTAATTCCTGTTAATTTTAAGGTTATTGAACTACTTCTTGGTGTTAGTCCTTATTAAAAGGACAGGAAAGTAAGAAGAAGAAGAGAGAGAGAGCAAGAAAAATTCTATAGTGTTAGTCAGTGTGTTCTTGTGTTTCTTCTTGGCTAGTTTTCTGTGTTTGGATTGCCATAATGTCACAGGCTCCTAGGCCTTCAGGATTTAAAAAGTGCACTAAGTGCAGTTTTAAGATGTCGATCACAGACGACCACTCTCTCTGTGTATATTGTTTGGGCGCCAAACATTTGCAGGAGTCCTGCAGCGTGTGTCACGCGTTTTCCTCGAGGGTCCTCCAAGAGAGGAAAAATAAACTTATTTTGAAAGGCCTTATCAAACCCTCTTTTGAAGAAGCTTTAGCATCCTCTCCTTCTCCTGCTAAAAAGAAAAGGGCGTCGGCTCCGACCAGTCCGTCGGACCCGACCGCCAAGAGACATAGGCAGGCTTCTCCTTCGGCTCCACGGACTTCGGGGCCGAGGGTGGAACGGTCTGCCTCGATGCCTCCAGTCTCGACTCCTCTGGTCTCGGAGCCGACGGCTGGGGCATCGAGCGGAGTCACCTTCATCGGCTCCACTGATCTCGGAGCCGATGAAGGTTGTCCGCTCAGACACTTCCTCCTCGGCGCCGAAGTCCTCTTCGGCACCGATGGAAATTGGATTGGACACTTCCTCGGCGCCGATAGTTATCAGAGCCGGTCCATTAGTCCCGTGGAGCCGTTGGAGAGACCTACTCGGACCCGTTCGGTCTCTTCCAGGTCATCAAGGATGTCAGATTCGGACATAGACAGGGTGCTCCAAAGACTGTTCCAGTCCCCAGTCTTTCAAAAATTTGTTTCGGCTCCTACCCAATTGGTTTCGGAGCCGATAGCCCACTCCATTGCCATTCCTCCTCCGACCGCTTGGCTCCGTCGGGGCAGGTGCTGATGGAGCCAGTAGAGATCCTAGGGTCGGCTCCGACCCTTACTCCAACCCCGCCTTCGGGTCTGAGTTTAGCACGGACTTCTTGGCTGGACCGGGGTGACGTTTGGGACCAATGCTGTCGTTCCGAGCCTCCCTCTCGGTGCTTGCTGCGGGACTTCCGTCTGCTATCATGGCTCGGGACCGGACACTCCCAGGATTCTGGGGTCCGGCTTTCAGAGCTATGAGGAGCCTTGGCCAAGTCTTCTTGCCATCTCTACGGCTTTACCGGCACCTTCCCTGGGCATGGAGACTGGGTCTTTGGCAGTTCCCTGTCTCTAGGCAGCGGAGCCCGGGCCTGAGGTTACCCCACTGGGGTTCCCCTCCTCCTGAGGGTTCTTCGAGTTGTCTTCGGAGGAGCCCCAAGGAAGAGATCGTGCAAGAGGAAGCACGTGGACTCCCGAGTCTCTTACATCGGACACTGATCTTGATGATGCGGAGGGGTCCCCAAAGTCGTCCTCGGATGATGTCTCATTTGCAGACATTCTAGAGATCCTTAAGCAACGAGGCGGCTGGATTTCCAAACCCCCTCGCTGATGAGTCAGTGCTTCTCAAGGCCTTTGGGGCTCAGCCCTCCGCTTCCTGGGTGTCTCCGCCCTTGACGAGCTCCTGGATTTGGTTTGTCGGAGGTGTGGGAACATCCAGATACTGTGGAACCAGTGCCTTCTCGCCCTAACAAATTTTTGTCTGCCCCACCCGAGAAGGAGTTCTTGGCAAAGGCGTGGCTGTAGATGCCATGGTGGTGGCATCTGCTACACAGCAGGACGTGGCAGAGGCTTCAACGTCCGTCCATCCTCCTAATAAGGAGTCTAGGAGCATGGACGGTGGGAAGCGCACCCTGACTTCAGCGGCCTTTACTCTAAGGTCCCTGAATTATTTGGCACATTTCACCAGACTACAGAGGGATCTGGTCAAGGAGCTGTCAGACTCCTCTCAGGTAACCTACCTGAGCAGCTAGCCCAGTCGGTTAGCTCTCAGTTGGCTATCCTTACCTCGATTTCTAACTCGTCCATGAGGCTCATTTCATATGCGGCGAAGGCGGGCAGAGCGGCAGGCACAGGCGTGGCTCTACAGAGACAAGCCTGGCTCCGTTAATGTCATTTCGGAGGCCTTCAAGTCTTCCTTCACGACGCTCCTTTGATGGGTCCTCTTTGTTTGGACCCAAGGTTAAAGACACTCTTACCCGCTGTGAGCAAGAGGGAAAAACTTTATCTGCCGTAGGAGCACGTTATTCCACTCCCTTTCAGCCTTATCCCAAGGCTAAAAGAGGAGGGAAGATGTGGTTCCGCAAATCACAGAAGTTCTTTCCTCAACAGCATGAAGATTCCCCTTCCAGAGGCAGAGGACGGGGAAATTTTTCTGGGAGACGCCGTCCCAGAGGCGGCAGAGGGCCCCGCAACACTGGAGACCGCGAGTCCTTTCGTGGCTCTTCAGCCTCCCACACTTCATGAGGGATTGCCCGGCTGTGCTGCTCGAGCCAGTCGGGTGCCGTTGCCAAGCACCTAAAAGCCTGGGAGTCTATTACTCAGGACAGATGGGTGCTTCGGATTATTGCCGGAGGTTACACCATTCCCTTCACACACTCCCCCCCACCGTCCAAAAAAATCCCGGACCCACCACCCAGTCAAAGGGAAATTGCAGCCGCAGAAGCTTCAAAGCTGCTAGAAAAAGGAGTCATCCAACCGGTCCCCACAGACCAGATCGGATCCGGAAATTACTCAAGGTTCTTTTTAGTGCCAAAAAAGACAGGGGACCTGAGACCCATATTGGATCTCAGCAAACTAAACCAGTCCGTCATGAAGTCCAAAGTCGAATGGTCACTTTACAATCCATTCTCCCATTGTTGGAGAAGGATGTTTGGATGTGCTCCATAGATCTCAAGGACGCCTATTATCACATACCGATACATCAGGCGTCCAGGAGGTATCTGCGCTTCAGCCTGGGAGACAGTCATTTCCAATTTTGTGCACTGCCCTTTGGTCTCACCACAGCCCCCAGGGTGTTCACCAAGTGTTTGGCAGTAGTGACTGCTCACCTGAGGAGTCTCGGATTCCAAGTGTTTCCCTATCTGGACGACTGGCTCCTGACTGCCACCACCAGGCATCTACTACTAGACAACCTACAAGCCACCATCTCCCTCGGTGCTTCCCTGGGTATTACATTCAATTGGTCAAAGTCTGTCTTGCTGCCCTCTCAGCGCATAAGATTCATAGGAGCAGAGATAGACTCAAAATTGATGCGCATCTTCCTTCCTACCGAAAGGATTCAAACATTACAAGGTCAAGTCCGAGCCCTGCTTCCAAGATCCAAAGCCCCAGCCAGGTTGGTCCTGCAACTTTTAGGTTCAATGTCTGCCACGGTTCTCCTAGTTCCGCTGGCAAGATTGCACATGAGGATTTTTCAGTGGCTGTTATCGACACAATGGTCTTTTCAGGATCTCCCCCTCAATCATCTCATACTGATTACAGAAACGTGCAAACGGGACCTCCGCTGGTGGCTTCAACCATCCAATCTGAATCAGGGAAGACCTTTTATTATACCCCCTCCGTTGGCCACCTTGACAACAGATGCCTCCCAGACGGGGTGGGGGGGGGCATTGTCTGGGCAGGTTAGTTCAGGGTTCTTGGCTTCCAGATGAAACTTTTCTCCATATCAATGTATTGGAAATGAGGGCTGTACTTCTGTCCCTACAAGCCCTCCACAAGTTTCTCCCTCAAGGCATTATCGCTATCCACACAGACAACATGTCGGTGGTCTGGTATCTAAACAAACAAGGAGGGACCAGATCTTACCCCCTTTGCAGAGAGGCCATGAGGGTGTGGGAATGGGCAGTGGCTACCAACCGCTTCCTGGTAGCGACCCACATTCCAGGAAAATCCAATGTATTGGAAGACAGATTAAGCAGGACGATTCTCTCTCCTCACGAGTGGTCCCTGAACGAATCAGTAGCAGCTCAGGTTTTCAAAGATGGGGACCCCGTGCTGCGACCTGTTTGCAACACCACAAAACACAAAGTGCAAAAGGTTCTTTTCCTTGACTCCGCGTCAGGGGGAGGCAGCTATGGATGCTCTAGTCCAACCTTGGCCAACAGGACTACTTTATGCTTTTCCTCCGGTTCCACTCCTCCCCAAAGTCATCCAGAAAGCTTCCCAATTGGTGTCCACAATGATTCTAATTGCTCCGTACTGGCCTAGTCAGGTATGGTTCCCCTACCTAAAGAAATATGCTCTGGACGGTCCTTGGTTTTTGGATCTAACTCCGGACCTGCTGATTCATCAGTCGGGACGACAGCACCAGTCCCTTCACACTTTGAAATTAACAGCTTGGCTCCTCCACTTCCGACCTTAGTCAGAAATCACACCTTAGACCCGGAAGTTATTCACATTTTATCTTCAGCCCACAAACCCACCACTAAGAAATTGTACCTCAGTAAGTGGAAGAGGTTTGCTATCTGGGCTCAACTCAGAGGCTTAGACCCTATTACTGCTCCGATACCAGAGGTCTTGAAATTTTTAACATCCTTGTTTAATCAAGGATCTTCAGTCTCTACTATTAAAGTTCAACTAGCAGCTATTTCCAAATTTCACGAATCCATAGACCCACCGTTGATGAGCAGCAGATTATGTAAAACTTTCATGAAAGGTGCTGTGCTTTTAAGACCCCCAGTTTTTCATCCTGCGCCTCCGTGGGATCTTGATTTGGTACTTCGTGCCTTAACATCTTCCCCTTTTGAACCGGCTGCTACATGTGAGTTGAAATATCTGTCTTGGAAAACTGCCTTCTTAGTTGCAATTACTTCTGCAAGAAGAGTTTCAGAACTTCAAGCCCTATCTATCAAACCACCGTACTTGATTTTTACAAGGATAGAGTATCACTTAGGCCTAATCCATCTTTTGTTCCAAAAGTTTGTTCTAGTCTCTGTCTCCAACAATCTCTAGAGCTACCAGTTTTCTTTCCAAAATTTTCAAATGAAGCGGAATACACCTTGCATAAATTGGATGTTCACAGGCAATTGCGCTTCTATCTAGACAGGACTCAACAAATTGAAAAACAGACCAATTGTTTGTGTCCTTTTCAGATAATAAATTGGGTAAAACCATCACTAAAGCTACTATTTCCAAATGGATTAGAGATTGCATAACTCAGGCTTATTCCTCTTCAAATAAGCAATTTACAACATCTATCAAAGCTCACTCTACCAGAGCTATGGCTACCTCTATTGCGTTTCATTCCAAGCTCGCTATTTCTGAGATTTGTGCTGCGGCTACTTGGTCCAACCCGCACACTTTCATTTCCCACTATAAATTGGATGTGGCATCTAAAGGGCGAGCATCATTTGGTTCCACGGTACTCAGGAGTGTTTTCCAGTGAGCCACCCAGGATTCAGGTGCTAGGGACGCTGTCCCATCAGTCAGAATGTAGGCGAGATAGGATCACATAACATCTTTTAGTTATGTACTCACCATAACTTCAGATGTTTGGGATCCATCTCGCCTACATTCCTAATACCCACCCTCCTTCCCCCTGCCTTGGAGATCAGAAGAGATGGAACGGTTTGAGTTCTACTATTTTTATCTTGTATCATCTGTCGATGTTATATAAGCAGTGCGTGCGTGTGTGCATGTATGCGGACAAACTAGATCTGGGGGATTGGTAGTGGCGCATCCTGGGATATAGTAAGCTCAGCCAATAAGAGACTTCGCTCTTTGGCATAAGCGTGCCGAGTCGGAGCCGAGGGATCGGCTCCGAACCCATCAGTCAGAATGTAGGCGAGATGGATCCCAAACATCTGAAGTTATGGTGAGTACATAACTAAAAGTTCCTATTACCTCTCCCATTACACCTCCATCATTTGCTGTCTGCTTGAGCAAAAATTCTCTGAAGCCTGTTTGTGATGTAATATTTATGCAAAGATTTTCAAGCAAAAACTCTAAACCTTCTGGACTTTGTTGCATACTTAGGATGTCTTCCCAGTGTTCCTTGATAAATTTCCTTTCTAGGCTCAGTTCCCAATCTTTTCTAAATTCCTTTGATTGATTATCATAGTTAGTATGTGTATTTTATTTGTCCTACTAATTGTCCCTTTTTTAACAGCTACTCCTTCTCTAGAATCAACTAAAAGGTCTACCATAGCTCATCTTTCACATACCCTATCACTGCTCTCATTCCCCTGGTATGGAATACAGTTAATTGTTTTCCTAAAATCTTGGTTACTTTGCTAATATTCTCCAATAAATTCTAGCTCACTCTTGCTTGTTTTCTGTGCCATTAATTATAGTTATCTCTGTTGGTAAAATCTCCTTTATCCATTCTCATGTTGACTTAGTTTTTTGAATATTTTGCTACTTTATGAATATAATATGTTCTATATCTCTGTTGCTATTCTCAAGGACCTATATCCAAAATCCTACTCTCTCCTTATTTCTCAAAACTGCACCTTCTCCCTTTCGTCATATATCCTCCCACTTTGATTTATAATCCTCTGCTTGTGTTATGTGGCGTAACACATGCTGCGTCAGTGACGCAACAGGAAGCACACTTACCTTTAGTGCTGACCAAAATGCAGTGGGTACTAGTTTCACTCCTGGTGACTAGATGACTACAGCGCAGCATTGGGGATGAAGGTGTGTGCTACACTCCTGACTGTGTCATCCTTAGGATGAGATGCTAAACCAATGTCCCATCTGCTTGAATTGGGTCAGGTGGATGTAAAAGATCTTGTGGTACCTCTGGAAAAGAATAGGGGTAATTTATTTATACAGAAGCATTATTTACACTATTATTTACATAGCTACAGTTTTATGCAGTGTACAATTTTCCATTTCCTTCCTTTACTGTTGTACAGTTATAATTATATTTCTTTCCTTTATTATTTTAATTTCTGTCTTCATTGTCCTTATTGGACTTCCACTTGTTTTTTCCATAACCACCATATGATTTTCCATAGTATTGTTGCTAGTATCCATTTTCCATTAAACAAAATTTAATTTATCTTTTCATTCTAAAAAAAATCCATACAACATAAAATACGTTTGTGTATCCTTTTAACATTCTTTACTGCTTGTTTTGTATTAATCATATTCATATTTTTCTTATCTACCTCCTTTATATCTTCAAAAAATTTATTCACATAGCCTTTCTCAAAATTTAATTCTTTTACAGATCAAAAAAAAACATGCTCTGTAGTTTCTTCTTCCTCTCAATATATACATATTCTTTCAGTTTTCTTTTATATGGTATATTCTGTTTTCCTGGTAGTTTATTTATCACCAGTCTCCCCAAAAATCCTGATATTATACTTTTTATCACACCATCTATTTCTTACTTTTATAGCTTTATTTTTTTTTTCTTCAGTTAAATGTCCCATGGGTTAACATAATAATAATAATAGTGTATCATTATATTTCTGTACCACAGTTTTCTCTCTTTTTCAATTTTCTCAATCTTTATCTTCCATACAAAATCTTTTCTTGGTAATATTTGATGCCTTCATTAATACATTCTTTTTCTCTTTTACATCTTTTCATCATATCCCAAAATATTTCACATATTTGTACAACTTTACCTTTTATTTTTCTCATTCAACCACTTTTAACACTTTATACAGATTTAAAGTAGTAGTATAAACAACTGGGTTTATTAGCCATAAACCTTCATCTTCTTTATTCAAAAATAGAACTCCCCTTTTTACTGGATACAGTCTTGAACCCCACATGAGTGAAAAAATGATCTGTAATAATTCTTTTTCATAAATCGTTGGCATCATGAATATACTTGTTAAATATGCTGTTTTCCCATTAAAATGAAATTTATTAAATCAACTTTTTTTCTAAAGGATAACTTGCATGTTTTCCAAAAAGCACAAATTTCCTTTAATTCTTCTATTATTTTTCCCATTGGACTCTAATTGCTCTAAAAATTTTTTACCTAGCACAGATGCTTCATTCAATGTAAACTATATATATCCTATCCTTATTACATCACCTGATCCTTTGCTTTTTTTCTTTATTTAAATTTATGCCTGTTGCTTTTAAACATTCATAAAAACATATTTCTTCTTTTATCCAAGTTTTATTTTTTGCAATCCCTGTAATGTCGTTAGTATAAGTCAGCATAACTGGAAATTGTATTTCCTGAATCATTGTATAACCTGCATTCTTTATTTTAAAGTCTACCTCACATACTACCACATTCATGACCAAAGCGAATAATGTACTTCTCATTGGACATCCCTGTCTTACACCATTCTTTATGTATATTTCTTTACTCAGCCATTAATTTATAAAACTCTTACTCTATTATTGTTGTATGCAGAATACTTTTTTGATTTTTTTCACTTGTATTATACTTCAGTATAACCAATAAAATCTTACGCCGTACTATATCAAATACCTTATTAAGGTTTGCTGTCATAAGCTTAAGTTCTTCCTGTTTATATCATCAACAATCACCCTGACTATCAATAATAATTCCTGACATCCTTTTTCCTTTATACTGTATAAACTATCTTCCATAATATTTCCCATTTTACTTTTCATTCTCTTGTATATTGTTTTCATAAAAGTCTTATAATTTGCATTATTGATTACTACTGGTCTCCAGTTTTAATTTAATTTTTCTTCCATATAAATTTAAGTATTCCATTACTAAACTCCTTATACACAAAACCTCCACTTAACCATTCATCCAAAACCTTTACAAAATAACCTTTTTGCCAATTTAAATTTTTTATACATTTGGTATCCTATCCCTTGTAGTCCTGCAGCTGATTCCATATTAACGTGTCCAAGTACTTTTTCTAACTCATACGAGGAAGTCTCCTTTTCCTATTATTTATTATATTATTCTGAACATTTTTAACATCCTATATTATCTTCTGTTCTTTTCTTTTCCTGTTTTTTAATTTCTTCTTTTACATTGTTTCATTTTTCTCATTACTCTATCTTTCTTTACTAATCTACTTAAATACAGTGATTCTTCTTCTCTTTTACCTTGTGAACATATCTTTGCTTAAATAATTAACTTTTTTTCTTGATTTCTTCTATATTCTCTTTTTCTTTGTCAAAATATACTGCCTCACTTTTTCTAGATCATTTAAAGCATCTTTACATATTCTCCATAATTTTCTTTTTCTACTTTTTTGCATCCTTCTGCTATTCTAAAAGTACTTTTTATATTTTTCTTTAAAATAAACTATCACTCAGACCAGTCTTTATAAAATACTGCCTTAGTAATATGATCTTTTATAACTGTGTTATTGCTTTCTTTCCATTTTCATCCCATGCTTTCTCATTTATTCTTTTTATTCCTTTTCCTGTTTTATATTCTTATTTTCCTTTATTTTTAGTCATATTGCTGTGTGGTCTTAAAAACCTGCAATACTATAATAATAGTAATAAATTAGCCTTCCAATATTCAGTTTTATACACACCCCTTTTATATGTCCACAGATTTTATTCCAAATGCTTAACTTTGCCACATCTTATAACTTCTAATATTTTTTTTAATATCACCCGTTTTCTTTTTTGATTTCCTCTCAAATCAAAATTGAAATCTCTTGTCAATATAGTGTTTGTATTTATCACTATATAATTCAAAAATCTTATGAAGTAAATTCTCCCTTTATTTACCTGTAACATAAGCATATAATGCTGTAATTCTGTATACTTGTTCTTTCCATCTTAGATCTACAACAGTTAGTCTTCCTGTCATTACTAATATTTAATCTAATATTTTTACTAATCCTTTACAAAGTATCACTATACCAGAACATCGTTCACTTCCCAAATTCCAGATTATTCTCCCCCACTCGAGTTTTTCTGCTTGCAATCTTTATTCATGAAAAATCCTACAACTTGTAATGCCATTACATCCACATCATACTTATTTCACCACTCCAGAACTAGTGTCCTATCTTCTTAATGCATTTACAGAAAGTACTTTTAAAGTTATTGCTTTCCCTTTATCTTAACTTCTTAGATATTATCTTATTCCCTGAAAATAATTCCATAATCTTTTTTTTACTAATGTACCAGTTTCCTTTCATTTTCTCTTTCATACTTATTCCTTTACACTTTCTTTTCCTATCTTTTACTGATATATTTTTTTCTTCCCTTTACTGTTTTCCAATTTGTCATCCTCATCACTTATTTCAGAACCTTCTATGTCATGTTCTTTATTTTTTCTTCCCAACTCTTTTTCACCTTCACCTTCCACTACTAGTTCTCTTTGTTCATTTTTTCTCTTTTCTTCTCCTTCTCTGTAATTTTTTTATCCTTTTTACAATATATTCATAAATGCCCAGTTTTATTACATTTATAACATTTCAGTTCATATCTTCTTCCATCATGACCCATTTGACCCACATAATATAACATTTCTTGGATTTTCCAAGATGGTCGCTGATCATTAGACATGTACTCAGTGCTGATTCTACAATTAAATACTTTATCTTGTTCAGAAAACTAACATTGTCCAATAGATAGCCCAAAACATCATAACAGCTTCAGAGCTCAGCACATAATACTGTATCAGTGCTATTTCAGGCTCTCATCACTGCATTTTGATAACTTACAGGATCTTCCTGTCACAGAGACTCCAACTGTGTGTTGCCGGCCCCTTTCCAAGGATCAAGACCTATACAACGGAAGAAACGCAAATAATCACCAGGTGATGGCTAATCAACTAGAACTAATGGAGGCACAAACTACAAAAACCAAGCTTTCATTAATTGCCTCCCCGGAAAAGGATACAACCTCTAAAAGGCAAAAAACTACAAAGACACAGCAGGACACTAATAAACCTGCTTTGAGATCCAAAACAGAATCAGCATTCTCCATCGATGAACTGGAAATTGCCTTACAACCTCTCCAGGCCAAAATCCAAAGCTTCTCAGAAAAACTTAACACCTTTGATAACAATCTGGACCAGATAATTATGGGATTAGACCACAATAAAGCCAAAATAAATGATATATAAAGTAAAATTAATGCTAATGACAAAACCATGAACGATATCCAACAGAGGTTAATTGACCTCAACGCACACAGTCAAAGAAACAATGTAATAATTTGTGGTGTGCCAGAGACGTTTGATCATACACAGTTAACAACCAATGTTAAGTTGTCAATCTCGCCTTCATTCTTGCTGGATGGGTTCGGAGCCGATCCTCGGCTCCAACTCGGCCAATACTAAAAGCTCGAGAGCTAATTCCACTGGCTCGAGGCTCCCCTATATCCCACAATGCTAGGCGGTAACTACTCAGATCTCGTTTGCCGCTATAGCTGACGAGGTGCTCTTCTACCGGCTCAGGCAGGTTAGTTTAACTTTACCTTTTCAGGTACTTCTAAAACCCCCTTTTTGTTGTTCATATCTTAGCCCTTTTAGTTTAATTTAAATTTAGATCTCTCGACCCCTTTTTGTCGAGTCCTTTCCCTTCTCCCCTTATCTTGTAGGCCTTCGGCCCTTCCCTTCCCCCAGTCCTTCAGTGACTAGTTTAGTTTTCTTTTTTGTCAGTAAGGGCTTGTGTCTGTGTGTCTGTGGCTTTTTAGCCTTTAGTTTATAGTTGATTGTTAGATAAATTTAAAATAACTCTTTTATACAGGGTGTGTCTGTGGTGTTTTTTTGCTGTTGTCAGGCACTTTCCCTACAATGTCTAAGGAAAAGGTTTCAGGCTTCAAGAAGTGTGACTCGTGCTGTCAGAAAATGTCTCTGACAGACGGTCACACTTCTTGTGTGTACTGCCTGGGGCCTGTGCACCTGCAGGACTCGTGCTGTCTGCCATGGTTTCAGCCCTCGAGTCCTGCAGGAGCGCAAGAACAAACTCATTCTAAGGGGTTTGTTAAAGCCTGAAGGCCCCCCCGACTCAGTCTAGTTCGGGAAAACCTTCGAAGGTTTCAAAACAGTCGACTCCTGCTCCTGAGTCGACTGTAGTAATGTCGAAGCAGGCTCCGACATCGGCTCCGGCCGGAGCCAATGTTTTTGGGCCTCAAACTATTACCTCGGCTCCGGCTGGAGCCGAGGCTGTTAAGTCTTCATCGGCTCCGATACTATCGGAGCCACATTCTAAAAAGAGATCGAGATCCCCTTCTATAGGATCTACTCTTACTATTACCGGCTCGGCTGGAGCGAAGCTAATAAGTCCCCATCGGCTCCGATACCATTATCGAGCCATTTCTGAAAGAGATCCAGGTCCCCCTCAATTGGTTCTGTACACTCGGCACCAGGATCTCCTCTACTTTCAGAGTGGAGTCACAAATCACATTCCTCTCGGTCTTCCAGGTTGTCAGACCATGATTTGCAGAGGGTGGTGAGTAGACTTCTTAAGTCCGAGGCACTGGCCCAAATGCTCCATAGCCCGACTCATCAGTCGTTGGCTATTCCCGTCCCTCATTACATTCCTCCTCCGACTCCTTCGAGTTCGGAGCCAGGGCTTGTTGGAGCCATCACTGTCGGTGCGTCTGATCCGATACCATCTTTTTCGGCTCCGTCGTCTGCTCCGGTCTCCTCTTTGGAGGGATCTCGGCGCCGGGCTTCCCTCGTCGGCTCCGAGGGGGCGAGTGGCATCGGACCCTTGTCCGACTCCGCTCTCGGGGCTTCGGCGCTGGTGAGTTCAGCTCCGACATCGGCTTCGGAGCCGTCTCTGTCGGTGCCAGGAGGGGTCCTTGTCTCTTCGGAGCGAGGGCCTCGGGCCTTGCCTGACAGAGATGCCTTCGTGGTCATGCGGAGCATGCTAGAACCAGGTTCTGCCCCACAGTCGGCTCCCTCAGCCCCTCCATCTACAGTGCCTGCGGTGATTTCTACTCACCCCCTTGTCTCACACCGCAGAGAACCAACTCCTCAAGATTCCCCATTGGAAATTTCCTCCGAGGCCTCTCCTGACCCTGCAGGAGATCCCCCTAGGAAGAGGCAGTGCAAGAGGAAGCACATTGACTCCCCTGAGTCTATCACCTCTGACACTGACTTAGAGGAATCTGAAGGGTCCCCTCGTTCCCCCTCTGAGGATGTCTCCTTTGCGGACATCCTTGAAATCCTCAAACAGAGGGGGAATTGGCCAGCCCTTAACCCTTCGGAGGATGAGTCAGTGTATCTTGAGGCGTTTGGTTCTCGCCCTTCTACCTCCTGGGTGTCCCCTCCCTTTGACCCCCTTATGGAAGTGGTGGCAAGGAAGGCTTGGATGGCTCCTGACTCAGTGGAACCCACCCGAGGAGACCATCCCAATTTTTCACTCCTCCCTCAAACAAACAGTTTCTATCCAAAGGTGTCGGTTGATGCCATGGTGGTGGCTGCGGCCACAAAGAAGGAATTAGCTGATCCTTCTGTTCCTGTCCATCCTCCTAATAAAGAGTCTAGGACCATGGACAGATACGGCAAGCGGATGTTTCGTCAGCGACCTTTTCTATAAGCACGCTGAACTACTTATGCCACTTCACTCGTCTCCAAAGAGATTTACTCAAGGATATGGGTGAACTGATGAAGGATCCTACAGCTGAGGGGTTCAAAGACACTATGAACTCCCAGTTGGCAACCCTAAATTCAATTGTGAACTCCTCCATGCGACTGGTTTCATACACAGCAGATGGAGCGAGTAGATCTGCAGGCACAGGCATTGCCTTACGAAGGCACGCCTGGATGCGACTTTGCAACTTTGCGGACCCTTTCAAGGCGTCCTTCACCAATTCCCCCTTTGACGGATCATCTTTGTTTGGTCCACAGGTGAAGGATACATTGACCAGGTGCGAGGTGGAAGGTAAGACTCTCTCTGCCGTAGGAGTCCGTTTTTCCACCCCTTCTAGACCCTATCCCAAAGGTCAGAGGGAGGGAAGATGTGGTTCGAAACAATCTCAGGAGTCTCATCTGGCGCAGGCCGATTCCCTCTAGAGGCAGAGGGGAATAATAATAGACGCCGCCCCAGAGGCAGAGGAGGTCCGCAAAACCAGGGTAGCAGAGAGGTGTTCTCTGACAAACCCTTTCAGCACCCCTGAGGGGCTGCCCGGCTGTCCACCTTCGGAGGCAGTCGGGGGAAGATTATCACTGTACCCAGAAGCCTGGCTTTCCGTAACTCAAGACAAATGGGTACAGTCGATCATATCCGAGGGTTACAAAATTCCCTTTATTCACATTCCAACTCAACCAAAAAAATCCCTTCCAGATGTTCCACCCGGTCTAAGGGAAAAAGCAGCATTGGAAGTCTCAAAGCTGCTATTAAAAAGAGTCATCCAACCAGTCCCAGCAGACCAGCAAGGATCCGGAATCTACTCCAAATTATTTTTGGTACCAAAAAAAACAGGGGACTGGAGGCCCATTCTAGATCTCAGTCACTTAAACAAGTTTGTCAAGAAAACAAAATTCCGGATGGTCACGCTACAGTCCACCCTACCCTTCTTGGTTCTGGACAATTGGATGTGCTCGATAGATCTTCAGGATGCGTACTACCACATCAAAATGAACCGACGCTCCAGGAGATATCTCCGCTTCAGGCTGGGAGCCAGTCACTACCAGTTCAGAGCCCTGCCCTTTGGTCTCACTACAGCCCCCCGAGTGTTCACCAAATGCATGGCAGTGGTCACGGCTCACTTGAGGCGCCAGGGATTCCAGGTGTTTCCATATCTGGACGATTGGCTCCTTACAGCCACCACCAGGCATCAGCTTCTACTATCCAGGAATTTCACCATGCACACCTGTCAAGCTCTAGGCATCTCAATAAATTTCGAAAAATCTGCCTTGTCGCCTTGTCAGTCTATTACTTTCATAGGCGCCAAATTAGATACACAGATTCTTTCAGCAACACTCACAGAGCAGAGGGTTTTAGACATTCGGAACCTAGTATCCCTTCTGTTGCAATTGGTCAAAGTCAAAGCCAGATTAGTGTTAAAGGTACTAGGACTCATGGCAGCAGCTATTCCCCTTCTCCCCTTAGCTCACTTTTACATGAGGATCCTCCAGTGGATGCTCTTTACCCAATGGTCCTTTCAACGACTCCCAATGTCCCATACCATACTGATAACTCAAGTATGCAAGAATCAACTATCTTGGTGGGTCACGTCACCTCAACTTCTCCAAGGAAGACCCTTCACTCTCCCCCCTCCAGTTGCCACGTTGACAACAGATGCCTCCCTGATCGGGTGGGGGGGGCATTATCAGGGCAGGACAGTCCAGTGCGTGGCAACCCTTCGAGTGCCACTTGCACATAAATGTCCTAGAGATTAGAGCAGTGCTTTTAGGGTTGCAAGCCTTTCGACTCTCTTCCCAAAGGGACTATTGCAATCCAAGCGGACAACATGTCCGTGGTGTGGTACATCAACAAACAAGGCGGAACCAGATCATACCCTTTATGTCGAGAAGCACTCAGACTTTGGCAATGGGCGATCTCTTCTCAACGTTTTCTGACAGCGGCGATATCCCGGAAATCCAACGTCATTGCAGACAGGTTGAGCAGAGCAATTCTCATGCCACACGAGTGGTCTCTAAAGACATCAGTTCTAGAAGAGGTATTTCTAAGATGGGGCCATCCTTGCTGCGATCTTTTTGCTACTCCCCAAAACAGCAAGTGTCAAGACTTCTTCACGCTCTTCCCGTTACCAGGCCTTCCCACCAGAGGCGCTCTAGTCCACGATTGGCCCGGGGACTTCTGTATGCCTTTCCCCTTTCCACTGATACCTCAACTAATTCAGAAAGCCATCGCCTTGAGAGTGACTGTGATCCTCATTGCCCCTTACTGGTCTCGACAGATATGGTTCCCCTTTCTTCATCGTTACCTTTTGGAGCAGCCTTGGCATCTGGACCCAGTACCAGATCTCATTACCCATCAGTCGGGTCAGCTGCACCAATCTCTGTCTTCCCTAAACCTCACAGCATGGTTTCTCCAATTCCTACCTTAGCCAGGCTTCCCTCAATATCTCGCTCGGTCCGAGATATATTGATAACCTCTTATAAATAATCTAAAAGGAAGATTTATACTAGTAAATGGAAACGTTTTTCCCTTTGGGCATCATCGAAAAACATTGATCCTTTTACTGCACCTATCTAGTCCATTTTAGACTTCCTGGCGGAACTATTTCATTTAGGATCTTCTGCATCAACCATTAGAGTTCAGTTGGCTGCCATTTCAAATTTTCATGTGGGTGTTTCAGAATCCAGCATTATGGCTCACAAACTTTGTAAGGCCTTCTTAAGAGGTATATTTCTTCTCAAACCTCCGATCAAAGACCCTCCGCCTCAATGGGATTTTAAACTTGGTTCTGGCGTCTTTAATTCTTCCCCCCTTCAAACCAGCGGCTTCATGTTCTCTGAAATTGCTTTCCTGGAAGACACTTTTTCTGGCAGCTATAACTTCAGCGAAAAGAGTATCAGAACTCCAAGCCCTCTGCAGTCGTCCTCCTTACCTAGTTTTTCACAAAGACAGAGTATCTCTCCGGACGAACCCATCCTTTTTACCAAAAATCTCTTCTCAAGTTAACCTAAACCAGATTATTGATCTCCCCGTTTTTTTCCCTAACTATTCAAATAGATCAGAGCAAAAGCTGCATTTTTTGGATGTTCATCACCAACTGAGATATTACTTAGACAGAACTAAACAACTCAGGAAATCTGATCAATTGTTTCTGTCATATGCAGAAGGAAGATTGGGCCTTCCAGTTACCAAAGTATCTCTGTCTAGATGGCTCACTTCTACAATTACTTTCATCTATGAGATCAGACATCAAAAATTACCCTCAAGACCTAGAGCTCATTCAACCAGGGCATTAGCTACATCCATAGCCTTTCAGGACAGGTTGCCAATAGACTCAATCTGTGCAGCAGTCACATGGGCTTCTCCTCATACATTCATTTCACATTACAAATTGGACATGGTTTCCAGAAGCCGTGCCAATTTTGGTTCCACTGTTCTCAAGAGTCTGTTCCGATAGGCCACCCGGGATAAGGTGCTAGGACGGTCCCATCCAGCAAGAATGAAGGCGAGATTGACAACTTAACATTAAGAAGTTATGTACCTACCATAACGTTCCATGTTAGTTGTCTTCTTCTCACCTTCTTTCTTGCATCCCTCCTTCCTTCCCCCAAGCCTGGACAGACCGACCGGAATTCTTTGTGTTTCTTCTTCTGAAATTTGTTACTCCATTTTTGGAGACTAATATTGCTCGGTATAGCTACCAAACGAGATCTCTGAGTAGTTACCGCCTAGCATTGTGGGATATAGGGGAGCCTCGAGCCGGTGGAATTAGCTCTCGAGCTTTTAGTATTGGCCGAGTCGGAGCCGAGGATCGGCTCCGAACCCATCCAGCAAGAAAGAAGGCGAGAAGAAAACTAACATGGAACGTTATGGTAGGTACATAACTTCTTATTATAAAAGAAATAGTGGACACTTTACTGGACAACAAAACTATAGCCAATGAGATTGTCATTGAAAAAGCTCATCGCTCCCTTCACAAAACCCAGGATTCAGCCATTCCATGCCAAATCTATGCTAAAATATTAAATGCTTCCCATGTTACCTTCATTTTAACAGCCGCCAAACAAAAAACATCTTACCTGGAGAGATCACAAAATTGCAGTATCACAAGATTTCCCATTTCCCATGAAAAAGCAAAGGCAGGCCCTAGCTTCCTACTGTGCTTACCTCATCAACAAGAAAGTGAGCTTCCAAATGAAATACCTCGCAACTTTGAATCTGATATTGTTAATCCTCGTTCATTCCTTACGCATGGGTATCTGTTCCAAGCTCGGAACCGAGCAAGCCATTTTCCATGCTCGCGTCAGCTTCAAACTCTCGAGCTAAACTCATACCCACAATCCCACTCTCCCTGTTACCTCAGATTTCATTTGCCGCATTGCCATTCGGTCGTGTCAAGCTACTTCTCGAGCTGAGTACAGTTAATTGTTATTTAATAGCTTTACAGATTACTTTTCTGACAGAAAAGTTCATATTTTATTGTCTCTTACCATGTCGCATCTAGCGTTCATAATTTCTTCAGGTTTTTCTGCTTTTTCTTTACCACTTTTACCGCAAGGTATTCTCTCTCTACCATCGTTGGTAATCTTTTTCCCTTTTCTCTCATACCTTCGGGTACTCTCTTGTACCATTGTTGGTACCTTTTCTATTAATTAATTTGCTGTCATGGCAGATAAGAAAGGTAGTCCGGGGTTTAAGCGGTGCTCTGATTGTGGACACAAACTGCCTACTTCTGATGCACACTGTGTGTGTGTTTACTGTTTAGGAACTTCCCATTTGTCTGTTGACCCACCCTCTACTATTTGTGAGAACTTTTCTAATAGAACCTTGTTGGAAAGGAAAAACAAGCTGATACTGAAGGGACTTCTAAAATCTCCCTTTTCAGAGGCTATTTCTGAGTCGGGGGCCTCAACCCCTCCTAGAGCCCATAAGAAAACCTTATTAGTCCCAGCTGGGGACTCTCGCCAACGAAAACCTAAAAAGGCTAAAGTTTCGGCTCCAGAGCTCTCTGCCAGCCCCAGTGCTTTCGGTGCCCAGACCTTCGGCACCAGGGCCTTTGGCTCCATTAGTGATTTTGGATCTGTCTTCTCCTGCAGCTTTCTATATATCGGCACCGAGGGGCTCCTCAGTTCAGACCATTACCACTGTATCGGCACCGACTGTTCAGTTGGCGCAGACCCTGACCGCGTCGGCTTCGAGATCTTTCGCGGAACTGACGCCTTTATTGTTGACTCCAGTTTTGTCAGTTCCAGCTTTGGCATCGACAACCACTTCAGCACCGATCCCTGTGTCGGTTTCAGCTTTGGCGCAGACAACCACTTCGGCACCGATCCCTGTATCGGTGCAGACAATGACCTTGGCACTGATGACTTCTTCGGTGCAGACAACAGTAGTCCAGTCTCGGCACCGTTGTCCTCGGTGTGGTCAGATGAGATGGGCACCGAGTCTACCTCTTCTGTGGACAGGCCTGTTTCTCCTTCAGTCTCCGTAAGGTCCACTAGAAGCCTTTCCGAACATGATGTGTTGCGTCTTGTGGACCAGGTACTCTTGGCCAGAGGTATCCCACCCCTCAGAAACTATCCTTCCTTGGGAGGTGATCACCCATCTCCAAAGACCCCTTCTTATTCTCCTCCTTCATTGCCTTTGAAGTCCATGGATATAGCACAGTCTTCCCCTTCTGCAGTTCTCTTTATGGATCTCCCTAAGAAACTGCAGTTGCCTTTGTGACAGGAAAGTTTTGCTACAACCCAGGATGTCAGCTTTGACACGCATAGCTCGCTGCTCCACAGCCATCCAGGGACTCCTGGTCAGCAGGCTGAGCCCCTTAGGGGAGGGGGGTGCCCCCTGTCCTAGACATACACTCCTCTTCGAGTGGACCAGTCTTCCAACTGATGGAGAAGGCTTTCCCTGCTGCTGGTGATACCGGACTGTCTATACCTCCACCCTCCTCTGGTACACTGGTTTCACAAGACGCATCTAGCGGACACCGGGTGCAAGGGCCGCCGGACATATTCCCTCAGGAATCTCCCTTTCCATTGTCTTCTCCAGTTTCTCCCGCTGAGGAGGTCCACCGGAAAAGTTCGTGTAAGAGGCAGCACATGGACTCCACAGAGGAGTCCCTCACCCAAGACACAGATTTCAATGAGGGGGAAGGATCCCCTTGGTCACCCTCTGAGGTATCCTTTGGTGATATCCTCGAAATGTGACTGGCAGTCCTCTAATCCGACCTCTGAGGAATCTGTGTTCCTGCAGGCCTTTCGCACCTAGCCCCCTACCTCCTAGGTTACTCCACCTCCCAGTGAACTTGTCCGGCTCATCGTGCAGCATGCTTGGAAGGCTCCTGATACCGTCAAAGCTATTCCCCGGAGGCCAGATAAGATCTTGTCCCCTCCTGCTTCGAATCCCCATTGGTCCAAAGGTCTTCCCGTGGATGCTTTGGTGGTGGCGGCCACAACAAAAAAGGATCTGGCAGAAGAAGAAAGCCAGACTTTTTTTTTTCTGTTAGTCCATCCGCCTAACAGAGTGTCCAGGGCCCTGGACAGGATAGGGAAGCGCACCTTTGCTTCAGCGACCCTTGCTATCAGGTCCCTGAATTATATGGCACATTTTATCAGGCTTCAAAGGGATCTGGTTTCTGAGCTCTGTGAAACCTTGGCTGGTGCCGTGTTTGATGAGGTCCGTGACAAAGTGGCCTCTCAGCTGGCCACCATTGAGTCTATATCTAACTCCTCTATGCGACTGATATCTCACGCATCAGAAGGAGCAGCTAGAGCAGCGGGTTCAGCTGCGGTCTTGAGACGACATGCCTGGATGCGCTTGTGCAACTTCACGGAACCCTTTAAGTCTACTTTTCTTAATGCCCCCATTGAGGCCTCCTCGTTGTTGGGCCCAAAGTTAAAAGCACACTGGCCAGATGTGAACAGGACGGTAAGACCCTTTCTGCCGTAGGTGTCCGTTATTCTTCCCCTCAACGTGCTTTCTCCTGAAACCAAAAGAGTGGGAAGATATGGTTCAAGAAATCTCAGGGTCCTTTCTGTGACACACACGCCGAGTTCTCCCCCAGAGGCAGAGGGGGAAACTCACAGGGAAGAAGCTCCTTTCGGGGCAGAGGGGGTCCGCGTAACCAGGGTTCCAGGGATTCTTTTCCTGGTCAAACCTACCAGCGCTCCTGAAGAGCGGCCCAACTCCTTTCCTCTGGAGGTGGTTGGGGGACGTTTCTCCTTGTACCCTTCTGCCTGGCTAACCATCACCACCGATTCCTGGGTACAAAGGATTATAACCAGAGGTTATCATACCCCCTTCGTTCTTTGTCCCGTCCCTTCAAAAAATCTTCCCGACATTCCACCCAGTCAAAGGGAAGAAGCAGCACTAGAGATAGAAAAGTTGCTAAGAAAGAGAGTCATCCATATAGTCCCTCCAGACCAGATAGGATCCGGATTCTACTCGACTATTTTTGGTGCCAAAGAAAACGAAGGACTGGAGACCAATTTTGGATCTCAGTGTATTAAACAATTTTGTTAGAGTACAAAAATTCCGGATGGTCACAATACAGTCTATCCTCCCGCTTTTGGAAAAAGATGGTTGGATGCGCTGTATAGATCTTCAAGATGCGTACTACCACATAAAGGTGGACAGACCATCAAGAAGATTTCTGCACTTCTGTCCGGGAGCCAGTCACTACCAGTTCAGAGTACTGCCCTTCGGACTCTCTACAGCCCCCAGTGTGCCCACAAAGTGCATGGCAGTTGTCACAACTCACTTGTGACTTCAAGGATTCCAGGTGTTTCCATACCTAGACGACAGGCTCATTTCCGTCCCCACCAGACATCTACTGCAAAAAGCCCTGGCATACTCTCTCCTCGCTGCTCAAAGGCTATGCATAACCATAAACTGGCAGAAATCCAATCTCACCCCATCTCAGTCGACAGAATAAACTGCAGAGCTGCTATTCCAGAGCACAGAATTCTAAGGATAAAGCAACAACTAATTCCAATCCTTTCAAAGGAAAAATCCACGGCTCACTCGGTTCTACAGCTGTTGGGTTCCATGGCAGCCTCCATCACCATTGTTCCCCTGGCCAGGTTTCACATGAGGCTTCTACAATGGCTACTGCTCACCCAATGGTATCCTTTTCAGCATCCTCTTTTAGCCATGACTCCAGTAACCCACAGGTGCAAACAGGATTTAAATTGGTGGATGACCCACAATCTCTCACAATGGTCTCGCCCCCTCTCCCCCCAGCAACCCAAAGCCACAGTGACCACGGACGCCTTCCTGATGGGTTGGGGGGGGCTATGTCAGGGACAGGCAGTCCAAGGCACTTGGTTCAAACTGGAAGCCCATCTGCATATAAATGTTCTAGAGCTGAGGGGGTGCTTCTGGCGTTGCAAGCATTCCATCCCCTGCTGCTGTCTGGGACAGTTGCGATTCAATCTGACAACATGGCGGTGGTCTGGTACATCAACAAGCCAGGTGGAACCAAATCCTACCCCCTTTGTAGAGAGGCCGTGAGGATATGGCAATGGGCGATGGCTACCAACCGTTTTCTTCTAGCAACGCACATTCCCAGGAGTTCCGACATGATAGCAGACAGACTCAGCAGGTGCATTCTTCAACCTCACAAGTGGTCCTTGAATCCCTTGATAGTGGCGGAGATCTTCCACCGCTGAGGCCGTCTTTGCATCCCTGACCAACTACAAATGCAGCAACTACTTCCCTTTGATTCTCCCTCCGGGACAGTCACCCAGGGACGCTCTCGTCCATGATTGGCCCTCGGGTCTTCTTTATGCATTTCCATCCTTTTCCCAGTTTCTGAAGAAAGCCCGTCTGTTGAAGAGCAAGGTGATCCTCATAGCACCATATTGGCCTCGACAGATTTGGTTCCCCTTCCTTTGGCCTCACCTACTTGATCAACCATGGATTCTCCTTCCAAACCTGGAGTTGATCTCACACCCACAGAACCTGATTCATCCCAACTTGAACAGCCTGAAGCTCACGGCTTGGCTACTCCAATTCCCTTGATTGCCAGGCAGAATGATCTTTCTTTACCAGTACGTGATATTCTCATTGCTTCTCATAAGTCTTCCGCTAGAATTATTTATCTGAGCAAGTGGAAAGGATTTACCTATTGGCTGAATGATAAACAAGTAGACCCCTTTTCAGCACCAGTGTCGATAATACTAGACTATCTGGCCGACTTGTTTCAATCGGGTCTGTCTGCCTCTTCCATTAGAGTTCATTTGGCTGCAGTTTCTAATTTTCATGAGGGTGTCCAAGATTCCTCTCTTATGTCCCATAAATTGTGCAAGACCTTCATAAAAGGTGTGAATAATCTGAAGCCACCTTTTAGAGAACTTCAACCATGGGATTTATCATTAGTTCTATAAGCTCTGACAGTGTCACCTTTCGAACCAGCCTGTTCTTGCTACCTCAAGTATTTGTCATGGAAAACCTTGTTTTTGGTCGCTATTACTTCTGCCAGACGTATTTCTGAACTTCAAGCTTTGTGTGTCAAGAGCCCATACTTGATTTTTCATAGAGATAGTGTCTCTGAGAACTAATCTGTCATTTCTGCCTAAAGTGATCTCTGAAATGTCCATTAATCAAGCCACTGAATAGCCAGTTTTCTTTCCCAATCATTCAAACAGAGGAGAGTATTGCCTACATACCCTAGATATACACAGGCAAATCCGTTTTTACTTAAACAGGACTAAACCCTTTCGTAAATCTGACCAGTTATTTTTGGCCTTTTCTGGACCTAGATTAGGATCTGCTGTTGCTAAGGTCACATTAGCTAGATGGTTGAAGGACTGTGTGACCTTCATTTATACACAACGTAATATCTCGTTGCCTACTACCATGAAAGCTCATTCAACAAGGTCAGTGGCAACTTCTGCTGCCTTCCATGCCAGAGCTTCTTTACATGACATCTGTGCAGCTGCAACTTGGGCTGCTGCTCATACCTTCATCAATCATTACAAATTGGATTTGGTCTCCAGGGGAAGAGCATCTTTCCGTTCTATGGTGCTCAGGAATGTCCTTCCATGAGAGCCTCCCAGGAATAGAGGTAGCTGGGGACTCTGTCCCAGGTGTAAGGAATGAATGAGAATTAACAATATCAGCTAAAGAAGTTATGTCTTAACCATAACGTTCCATCTGTATTGTTGATCCTCGTTCATTCATTACGACCCGCCCTCCTTCCCCCTCCTGTGGTTTCTAGTGGATCTCACCATCCAGTTCTCTTAGGTTATTTGACCAGAGGTAGCCTCTACCTTCTTTGGCTTGCAAACTCAATCTGAGGTAACAGGGAGAGGGGGATTATGGGTAAGAGTTTAGCTCGAGAGTTTGAAGCTGACGTGAGCTTGGAAAATGTCCGGCTCGGTTCCAAGCTCAGAACCAATACCCATGCGTAATGACTGAACGAGGATCAACAATACAGATGGAACGTTATCATAAGACATAACTTCTTTTTTTCCAATATAAGGAACACAAGTACCCATTCTCAAATGTGGAAGAAGCAAAAACAGCTTTCACTAAAACCTTCAACAAACTTCCTAACCTATAAAACCGCCAATCTTGCTGTTTTGATCTCAACATGAACTTTTTAACATGAAGAAATTGAATTCCTTCCCAGGATAATACCTGCCGACATAAATACTGGAGATCTCGTTTGTGTAACTTTACAAGCCAGTGCAGGTAAAACTCGCCAGTATAACAAGACCCACAAAATTGGGTCTTGTTAGTGAATACTGTGATGGCTCTAGTTCACATCTTACTAAACCTTTTTGTCAAACAAAAGCTCTGATTATTCAACTTTATATTTTATTCTATTACCAATAGCGGCCTATTATATACTGCGGTGGTGGTGCTGCGGTAGCGTTGTCGCCTCACAGTTAGACGTGGCACGTTCAATTCCCAGTTAGAGCGTCTTCTGTGTGGCGACATGCGTAACCGGGAAAAGCCGAAATAAACAAACAAACCAATAGCGGCCTATTGCAGCCATCTAGTCAGTAATCACATCTCTATAAAATTTCTTCGTCAAGTTTCATTACTACAACTGCTTATTTTTCCTTTATTTGTATCACCTGAGAAAGTTGTTGTGCAGTCCTGTACAATCGACTTAAAGGAACTTAGTTCTCTGTGCTCCTCCTGTCAGTGCACAGTGAATTTTGCTTCCAGCACACTAACCAAAACAGTTCACCTAGTAACCAGAGATTAAAGCTAAACAATTGTTATAAAAAAAAAAAAAAAAAAAAAGGAAAACAGCATCAGTAATCACCTGTTACACACCCAAAGAATATGTAACAATTCTTATCAGAGAACATTTAGTACGGAAAATATATAATTACTTCACATCATCTTTTGCAAGTCTACAAATGTGGTTAACAGGTGGTATTGTATGCACACTAAACCCATACTCCACACGTTTGCAACCAAGCTATGTGACATTTTTCTCTCCTAAATGCCCAAAATCCCTTAACGTGGCGAAGTACATTAAACTGTTGTTTGCAACACAATACTCATGATGCGAAGATTAATAAATTACAAAATGACACCTCAATTTTGCCTATAAACAGACCTCGACAAAACTTACTGCTCATAATCTAGGCATGTTCAAAATCATATCATCATATCTTCAGCAAGTAGCCACCCAGAGTAATTGGAGTGATAAAATAAAATATTTTTTTCTTTTTTACTAAAACAAAAAAGAAAGATAAACTTACCTACAGCTACATCGTTATGGAATTCAACTGACTCTGGACATTTCTGTTTAAGCTTCCACTTGGATGGCATCACATTTTTTGATAAACTCCTTGCTTCGCTAAGCACTTTTGGGAACAAATAAAGGGTGAAAATCACATTAATTGTAGAAATAACTCAAGCAAGACCTCAAAATCAACTTTTGAGCATAAATAAAGATTCTGAAGACATCACCAGTCGCTCTACATATGAAAGACCAGGAAGAGCTGTTGCATGTATGTACCCGGTTTCTATACATTAATATTGACTCTAAAAAAGATATCCACTGCATTTAGACTGTATCCCTAATGGATGAACTACAATATACTTTGGTTATTCCACAATAAAGGGGTGACTGAACAGAGTATGGTTCCTAGGATTAATCGTTCATGAGATATAACAGTTAGAAATTGCGCTTCTCAGTTGTCTATTATAATCAGATTACGCAAATACTACAAAAGAAACAGACTAAGTCCCATAACTGAACGATTATCCTAATGCACACAACGATCTCTTCAAAGTGCCGTTTTATAAAATGCTTAACCAAAACTGGTACATTATGCATATAAAAGGCTAAATTGTCATTACTTTCTTCTGCCATGTTTCGTCAGTATTATAAAACTATAACGGAATCATAACTTATGAGACTTCTCAATAACTGTATTCCAACTCGCTACCATCTTCATGAGTAAATTGTTATGGTGATCTGTATAAGGTTTAATAACCCATTTAAGCATAAATCCATGTCTGAATAATCTGTAGGGGAAATGCACAATTTCTCATTCTGCAAACCACCAACTAAGACATGTTGCTATGTACTAAACTGAGTTAAATGGGAATTGCTTTGTTTTTTATAATGCAATTGGTGTGTATGCATAAATAGCTTAGATGTTTTTTGAATCATCCTATAGGCTAACCATACATGAGGTAGTGCTGGAAAATCATATGTTCTTCTCTGTGTGGCATTACACTTTAGTTAATAATATTAAACAATTTAATCTTTAGTAGAAAATTAGAAACTGTTTATTATAGATTCGATAGAAGTAAAGAATTTTTGCTACCTATCTAACGAACTAAAGTAGCAGACACAATGTCTTTCCTTTCCTCTTTATTTCACTTTAAGGAAATTAATACTAAATTATTTATTGTTCCATCTAATTTTAGTATTTGTACTAATGACTCTTGTAACATCGGTGGTTATATGGTTATTCTTAAGGTTTCTTCCTCTATTGTTTTATTACTCTTGGGTAATATTGTAAAACTGTTTTTGCATCTCATACTAAAGGAGTAGTCAGAAGTACGAGTTATGTAATGATTGCCGATACTTGGAATAGTTTAGTATTATTGACTTGCATCCGCCTACAACTTACCAAGGCACTTACAATTCAAATGCACTTCAGTTACTCTACCACCCATACAAACCACCCTATTGCACTTGGAGGTTAGGTGGTTTGGCACTAAGGATGTCTCAGGTGGAGTGGATGTCACACAAAAATACAATTTCACTTTAATTCTCAACCTAATATTGTTCACAACTTTCTAATCCATATACACCCAAAACCAAACACTTAACCTAACCAATACACAATGATTATAATTGACTCTTGGAACATTAATGGTCTTCAAGATAGAAAGAAAAGGAACTTAATAATGGATCTCATACCAAAATAGATCCAGTATTATCTGAATTCAAGAAACACACTTGACAAATGACCGATGGGGAAAAAAGAGAGAGAAATTGGATTAACCAAGTCATATCTGCTGGTAATAATACTGCTTCTAAAGGTACCACCATTATAATTAAAAAATCTTTCCCAAGAGGAATTACAAATTTCAAGTCTGATGTGGATAGTAAATGGTATTACTTTACTAGTACATACCCCCAAATTAATAAGCCTATACTATTCCTCAATATTTACGGTCCTTGTTGTAATCAACAACAATTTATCTATGACATCTACAATTTATTATTAAAATTCCCAAACCATTGCTGTATCATTGGTGGTGACTAGAATATTCTTTTTAATCCTTCCAAAGACAGTTCATATAAAAATAGAAAACAATCATCTCAAATCACTTTAGCCCTAGAAGAATTAATAAACAATTTCAACCTTAATAGACCCCTATCTATTATTTGAGCATGATAAATCAATAAATAAAAACGCATTTCTCATCTTTGCACTAGGCATGGTCCTGAATTGATTTATTTATCATCTCTTAAACTCTATCTAGCGTAATTTCTAACTATGAAAAGGATGTTAGATCAATTTCTGTCCACTTGAAAATCTCAATCACTCTTAATCCAACCTGTAACAAAGCTACTAGAGGGGGTTCTGCAAGTTGGTCATTTAATGACAAATCTATTTTAAAAAGTAGTAGTACGAGAAATCAATGTAATTCTATCCCAACTAGAACAAGACTTAACTACAAGTGGCATGCCTTATGATATTCAGTGGGCTACTACCAAAACAATAATTAGAGGTGTACTCATTCATAAAGCATCTATTTATACAAAGCAAGAACAAGAGGAAACACAATTACTGGAGAACCAACTAAAAGAGGTAGAATCAAAACTCCAAAATGAATACCCCCCCCCTATTTTAGTAAACAATATGCGGAATCTCATATGGAGCGAGCAGGGCGGCATCAGGGATCTCTCTTAGGAGACATTCCTGGATGCGTCTATGCAATTTTACGGAATCCTTCAAGTCTTCCCTTACCAACGTCCCCTTTGATGGTTCAACTTTTTTTTTGGACCTCAGGTAAAAGAGACTTTGACCAGGTGCGAGCATTAAGGGAAAACCTTATCTGCTGTTGGAGTCCGTTGCTCCCTTCCTTCTAGACCCTATCCCAAGGGTCAAACAGGAGGGAAAATGTGGTTCTGTAAATCCCAAAAAGGTTTCCTTCAAGCACAGGGTCAACCCTCCCCTAGGGGTAGAGGGAGAGGTTATAATGGAAGGTGCCGCGCTCACAGAAGAGGGGGTCCGCAGCACCAGGATGATAGGGATGCTTTCTCTGATCGACCCTTTCATCCCCCCGAGGGGTTGCCCGACTGTCTGTCTCTGAAGGCAGTTGGGGGTCATCTGTCATTGTACCCAAGCACCTGGCTACAAATTTCTCAAGATCGATGGGTACAAAATATAATTTACAGAGGTTACCTCATTCCTTTTGTTTCCGATCCCCCTACAAATTGGTCTTTACCAGATGTACCACCCAATCAGATAGACCGTGCAACATTAGAGGTTATCTCGTTGCTTCAAAAAAAGAGTCATCCAAGAAGTCCCAACAGAGCAAATAGGATCCGGAACTTACTCATGATTCTTTTTTAGTTCCAAAAAAGACCAGGGACTGGAGATCAATTCCAGATCTCAGCAAGCTAAACAAGTCTGTAAAAAAATCGAAGTTCCATATGATCACTCTGCAGTCAGTTTTTCCATTTATCGGAAAAGACAGTTGGATGTGTTCCTTAGATCTTCAGGACACTTGCTACCATATAAATGGACAGGTGCTCCAGAAAACATCTGCGCCTTTGGCTGGGAGCCAGTCATTTTCAATTTCGAGCACTGCCCTTTTGCCTCACTACAGCCTCCAGAGTGTTCAAATGTATGGCGGTCACGGCTCACCTGAGACGTCAGGGATTCCAGGTGTTTCCCTACTTAGAAGACTTGCTCCTCACTGCTACCACCAAGCACCAACTAATCCGAATCACAAGACTATATCCTTGTGCACCAAATTAGGAATTACAGTAAATCCCAAAAAATCCGCCTTATCTCCATCACAGCATATTGTCTTCTTAGGCTCAGACATAGACTCAACCACCATCACAGCAAAACTGACACCAGAAAGGATAAAATCGTTGCACAACCAAGTCAGACTCTTGTTGACCAAAGATAAAATACAAGCCAGGATAGTTCTTCAACTTCTAAGTACTATGGCGTCCACCATTCTTTTAGTTTCCCCTAGCTCGTCTACACATGAGTGCTTCAGTGGCTACTATTTGCCCAGTGATTAATGCATGATCTACCCTTGTCCCACCAAGTACTCATTACAAACTCCTGCAAGAAGGATCTAACATGGTGGTTACATATAGATCAGCTTTATCTAGGTCATCTCCTTGTTCTCCCTCAACAAAATGCAATATTGACCACAGACGCTTACCAGATAGGGTGGGGGGGCATTATCTGGGAATGACGGTCCAAGGTATCTGGCAGGATCACGAGAACCACTTGCACATAAATGTTGTGGAGGTGAGAGCAGTGCTCTATGCGTTGCAAGCACTTCACAGTTCTCTTCCCACTGGGACGATTGCAATTCAGTCAGACAACATGTCTGTAGTATGGTACATAAACAAGCAAGGGGGAACCAAGTCTTATGCACTTTGTCGAGACACAAAGAGTATGGAAATGAGCGATGGACTCTCAACATTTTCTGGTAGCAACGCACAGTCCAGGGAAGTCCAATGTGATAGCAGACAAACTGAGTCGAGCAATTTTGATGCCTCACGAGTTGTCCCTGAAAACATAAGTTGCAGAAGCGATTTTCCGCAAATGGGGCCACCCTTGCTGCGATCTATTCGCGATGTACATGACCGCCAAATGCAGCAACTACTTTGCCCTCATTCCCCATCTGGGGATGTCACCCAGGAATGCACTGGTCCACAATTGGCCTCCGGGACTTCTTTACCCTTTCCCCTCATACCCATTCAGAAAGCAAAACTGTTGGAGTACCCTGATTCTCATTGCTCCTTACTGGCCTCGCCAAGTCTGGTTCCCCTTCCTGTGGCCTTATCTCTTGGAGGAACCATGGATTCTGGAACCATCTCCAGACCTCCTGATTCACCAATCAGGACAGTTCCGTCCTATCATCCAAACCCTGAAATTGACAGCATGGCTGCTGCAGTTCCAAGAATAGCCAGGTGTATATCCCTTTCTCCTACTGTTAAACACACCCTCATTTCATCCCACAAACCTTCCACCATGAAGTTATACTCCAGCAAATGGAAAAGGTTTTTCATTTGGGCGGCTAAACAAGGCATAGATCTCTACTCAGCTCCCATAGAGTTTATCCTGTCCTTCCTCAAATCTATTTTTCAAGAAGGAGCTGCAGCTGCTACCATTAGAGTTCAGTTGGCTGCTATCTCAAGTTATCATTTTGGGAACATGGGAAATTCTATCATGTCCCACACTTTATGTAAAACCTTTCTGAAAGGAGTCCTCCTTATCAGACCACCAATCTGACAACCTCCGGAGCCCTGGGACTTAAACTTATTTCTGACCTCATTGATTTCTCCACCATTCGAACAGTCTTCTTCATCCGACTTGAAATTGTTGTCTTGGAAGATATTGTTCATAGTAGCTATAACATCTGCTAGGAGGGTTTCAGAATTGCAAGCTCTGACCATTTGATCTCCATATATTATATTCCATAAAGACAGAGTTTCCTCAAGAACTAATCCTTCTTTCCTCCCTAAGGTATGCTCAGAACATAATCTAAACACAACTATTGAATTACCAGTATTCTTCCCCAATTACAGCAGTAAATCAGAATACAGACTGCATCAATTAGATGTCCATAGAATTCTCCGATTTTACCTGCACAGGACTAAAGATTTCAGGAAATCGGATCAATTGTTTGTTTCCTTCTCGGAGAAAAAAAAGGCTTGCCCATTTCCAAAGTAACTCTGTCTAAATGGCTTTCAGACTGCATTTAATTTTCTTACAAAAGTGTTGGGATCATTCTTGCGTCCCACCCTCCTTCCCCCTTCCTGTATCCTGGAGGAACTGGTGGACTATCTATTATACTGTCTGACCTTGTTATAGTTGTCTGTCCACATAGCATGGATAGTAAAACAAAATATTTTTGTTTATATGTACATGGTTAGTGATAGTATAATCACTATTATGTATTTAGTTACTTTCTTGCAAACAAGATCTGGGGAATTGCCGTGGTGCACCATGGGATAAGGGATAGCCTCGAGCCAGTAAAAGCTCTTGAGCTTTAGTATCGGCTAGTCGGAGCCGAGGTTCAGCTCCGAACCATCCAGCAAGAATGTAGGCGTGATGGACTACAAACATGGAATGTTATGGTAAGTACACAACTTCTTATTTTTATCATAGTTGCTTACTAGATGATCATCCTTTCCACAGAAAAAAAAAAAACATGTTTTGGATTGACCCCAATATTTACGCCCGTATTTCTGTCAACATTTATCAAAGAGGGTAGGGAGGTTGGCCTATTGGTTAAGGTGTTTGCCTTACAAACACAAGGTGCAGGGTTTGAGTCTCACAAGGGATAATTGGCTAGGCTTAAAATGTCTCGCAAGGGCAGTTAGCTTAGTACTAATCTATGAACCTATACTAGAAATATGCAACATGTTGTCCTTTTTTATTTTTAACACAATGCTACAGTCATAGTAACCCATCCATAAACCCTGTTATCATAAACTTTTGCCATGCCCAAAACTTCTTTACATATTGTCCTTTCAATGCCTTGATATCTGCTTCAGTTCAAAATTGCACGCGTTTCCTTTTTTTGTTTCCCTGTTAAATGCTTTGATCACATACAAGTTCCAAGGATTACAGTTCTTTTTCATTTCTTGATCCCGCAAAAAAATTTCCATAGCATAGTCTCAACTATAATGTCACAAAATGTCTCTTTATTTATAAGAATTAAAGCTCTTACCTCTTGAGCTTTTATACCCAACAGAATATTTAAGTTGTTCCAAACATCATGTCTGTCCAGTGTATTTCTTTATTTATTTAACATTTGTTTACCAGGAAAGTCCAGCTGGAACAGAGCCCATTTTCAGCAGAGGACCGGGGAGAAACTCTCCAGACACATGTCTTTGGAATGTGTGAGGAAACTGCAGCACCTGGAGGAAACCCACGTGAATGCAGGGGAGGACATGCTGACTCCACACAGAAGGCACCCAAGCTGAGAATCAAACTGGAGAACCCCTTGCACCGCCCAGTTCATTCTTTTACTTTTTTTTAATTCTCACCAGATACTTCACCTTATGTTAACTTCTACCCTGCTCTGCTCTTTCTTAGCCTTCGCCTTTCTTCACTGTTTCCATATACAGCTTCTTCCTGTTGCTGTCTCCCTTCAGGATAGAATCAGCTTCCTCATTCTGAATCTTATCCATAATATCTTCCCTCAAAACCTCATTTCCATTTTCCGTCTCACTCTGCAGCATCATTTCACTTAATAAATCATCCTGTAACCCTCCCGAGTGGGGGGTTGTATTTGTGTCCTACATTTAGTACTTCCTTCTCAGATTTAGCAAACAGGCTTTACTGAACTGCATTTTCCAAATCCTGTGCAAACACCATCTACATCACTGGCATTCATGGCTGTGCCTTCTGCTATCTTCTTCACTTTGCACACTGTCCATCCACTCCACTGGAAGTTCCCCAATGCCCTAGCCAAACATTCCCCAGTAGTACAGCTACCACCTCAGTTATCCCCTCAAAAGAGGCTACTACCCTAGTAGGACAAACCTGGTCAGAAAAGACAGATGGATCTTGAGCCATAACTGGCTAGCTCTAAAGTATCTCTTCAAATAAGGTAAACCTACACTGCATTGTTCTATTGGAAGGATCAGCTTACCCACTTAACTCTTGCCCCTTTCCCTCCTAGATAAATTCCTTCAACTCTTTATTATTGTCCAAAACTTTTCCTCTGGTCGATAAAAATATGCCTGACCTGTATATAAACCTAAAGGGACTAAAACATATTTCCTCTGTTTTTATCTTCCTTACTGTATCTATTGTGATGCTCCTGCACTGGCCTAGTAATCAAGGAGCCTCAGTCCTCACCACTGGCAAACAGCTCGGGGATGTACATACTGGGAGGATGAGAAGTAAAGAAGTAAATGCACAGTAAAGTGCAATTTCCCTTAAGAGCACACACAGATCGCAGTCAGTCTGGGGCTGATTTCTCCCTTTTTCTCCAGATCCCCAATAAGACTCCCCACTGCCATAGCTATAGGATTAAGATCTCAGCTGAATTGCCAAGCCAAAACCTCCAGCACCCTCTATGTCCAACCAGTGCTAAGTGTCCCCCAGTCCAAGTAGCTGACACACACACACACACACACACACACACACACACACACACACACACACACTCTTTGAGGTTTGATTTATATATACACACACACGCACACACACACACACACACACACACACACACACACACACACACACGCACGCACACACACACACACACACACACACACACACACACACACACACACACACACACACACACACACACACTCCTGGGAATGACTGGCACAGGTTTACTAACTATGCCTCCTTCTGCCCAGGCTCTGAGGTAGTTGTTATTGCCACCAACCACTCATATCAGCTACTTTAAGGTCCTTACAAAGGGTGTCCAAGCCTACTGTGTAATATTACTGTTAATCCAAATGGTAGTCTGACCAAGCAAAGCTATTTAGGAGTGGCCTGAACAGTGTCACCAAATACATATGCAAGTACTCTAGAAGCTTAAATATGTCTCACAAATAACCACAAAGATAGGTTTAAATATATATAATAATAATAAAAGAACAAGACAATACTCAGCCAATCAACACAGTAACTTCAGAGTTCAAAATCACAGGAAATATTTTTAAACAACATTGCAGGACAGTCTCAAATAAATACAGAAAATATCTAAATTAATCTTTACTGTTTTGCTAACTATATCTAAGAGTTACTATGCCCTAAAAAAATTACTTAACAGAGAGCAAGGCAAGTGCAGATGTCATGATGAGTGGCTGTTTCCAGGTCAAATACAAAATGCCCAGTCTCTGTCTGAGAGAGTTCTTAAATTAATATGAAATATTACTGCTGGGTTAACTTGGATGACATCACTTTTTGTCACTTCACTTCAGTTCCCAGGCTACACCTCCCATTGCAGCATTTGACATCTCCTTGTGAAAAATACACATCTCTCATATGGTTGCAGATCTTGGAAGTCGTAAAACAATAAAACACTTTTACATTTTAAACCTAGTAATTATTTCTATTTCAAGACAATAAAAAAAACTTTTAGTTCTAGACATTGTGTCCACTTCAGCATTGAAACTGAGAGATAACATCTCTTGTTTATGGCCCAGCTATAAAGTAACTTAATCTCAACTGTTCTTAAGTTTTGCAAGTTAATCTTCTATGTTCCAGCAGAGTACACTGTGGATACATATTAGCTCAGTACATAACATACAGTTCTGTATAAATCATACCATTGTTCACAAATGACATAGACTTATTTACAAAATTCCAGATAGCTGGGCTGGCAGTATTTCCCTATATCACATCCATAATCAAGAGCTTCGGGTTTCTCAGTTTTTTAATTCTGTTTTCTTTAATGTCTTCCCACATACTTTTAGCTGCCATAAAATAATCCCTTTTAATCCATAAAACTAAATACTTCATCATGTCTCCTCACAGATATGGGTTTTGCTGAACCAGTTCTTGTGTAGGTACATAGTTTACTGCTGTAGACTTTGTTCATTTAATTTTGTATCCTGAAAAGATATGAAACTCTTTTCTATATTTAACAATAAAAGTAATTTGCTAATAAGACTGCCTTTTCTTGTGTACCATGCCAGTTATGTCATTGAACTTGAGAGCCCCTTATCTTCTTTGCCAGCACCTCTTAAATATACAACAAATAACAAAGAGGAAGGTGGGTTCCACTGCCTGGTTCCTCTCTTCAATCACAGTTGTTGGAAAGGAACTCTCCTGCTTTAATTCTTTCCACTGACCCTTCATATATCTTCCTAATTAATCAAATAATTGTATCAGGGAATGCAAATGCTTCCATTTCCCTAGTCATAAAATTCCAACTGACTCTTAACGTATGCTTTCTTTATATCAAACTCAGTAATAGCAGCGTCACTTTCTGCTTCCTTCTGGATCATCGTTCAGTTAATTTTATCAAATATGTGTCCCCTCTCCATGAAACCACATTGATCCATATCTATCAATGGTGGGAACACCTTTCCCATTCCCTTAGCTAGTATAGACAAAACCACTTTATAATCATGGTTAAAAATTGAAATTGGTCTGTGTGAAGCTGGAGCTGAAGGCCCTCTTTGGATAATGCATCCACCACAGTTTTCTTAAAATCCTTTCCTCACCTTCTTCCCTTTCTACTAAACTTCCACAGGAATACTGTCCATTCCTGAGAACTTCCCTGTTGGTTGATTATACATCACCACTTTTATCTCATATTTTCTTATCTTAGATACTGTTTTTTAACACTTGTTATATTATTACTTAAAACATAGACGCACATGCATTAATAAAAAAGAAAATACACCCTATTTTATTCATTTACATACAGTATACATTACATATGGCTTCTTTATTTACAACTCTCATGTAGTTTAACAGTGCATAAATTGCTGAATTCCTGCCTTCCCTTAAACCTCCTATGAGCATTAATTTGTATGTATTGTTCCCACAAATCCCATTTATTTCTATGTAATTAGATCTTTAGAAGAGAGGTGGAGCAATCTTCCAGTTCTTTTATCCCTTTTCCAGTATTCATTAATTGAAATACAGTCTGTTTAGACTTTGATTTCCATTTTCTAGTAATCTGACAGCTAGTAGAATTAAACTTAACAAGGCCTTACTATGTCTAGATAATTTAGGTCATATCCTAGCTCAAAAGTATAATTTCCTTAGTTAACAGTCATTTAGTCCCCCAGTTTTTCTGACATAGTATGCTGTAGAAAAATTTTAAAACCTGCCAGCTCATTGCACATCCAAGAACATGTTCCCAGTTACCTCTTTCTTCCCCATCATGCCTCCAGCATTTGCTGTCTACCTGAGGAAAAATTCTTTGAAGTCTGCTTGAGGTATAAAAATACCTATGCAAATACTCCCTCAAAAAATCCTAAACTTTCTGGACTTTGTTGCGTACTTAAGAGACGTACATATGTGCTCCCATTGTTTCCTTGTGAATTGCTTTTACAGTCTGTCTTCCCAATCATTTCAAACCTGTTCTGATCGATTTTTATTGTTATCATGCAGTATTTTATATGCCCTGCTAATTGTACCCCTTTTCACAGCAGCTGCTGTTCTAGATTCAACAAAAATCTTTCCCGAGCAGGTCTTTCACTTAGAACTCCCGTATCTCCTTCTCTCTGCTTAAACATTGATATCAATGTGTAGTAGAAAAGGCAGTATCTAACCTGCAGTCCAACTGTCTTCTCAGCCATAACCCACACTGCTAGCTTTTCCAGTCCTCTGTTGTCTCCTAATAACTTCATTCCTTTGCTGGGTTTCTCCAGTAAATTCCAGGACACTCTTGATTATATCCTGTACCTACTTGCAGTCATCCTTTTTGGTAAAATTTTCTTTCTCATTTCCTGTGTTGGCTTAGTCATTGGAATAGTTTCTGCAACTTTATAAGTCTAATAATTTGTATGGTTGCTGTTATCCTCCTCAGGGATCTGCATCCAAATCCTCATTCACTGCTTAATTCTTGAACACCCCCCCCCCCCATGCTTTATCATCATCATTTTTCACTATGAATTATAACCTTCTGCTTGTTTTATGTATGTGAGCCTTAACTGAGTAGCTCTAAAAAATCCTTTAATCTCCGGTGATCCTAAACCACCTTGTTTTATTGGGAGCAACAGCTTATCCCTCTTAATTCTTGCCCTCCTCCCCTTCCAGTTAAATTCCTTCATCTCTATTAATTATTGTCTACAACTTCTCTCCTGGTTGATATCAGTATGCCTGATCCATATACAAGACTAAAGGGACTAAAACCATTTTCACTGTTTGTATGTTAGTATCCATATCCATAAACAAGGTCTTTCACTTTCTCACTTTTTGTATTTATTTAGTCTGTTCCCATGTGTGCTTAGTTGCCATAAAATAAATAATTTTAATGTATACTCCTAAATAATTGATCTTATCTTGTCCCCATAAATATGGGCATTTCTGAACCAATTTATGTGTGGACACAACTTATGGCCATAGCCTTTAGTGTTATCTTCAATAATTTTATGTCGTGAAAATACTTCAGATTGTTTAAAATGTTCCACAACACTGAAATGTCCTTTTTCTGGATTTATCAAATACAAAATAATATCATCTACAAATAAAATTAACTTTTCTTGATTACCATACCAATGTTCTGAGTCCCTTTTTTCTTTGCCAGTGTTTCCAAATGTAAAGCAAATAAAGGAAAAAAAAGGACACCCCTGCTTTGTTCCTAACAAAGGGAAAAAAGGACACCCCTGCTTTGTTCCTCTGTTCAAACACAACTTATCAGAGAAGGGCCCTCACACTTTAATTCTTCCCTCCAATTTTTCATATATTCTTCTAATTAACTTTGTTATTGTCTTAGGGAATCCAGTTGTTTCCATTGCCTTTCTCAGAAAATACCATCTTGCTCTGTGGAATGCTTTCTCTGCATCAAGACCTAACAACATCTGTATTTTCTTACATTCTGCTTCCCTCTGGATCACCATTGTGTTAGTAATATTGTCAAATGTTTGTGCCCCCTCCACAAAACCACATTGATCCATATCCATCAATTTTGGCAATGCCTTCCATTCTTTTAGCTAGTATAGACAAATACCTACTAATCACAGCTTAAAATTGAAATGGGTTTATATGAAGTTGGATCTGATGGTTTTTTTACAACCACCACAGCTTTCTTCCAAGATGTTGGCACTTCCGCTGCTTTTAAAATACTGTTAAAATTCTCCATTTCTTTATCACTTTCTTCCTTCCTACTTCGAAACTTCCACAGGAATGCCATTTCTTCTTGGAGACTTCCCTGACGATTGATTATACATCACCGTTTTTATCTCATATCCTCCTAGTACAACTATTAGTTGCTGAGCTTCATCTTCTCATTAGAGGAGAGGGCATAATTAAGTCTTCCCATAAATATTTCCATTTGTGCTCCTTCTTGGTTTCCACAATCTTCTGATTTACACTTTTCATAAAATTTCCTCTACAGGATCTCGGACTTGTCATAGGCTCCCTAAGTTTGGCAACAACCCTTTCTACTTTCTGTTGTTTAAGTCATTATACTAAACGTTTTTGTGCTGTGGAGTTATCAAAACATGGTTTGCTTAACAGCAATCTTTCCAAACTCAAACATGTTATACAAATATTCCCTTATTTTCTCTCTAGCATTCTGCATTTGCTCCTTCTCTTGTTCTGTGAGACTACCCCTTATTCTGCAATACTTAAAGCTTTATCAGCCTCTCTAAATAATTTGTATTAATTCTTAATTATATGTCTTTCTCTTTTATTTCTGCCATATTTTTCAGTTCCACTTTCATTTTATCCCACTCACTAGCTATCCCTTTAAAGATTTTTATTAAGTCTCGAATAGTCTCCACTACCTGTTCCTTGAATTCCTGTTTTCTTAACAGGTAGGTGGGAAAGTGCCATTGTCTCATTTTTCCTTCATAGCCCTCCTGGACCACACCACTTACCAGGATGAATATGTTGGGGCCCAGCTTTATCCCTGCCAGGCTCTTTATGAGACTGAGAGTATAGATTGAATAACAAGACAGAATAATATGCTAGGTTTTTGTTGTTGGTTTGCAGTGCACTGTGACATTGCATGTACACAGTTGTGTAAGGTACAGGTTCCATTTTCTACATTGTACTTGCCGCTTTGCAGGTACACCTTCATGGCAAGCTGCTAGACAGGGGGGAGTGTCCATCTGCTCCTATAGCCCTCAGGCGAGAAGGGCAGTTCCATGGGTGCTTCTTCCTATCTACTGCACCACTAGTAGGTGGAAGAAAATCATTTAGTTACGTGCATCCAGTGCACCCATGGTAGCAGAAAGCATACCTTCTGACATGCAGTTTCACTTCACCTTTAAGGAGAAAGGAACTCCTCTGTGCCATACTTTTTGTATTTGTTGCATTCGTAAGGTAATATACAAAGCTTTACTATTAACATGTAGTTGTAATATGAAAATTATAAAAAAATACTGTACTTATGAAAATGTCAATAACCACTGCATTGTTCAGCACACAGATTCTAAAATGTACTGAATATGTTACATTCAACTTGTACAGAAAATCAGACAGAATGTACAAAAAATTATGTACACAAGGCTTATTTAGTCAAAACCAATTACTTTGTTAATCATTTATTGTACGTTTCTTAACAAGCCTCATTCATGTATTGTACTATTAACAATGCTTTTAAAGCTGTATCTTTGTTTTGTTTCTTATGGTCAGACATTTTTTAGGCTGTGCATACATTCACCTAGTTCTCTCATTTAAAACTTGAAAAGTATTTCGGCAATAAAGTAGGACAGTATGTTTGATAGTGTAGTGTGTTAAAGCTAGAAGCAAAGACAGATCTTTGGAAGACATGAAGGACTGAAGTTGTTACAGTACCATACAACACTGGGGTGCAACTGATGTTTGATAGTGACATTTTTATATAAATTGGCATTGCTGTATGTGTAGTTTATTGGCCAGTTTGAGTTATCACATTTACTTAGTTATTGTGTATTCGTCAACATGATCTGTTCGTGTTTGCTGCATACCATTGGTATCTTTACACATTTGTATGTTGCTTGTTTTTTTTTTTCTTTCCCCTTTTTTAACCATATATCAGATCTGATGGGTACAAGAGGGCAACTAAAAGAAAATGCTCAGTTGATACAAAATTTAGAAGTAGAATGTAGGTCTGAGAAGTTGCATCCCAAATCCTTCCCTAAAACGTGCAATGCTTATGTAGCTGCAGGGCAACACATCTGATCATATCTTTTTCATCTATGTTGTACTTTTGTATACTGTCATCATTGTAAATGCTCAGTATTGTCTTATGATTAATCTTGCCGTAAATGACAGGATGGGCTGGGTTTTCTGTTAATAACAAGATCCTAGAGAGACAAACCTTTTCTGCTTCTAACAAATAAGTGTTTAATCTTTTTTGTCACATGTTCCCAACTTACCTAGTTTCCTTTTACATATATATAGCTGGGATGTATTAAACATCAAAAACACAAATCTGGAATGGCTAACGTTCAATCCTGAAAGATCAAAACCCAAAATACTGTAAAAATGAAACACTTATGTTTTTAGCTGGGGGGGGGAACAAGTCCTCCTACACCCCCACCCCATGCTAATTATATATACCAACTCCAAGATTGCTGTACACTGGGAAAAGGGCAAATTCCCCTTTCCCCACTGTGCAGCCTTGCACAGACTTAACACCAACAGAAGCAATCAAATGAGTTTTGATCAATTCTGCTGGTGTTAGACATGTTCAGGATTACAAATGTTGTCATGTAGATGTTCCCTTACAAAAGCATAGAAAGGACACTCCCACTTAGTAAATATAAAGCTTTTTGTCTATGAGCTTACAACAAACAGAAATTAAACAGTGTGATCTTTTAAAAAAAACTTACGGATAAGTATTTCAAAAACACTGCTGACAACTATTACTGATAAATGTTTTATAATTGTTTCAAGAACTAGTCAAAGAAAGCCTGGACTCAAGACCATGTGGTTGTAAGTTGAAGTTGACCAGGCACTCAAGGAAAAGAAAACCAACATCATGTCCGGAGGCTTTGTTGGAATAAAAGGCCTTAACTGTTGAAATACAGGCTTCCCTACCTCCAGCTGAATCCCCTCCCTCTTCATTAACTTTTTGGTTCTTGTGCCTTACCTGTTTTGGCTGTTCCTACCAATATACTCCATTATATTGTTACTTACCTTGGGCCATCCTTCAGTCTGTTGTAGCTGAGGTCTGACTTTGTTTCTCATGCTTTGATGGCTCACCAGTATACAAATCAAATCAGCATGGTTATGCCCACAGTGCCTTTATGGGACAAAATAATCTAACTGTTCATGATATATGGGTGTTAGTGAATAGAGGATTTTTTTCCATGTTTGTCCTGTCCAGGGGAGTGGTCATGCCAGAGTTTGCTGCCTGACATGTTTATTTTGATGTGGAACTTAGAGTGAAGCAAGAGTGAGAACACAGTGTAATAAGAATCAGAAGGAAGAAGACCTTAGTATGAATCAGAGCACATGCGGATAAAGAGAGATATGAACTGCAGAGGAGGACAGTGTTAAAATAAGTCTTCTGACATTGTGCATTTTCTTTTTCAGTCTGTGTTGGGAAGGTAGAGTTGTAATTGTGGGCTTTGCTGGAGGATTGATTCCATCTCTTCCAACCAATCTGTTGCTTTTGAAGAACATTGCTGCAGTGGGAGTGTACTGGGGTGGATACCCCGATGAGAACTTCACTACATTTTCAGACACAATCTGTTCTGCCATCCGTTACTGTCAAGAGGGAAAGATTAAACCTTATATTGGAGGTGTCTATGCATTACATGAGGTGAGATGTGATTGCCTAATTTTGTTCAAAGAATGTGGCACATTTCATTTGCTTATTTTTAGATGGAAAAGGGGATTGTATGCAGGGACATATGTGGCACTGATACTACAGGGCAGCTTGCTTCTGAAGATGACTTTCTGTTATATGTACAAGTAACCATTTTGTGTTACTTTGTTTCAGAGTACTGTGTGTTACATATAGAGTTAAAAACTAAGACATCCTATAAACATAAGCACACGCTTCCTTTCTTTTATGTGTCTTCTTTTGATTCTCTCCCGTATATTCACTTTTCAAGTGACGCCAGTGTTATAAAAGAAAAGGACAGTCACCCAGACAAGACCGTCAGCTGTGCAGTGTCAGAGCAGAGCTGGTTTGTTTTGGCAGCTGGTGCTGTAGTTCAAAAGACTTAAAATCACCCCCTTTTACTCATGCATGTCATTAGAATCTGTTTAGAATGATGCCCTATTGTGGTGGGAAGTTAAAAAAAAACTGGTGAAGCATTTGTATATACTTTACATCTGAGTAGGCAAGATGTAAATATGATGAGTCTGCGTCCTGTTCTAAAGGTGCATGATTGGAGTCTTTCTGCCTTCATTTACCTATTGTGTATTTTTTTTTTTCTGTAAGGTTAGTGTATTGTGGTTCATGTAGTGTTTACGGTGTTTCAGTTTTTGCTGTTCTAGTGAGGTGTTTCTTAACTGTGGATAAGGGGTTTAAGAAATGTGTTGCTTGTGTGCACAAGCTGCCTTTGCAAGATGTGAATGACGTGTGCTCATTGCTTGGGGGCTTTCCACTTTGATTCCTTCCATTCGATATATGAGGGTTTGGGTCTAGGGCCTTTAATGAGAGAAGAGCAAAGTGGTTCATCTTCTGCTCTAAAGGACAGTTCCAACAAGTCTTACCATTCCTCTCAGGACTCCAAGACTTCTAGAGGGGACCATAAGAGGTCCTCCCTTATCTCCACACTTAGACTGTCTTCTGGCTTACTGGACCCAAAAGCACCAAGATCTTTGGGCGCCTCGGTTGCCTTGGTAGCGGTGTCAGCTCCAACTCCTCCGAGCCGATTGTCCTTGGTGCCGACCACGAGTAAGGCAATGTATCTTGTCCTAAGTATGCCAAGCCACTTTTTGGTGAAAGGAGCTCCATCAGGTTGGGTAGCTTCCCCCTTCATCCCTTCTAGTCCACCGGAGATGTCACCAGAGTCTTCTCCTTCCCTGCCCTTTTCCTACTGTCTCTGCTTTGCACCTGACAAGCGAGCCCTTCTCTATTAAAGCAACTCTCTAAACACTCATTTTTTGCTTCATCCACTTGGTTATCAAGGTCGGTGGACAGTGTCAAAGCTTCAGATTTGGAGCAGCTGATGAGGTCCTTCTTGAAGACTCAGATGCAGTTAGGTCTTATTCCTTTGGGTCCGGTACCCCTACCCAGAACCTCAGCTCCTTCACCCTGGTTTCCTCCCTTGGGTCCTTTGGAGCTGAGGTCTTCAGTCCCAGCTGTGTTTCCATCTTTGCGGTCAGATCTGACAGTCTGGCCATGCTTGGCACCGATTCCCACCTTGGTCTTGTCAACTCCAGCCATGGTTTCGAGGCTGGTGTTTTCAGGTTAGGTTCAATGATCTCAGCTTCAGGTTCATCCCTCCCTCTGAAAGTCAGCCCTCAACATCTCGGCTCGGGTCTTGACATAGAGGCAAGATGTAGTTCCCCTGGGTTTGGGCGCATCTCAAATTTCTTCGGATCGTGGAACTGTCAGCTCCGATTGGCCAGCTTCTGCCTCTCCGTTCAACATTGTGGAGAGGATGTTCTCCACTCAGGAGATGGATCGGTCTTCAGCCAGTATCCCTTCCCCCTTCTCATCTGTGCCTGCAGACAGTCATCAGCCTACTCTTGGACAGCCCATGCCATTTGGTATTATTTCCACCCTCTTTGCTGGGCTTCCTGCCTCTTCCCCTCTCCTTAGACTTTGCCTGAGTGGGAGGTCTCATGCAAGAGGTAATGCAAGAGGAAGTACCTTTACTCCCCCGAGGAGTGCCCCACTGAGGATACTGACCTCAAAGAAGAAGGGTTCTCTAAATCATTGCACAATGATGCCTGTTTTGGCAGTCTGTCTGATCTTTTTCACCAGTGTGGTGACTGGACCACCGAAGCCCACTCTCCAGATGAGTCAGCATTTTAGGAGATGATCTGCATGGGCCTATTCATGCCCTGGGTAGTCTCCTCTCTGGATGTGCTTATAGATCTAGTTTCTCAGAGGCAATAGACAGAACCTGACACAGTGGATCCTATTCCTAAGAACCCAACAGAATTCTTGCTTCAATCAAGGATTGGCCATGCTGGAGTAAGGCTCCGGCCTTGGATGTGATCATGGTGGCAGCCACCACAAAGAAGGAGATCTCAGAGGAGAGTTCCTCAGTCCATCCCCCAACAGAGAATCTCTGCTTTAGACTGACCAGGGAAGCACTGTTATGCCTCAGCAACATTTGCGTTGAGGACACTTAACTACCTTTCCCACTTGACAAGGCTTCGGTTTGACCTTGTGGATGAAGTGTTAAGGAATATTAGGACTTAGCAGTCCTCAGGGGTTCAGAAGACAATGGAGACTCCGCTATCTACTCTTCAGTCTATTCCCAGTGTTTCCTTGGGGCACATTTTGAATGCAGTTGTTGAAGCTTCCCGATCACCTTGCACTAGCATTGCCACATGCAGCAGCACGCTTGGATGAGGCTGTCCCTTCTCAGACTGCCTCAAGGCATTGGACATCTTTTAACACTCCTTTTGATCACTCTTCTTTGTTTGAGCCTAACATTAAAGACACGCTTACTAGGAGCAAGCAAGACAGAAAGATGCTGTTGGCCATAGGAGTGCATTTTGCTACCTCTCACAAAACCTTCTCAAGGAATCAGATAGTGGGCAAATGTCTCTTCTTTAGAAAATCACAGTAGCCTTTCCAGGATGCTCCTTTTGAGGGTTCCACCTGCAGCTGGGGGAACTATAATGGATGCTGCCCATGAGGCTGGGGTGGTCCACAAAATCAGGGCTTCTGCAGAGCTTTCTCCAACAGGCACTTTCAGCAATAATTGAAAGGTTGCCTGATTGCCTTGCTGTGGAGGCAGTCGGGTTGTTTGGCTCTTAACCCAAAGCTTGGGAGGCCATCAGCTCGGACACATGGGTGTTAAGTCATATCCCGAGATTATACCATTCCCATTTTAGAAATCCAAAGTTAGGTCACAAACATTACCCAGATGTTCCACCCTGTCAGAGACAGCTGCAGTGGTAGAGATTAAGAAGCTGCTGGCAGATCGAGTCATCCACGATGTCCCACCAGACCATCAAGGATCGAGGGTCTACTCAAGGTTCTTTTTGGTACCAAAAAAGAATGAGTACCTCAGGCTTGTTTTGTACTTGAGAAAACTGAATCCCTTCATGAAATAGACCAAATTCTAGATTGTCACAGTGCAGTCCATTCTGCCTCTGTTGAGGAAGGATGGCTGGATAGACCTGAAGGACACCTACCATTGTATCAAGATAGAGAGGAGTTCCAGGAGGTTCTTGCACTTTTGGCTTGGAGCCAATTATTAGCAGTTCAAAGCCCTGCCATTTGGTCTCACCACTGCACCCTGTGTGTTTACCAAGTCTATGGTAGTGCTGGCAGCCAAACTCTGGCCGCAGGGATTTCAGATCTTTCTTTACCTGGACAAACAGCCACACAGCTAAAAAACGCACTTTCCAAACCTAGGAATACAGCATCCGTGGGACCAGGTGACATCCCGGGCTGTGTACTACATGAACTATAAAATGAACTGGCACCTCACCTGAGTGTCATGTTTAATCATAGCCTCACCTCAGGCTTCATGCCCACTGAGTGGCGCACAGCTACAGTTATCCCACTCCACAAGGGGGGAATCCACCTTGGATCCCAGGAACTACTGCCCCATCAGTCTGATGAGCCTGATCTATAAGGCCGTGGAACATGTTATCATGGAACTTATAAACAAAGACATTGGCAACCTTCAAACACTGGACCCCCACCCAGTTTGGGTTCGTGAAGGGCCGATCTTGTCTCCTAAACCTGATTGACTTCTTTGAATAAGTCTCCAGAGCCGTGGACGAGGGTAAGGCAGTCCACACAGCCTATCTGGACCTCGCCAAGGCCTTTGACACCATCCCTCACTCTGGAATTATAGATAGACTTACTAAGCTGGGCATTAATCCCTACGTCACTCAATAGGTTGCTAACTGGCTTACTGACAGAACCCACACTGTAAAACTAGCCGACTCCAAATCCAGCTCGAGACAAGTGGAGTAACTCAGAGTTCAGTCCTGAGACCACTCTTGTTTGGCATCTACTTCTTTGAAGTACAGGCCAACACTAAGGGACTCTGGCTAACAAAGATTGTAGATGACTGCAAACTGGGAGCCATTATTGAAACTGGGAGCCATTATTGAATCCCCAAATGATGTGGATACTGTACAAAAGGGTCTTACAGAAACAGATGCTTGGTGCCAGAGCCATCAGCTCAAGCTCAATGCCAAGAAATGTATAGTTATCCCCTTTTGGAAAAAACATGTACCCGTGAGTTACCACATAGGTGGCAGTATACTAAACACCGAAAGTGTGATAAGAGACTTAGGGACACAGGTGGACAATGGTGTCACCTTCGATAACCACATTGCCACAACAGTTAGGAAATCCTATGTAGCACACATCATCACTAAGGGCTTTTCATCCAGAAAAAAGGAGGTCATTGTCCCACTGTACTCATCCCTCATTAGACCCATTATAGAATACAACGCCCCGTTTGGTATGTACCGCTCAAGACATGTGCAACAACTGGAAAGGCCGCAGAAATACCTCACTAAAAGAATCACAGGCTTAAAGCAGATGCCCTACGCTGACCGCCTTAAAAAAAACTCCAGCTATACTCTGTCGCATATCGTCTACTCAGAGGCGATCTTTGCTTAACATCCAAGGCCATGTCAAACCCAGAGCTGTTGGACATGCTACACGTAAAGAAATCCCAATCCCTCAGAGCCACACGCTCCAGGGATTTAAACCTTGTCATCACAATAAACAAAACATGCTGGAGGGATAGGTTCCTGACCCAGAGACTCCCTAGACTCTGGAATAGACTGCCCATACATGTCAAGCAAAGCGCTTCTATGGCCCTCTTCAAAAGGAACCTTGACGATTGGATGGAAGAAAGGAAATTCACCCCGGGGATCATATCAGTCGCCCTGCTAGACAGGGGTCCAGAGAAGTAAATAGTGTGGGAAGAAATAGCCAAGGAATTGTTATGGCTAGGCTTGTATAGGCCGTAGGGCCGATAGCCTAGTACCCACCTTTGAATAATTGACTCCCCCATGAGAGCTTCTCTAGTCAAGGCCTGGGACACCTTACTCCCATTGTGTAACCATTTGGCGATAACTGTCAGTTATATAAAGTCATGCTTTCAGCCTGTCCAGACATCAGAATTCATAGGCTGGTACTTGGATACCATTTCCCAGGTTGCCAAACTCCCAAGCTCCAGAGCCATCAGCCTTCAAACTCAGGCAGTATGTATTCTTATCTTTGCAAAACCTCCAGCTGGTATGGTTCTGATACTCTTGGAAAACATGACAGCCTCACTAGGGTTGGTCCCCTTATCAGGGTTCTACATGAGGGCTCTGCAATGGACACTCAAAGTACAATGGTCTTACTTGACTCACCCAATGAATTTTCCCATCAGTTTGACAAATGTTTGTCACAAGCAAATTCGTTGGCTGTTAGTCAGTCACCTGTAGTAATCAAGGGAAGGCCCTTTGTTCTTCCCCATCTTTTGGCCACAGTCACCATGGACATCTACTTCCCTTCTTGGGTGGGGACATTTTAAAGGGAAGACGTTCAAGGGGTCCTGGTCTTTTGCAGAGGCTAACATTCACATACATTTTCTGGAGATGAGGAAAGTCATCCTTGCGTTGCAGGCCTTTCAGGATGTCCTCACCTGTGGTGTGAGTGTGATCCAGATAGACAGTATTTGTATTGTCTGGTATCTGAACAAGCAAGGGGGGAGCATGTTCTTATCCTCTTTATGAAGAGGCGATGAGGGTTTGACAGTGAGTGATCTTATCTCAATGGTTTCTGATCCCAGGGAGATCCAGTATTCTGGCTGACAGGTTCAACAGGAATATTCTTCTTTCTCATGAGTGATATCTTATTCTGAGAGTTGCAGCTCAGATCTTTCAGCATGGGGGCACACCGTGTTGTGACCTTTGTACTTCCCCATAAACACCAAATGCAACAACTATTATGCCTTAGTTCCTTCTCAGGGATAGTCACCCAGAGACACTTTTCTGAGTGCTTGGCCCCCCGGGTCTCCTGTACGCATATCCTCCTGTTTCCCAAATAATCACGTTTCTTTAGAAGGCAGCCCATTGAAGAGTGACCCTGATCCTCATAGCTCCCTTCTGGCCTCGTCAGGTGTGGTTTCCCTTTCTGAGGCCTCTTTTGCAATACCCACATTGGGTTCTGGATCCCACTCCAGACCTCATTCCTCATACAGAACGTATAGATCCTGCAGATCTGCAATCCCTTAAGTTAACTGCATGGTTTCTCCGGTTCCTTTGACGGCTTGGAATCCCAAAGTATCTGACAGTGTTATGCGCATTTTGTCCTCTTCCCAAAAGCTATCTACTAGGAAAGTGTAGTAAATGGAAACACTGTGCAGTGTGGGTAGAATCTCAAGAGTTTGATCCTTTTTCCGCTAACTTAGTTTTAGATTTTCTTACCGAGTTGTTTAATTCAGGCTATATATTTTTTTTATGATCAAGTTACAATTGGCAGACATTTCTAGTTTTCATATCGATAGGGAAAACATCCCCTTGGCTTCTCTGAAAATTTCCAAGGTGTTTCTCAGATGCACATTCCTTTTGTGCCGTCTTGTTTGGGATCATGTCCCTCCTTGGAATTTGCTTTTCATGTTGCAAGTCCTTGCAGGTCCTCCTTTTGAGCCTTCAGCCTCATCACACCTAAGGTTGTTATCTTGGAAAACTTTGTTTCTGGTGGCTGTTATCTTGGCCAGGAGAGTCTCCAAGCTACAAACTCTGGATTCTATTCCTCCTTGTTTGGTGTTCCACAAGGATAGATTAAGAAGGGGCTAACTCGATCTGAGGTGTCTGCTGGGGACCGTGGGATTGTAGGTAGGAGAGGTGGAGCCCAGCAAGTTAAAGTCTAGTAGATTTGGCCGGTGTAGGATCCAATAACCTGCAGGTTGAACTAAATCAAGACAGACAACATGGATCTATCATCATGGTAAGTATGTGACTTTCATTTTTTGTCCTCCACAAGGAGTGGCTGTTCCTAATACCAAACCCATTTTTTTCCTGAAGGGTGGTTTCTGAGTCTGAGGTATCAGTTTACTACTCGTTTTTTTCTTCAGTCCTGAGAACAAAGAAGATAATGTTCTCCATGCCCTAGATGTTGGAATTCTGACTTCATTAGGTGCACAAGTTTATAAAAGATGGCGGGACACTTTTGGTGAAGCAAAGGCTTTACATATGGTTAGTTTACTGCATCAGTTTATGTTACCAAAATATCCTTGATCATTGCAGTCAAAGGGTACTTCACTAGGGAATGTGGCTTTTTATAATACTTGCTGTAGGAATGTGTTTTCGTTTTCCCTTGCACTAAAATCATCTGATCTTACCTTCAGCAAGCACTATAGTGTGGATCGTCACTACCTGCTGTAGAGGATGCATTTAAGAAAGGTATAACAAATATATGAGTGTTTGGCATGTCACTTGATCTTCTAAATGGCCCTCTGCAGTGGGTAGTTTTTCCTGCCTGTCAGCTTTCCTCTTTCTTCAGTGATTGTTGCTGACACCTTGAGATGGTAGAATGTTTCTGTGACTTAACCAGCATGTTTATAATTTGTCACTGCAGTAGTGTAGTCTGTTTACTTCCACTTTGAACACAACTTTAAGCAGGGTCAGGAAGTGGTAACCATTTGGGTTCAGTGAATCCCTGTTCGCCGACCAATAAACAGCAAACTGTCATTTCTGTGAACGGCCACTTCAGCAAATTTTTTTCTAGGGGGAAAAAATCACTTGGCCAACCAAAAATGAGAGACTATTTCAAACCCTTCAAACTGGGGGACTTCACCCCCCCCCCCCCCCCACACACACACACACACATCCTAACTAAATATACCATCCAACTCCGAGATCACACTACAATGGGGAAAAGGGCAAATTCCATATGATGACCAAGCGATTTTTTTCCCCTAGGGAAAAAAAATCACTGAAGTGGCTGTTCACGGAAATGACAGTATGCTGTTTATTGGTCGGCGAACAGGCGTTCGCTGACTAGGTTTTCCAGTAACATAATATAGACCCACTTTGCTGACATTTTTAGATCATGTGTGTGTATGTATGTATATATATATATATATATATATATATATATATATATATATATATATATATACATACATATCACATGAATAGTTGACAGTACCTTCATCCTGACACAGCATGTCTCTATACTTAAGAGCTGCATTCTGTCTACTCCATGATTTTAACCTGTTAGAAAATTTGCCAGCACAGATTCAAAGTTTTAACACTGGATTGTTGTAATTCCATTTAACAAGGGAATAATGCTAGTGAAATATGTTGTCTGCAGCTTGTTGAAAATTTTACTTCTAAGGTATTAATGGAGATGTTCATCGTGTTTTACTGTTGCAGTCATTACACTTGGGTTATCCTGCTGGCAGGCTACCCGCAGTCGGCCTGAATTCCAAACTCCTGGTCCGGCATCGGTTGCTGTCGCCTCTTCCCTGACGTCAATGTGCCAGGGGTATAAAAGATGCAGCCGACGCCATTTTCTTCAGTCTTTCTTGCCGCGCGGTGCCCGAAGCAAAAGCAGTTTGCAAGTGCCGGTCGGCTGACTCCTGAGATTTTTGAAATTGAATTTCAGATCCGAAGTCTTCAATAAAGCTAAGTACCCAGTTGGGGAAACTTTTTTCTTGCTCCAGACCGATGTCAGAAAAAGTTAACAATTGTATTTCTTGTGGGAAGCAAATACCTCATAAGGATTTCCACTCTTACTGTATTCCTTGCCTAGGCCCTGACCACGACGTTGCTAGTTGTCGGTTTTGTGCTAGATTTAACCAACGCACTATTAAGCGTCGGTACTATTTTGCTTTTCATTATTTTGGCCAAAGGTTTAACTACATAATGCCATCGGAACTACCGACAACCGGAATTCATAAAAAACGCAAGGATAAAGACAAGGATAAGCATCTGAGGTCCAAAACCGACAACAAGGCCTCTTATAGGCCAGTCGCAGGTTCGCCGGTGCTCAGTGAGGCGCTTTCGCAGCCCCTGACTCCCGCTACCTCAGAGCCACAGGCCGCTTCTGACTCCCACGTGGAGACATCTAGGCCTCTGGATACTCAAGGTATTGGCCCTTCTGAAATTAATCCCTCAGATGGGTCCGGAGCCACTGAGCAGGCATCAGCTTTTGAGGGTGTCTTCAGACCTACACAACTTTATATAAAGCCTACTTCTGCATCCAAGACAAAGTCTAAAACAGTTTTAAAGACAAGGAAACCAGTACAGCATTCTCCAGGACAGGCTTCTATGCCTAAGAAACAGATGCTCAAAATGGCCGAAGACCTGATTACTTTGATCAGGGGTTCCCATCCCCCTCCTGATAAGAGGCCTAGGCAAGACACTGAATATGATTCCTTTGATCAGGTTTCCATTTCCTCTGATTCCTCTTCTGATCAGGGATATTCTGTTCCTCCCTATGAGGATTCTGATGCTGAAGATTCTATTCTTTCTGCTTCTCCTCCTGAGGACTATTCTTTTGGGGAAACCCTGCATACCATGAGGGAGCATTTCCATTGGGAGAGCCAGGAAAGACTTAGAGACTTTCTTTTACTCCCTCAGCACAGACCTCTTGCAATTCCCCCAGTTCTAGACATAGTAGATGATGTTTTTTCACAGTCCGGCCTGTCTCCAGACTCTTTACCTCCTGCCCCTGTTAAGCCGGACAGATACTACAGGGTCCCAGACTCCCATAAATTTCTTTACAAAAACCCTGCTGCTGACCCAGAAACTATCTCACAGGGTCCCAAAAGGGTCAAGGCTGCTTCTGCCAAAAACCCTGTTCCCTCAGACAGAGATTCTAGGGCTTTGGACAGATGGGGGAAAAAATTTTACACTTCTGCTAACTTGGCTGTAAGGGCTTTAAATTGTCAGTCTCATATGCTCAAATATCAGCAATACTTAATGTCTTTGTTAAAACAAAAAATGTTGACAAATTCTGAATGTTCTGAGAACAAAGATTTGCAGGATTTACTGCATGCAGCTGAACAAGTGGGAAAACATACTTTGCAATGAGGCTATGATTCACTGGAGGCCTCGTGCAGGGCCGTTGTTACAGGTTCTGTTATTAGAAGGCATGCTTGGTTAAAGGAACAGAATCTGCCTGATCATGTTAAAGCAAAATTATTGGATGCTCCATTACAGCATGATACTTTGTTTGGTGTTAAGGCAGAAGAGGTGTTAAAGAAAATGGAGGATAAAGCTAAATCTATGCAGACAGTAAAGGATTTCTTACAGGTACAGCCACCCAGATTTAGCAGGAACTGGCCCTCTAAGAATTGGTCCTTTCCAGTGTCAGACAGACCACAAAGAGGCAGATTCAGACGCCCTAGAGGCAGGCAACAGCCCCAGGGCTCATACAGGCCCAAACAATGGGGTGCTTCTACCTCCAAAAGCGGAGAAGACAAATCACAGCTTTGTAGAAAGCAGTCCCAGTGACTTCCCTCTGCCTATGCCAAGCACTTATTTTTTGGCAGCACCCTTTGGGGGAAAGCTAGCACTTTTTCCACAAAACTGGCACAAGATCACCCAGGACAAATGGGTCTTAAATATAGTCTTTCAGGGTTACAGGTTCCACTTTCGCACCCTTCCAAAGGCAAAAGGCATGCCAGACCTGCCACGCAATCAATGGCAAGAGGCACAAAAACAAGTTTCATCTCTCATGGACATGGGTCTATTCAGCCAGTTCCACCCAAAGAGCAGGGACAAGGATTTTACTCAAGACTTTTCTTAGTACCAAGAAAGGACAAAGCCTGGAGACCATTTCTGGACCTGTCTATTCTAAATACTTTTCTGGACGTCCCAAAATTCAAAATGTTGACTCTACAGCACCTTCTGCCCATGCTGGACAAGAAGGCTTGGCTTGTAACTTTGGACCTCAAAGAGGCATACCTGCATGTCCCAATCAGACAATCTTGCAGAAGATACCTCAGATTCATAGCTGGCTCACTGCACTACCAATTCTCTGCACTGCCCTTTGGCTTATCTACTGCGCCCAGGGTCTTCACAAAATGCCTGGCACCAGTAATTGCATTTTGCAGATAAAGAGGAATTCAAATTTACCCCTACTTGGATGACTGACATATTCAAGCAAAGGACAAAGATATTCTACTACAGCATCTGGCATTTGTAAAAAGATTACTAATTTGCCTAGGGTACACAGTAAACAAAAATAAATCAAAACTAGTACCCTCTCAAGAGATAATATTCCTGGGTGCAAGCTTACATACAACTGCCCAGATGGCTTATCTCACGCCAGACAAACAGAGGCATCTGACTTCTTACTTCAAAGACATGGCAACAAAGACCCAGTTATCTGCAAGAAAAATTCTGCAGGCTCTGGGCTACATGGCATCTGCATTCTACTAATTCCATATGCAAGACTGCATATGAGGAAACTCCAGTGGTATTTAAAAAGTGTTTGGACTCAACATTGCCACAGCCTGGAAACAGTAATTACTCTCATTCCCTGCCTGCAACAGGAATTTCAATGGTGGGCACAGGCCTGTCACCACAACAAGGGACAGCCATTCACCTTACCCACTGCCAGGCAAACACTAACAACAGATGCATCAGATTATGCCTCGGGGGCACACATGGCAGGAAAATGTATTCAGGGCACATGGCCCACAAAACAAATGCATTTTCATATCAATCAAAAAGAGATGCTAGCTGTACAAAATGCCCTAACAGCCTTCAAGGACCTACTTCATCCAGGACAACTACTGATAAAGACAGACAGTACTACAGTCATGTGGTACATAAACAAGCAAGGGGGCACACATTCCTACCCCCCTCTGCAGGCAAGCCATGACTTTGTGAAACACAGCATTGACTTATCAAGTACATCTGCAAGCACAATTCCTGCTAGGAAAGACAAATACTTTGGCAGACGAACTAAGCAGAAACCTCATGGATCCTCACGAGTGGAAACTGGACCCACAAATCTTCAACATGATAACAGGGAAATGGGGATGCCCAGACATAGATCTATTCACTTCCCCTCACAACTGCCAGCTACACAGATTCTGCACTCGGACTTATCACAAGCAAGCATGGAAAGTGGACGCCCTTTCATTCAGCTGGAAAGCCCTTACAGTATATGCCTTCCCTCCTCTGCCTCTCCTCTCCAAGGTACTCCTAAAGGTCAGACAAGAGAAGCCAAAAATGATACCGATTGCCCCAGACTGTCCACGCCAGCACTGGTACCCAGTCCTGAAGAGCTTGTCTCAAGGCCCAGCCTGGACATTGCCTCTAACACCTCATTTGCTGACCCAACAGAACAGTCATATCCTACCCAGCCAACTCAGAACCCTAAATCTGGCTGCATGGTGGATAATGTAATCATTCAGAACACACCACTCTCTAAAGCAGTTATGGATGTTATTTTGGAGGCCAGGAGGCCCAGCACCAGAAAGACTTATGCAGACAAATGGAAGAGATTCTATGCTTGGAACCAAGCACAGGGAATTGACTCGCTTGAACCAAATATTCCTCAGATTTTGCAATACCTGACTGAGATGCTGGACAAAGGCCTATCTTTCTCATCAATTAAGATCCATGCCTCTGCCATTTCAGCTCATTACAATATGGACCCACTTATTTTTTCTCATCCACTCCTAAGACAGTTCCTCAGAGGGGCCAAAAATATAAGACCTCCAAGTAGAGCTCCAATACCTACATGGGACCTCAATTTTGTCTTGGAAAAACTCACACTGCCTCCTTTTGAGCCTGCCAACACAGCAGAGATAAAATACTTGTCATGGAAAACTGCTCTTCTCCTAGCAATAACTTCAGCAAGAAGAGTCTCAGAGTTACAGACACTAATGGCTGTGGAACCTTTTATTATTTTCCATCAGGACAGGGTTTCTCTAAGGACAAACCCGACATTTATGCCTAAGGTAGTGTCCAGCGTGGCTCTTAACCAAACCATACATTTGCCTACCTTTTGTCCAAACCCACAGAATAAGGGGGAGAGACTTCTGCATACTTTGGACATACACAGACAGCTACGCTTTTACTTGGACAAGACTAAAGCCTTCAGAAAAACTGAACAACTCTTAGTGGCATATGCTGCAGGTTCCCAAGGAAAAGCCATTTCAAAGCAGACTATTTCAAAATGGATAGGCCACTGCATTTGTTTCTGCTGTTCACAACATGGCAAATCAGTGCCCAAGGGCATTAGTCCACATTCTACCAGAGCAGCAGCCACTTCAGCAGCCTTCCTCAGAGGAGTACCAACCAAGGATATTTTGGAGGCTGCAACATGGACTTCAGTGTATACTTTTACAAAGCATTACCATTTACCTCTCTACTCTAAATCCAGAGCAGGCTTTGCCACTGTATTTCTGCAGGGCCTCATAGCCACTCCAAACTCTATTTAGGCCCAGCTGCCCAACCTCAGCTTTGGGATTCAACCCATGTGTAATGACTGCAACAGTGAAACACGATGAACATAGTACAGTTGTGTACCTACCATAAATGTAGATGTTTGAGTGTATTCACTGTTGCAGTCCAGGTTACCCTCCCACCATCCCCCTTTTTCTTTGCTGGGACTTATCTGTACCTATCTATTCTATACAACCTATGTGGTGTATTTGCTTGTAGATGAAGGTTATATGCATGCTTTTTTATGATCATAATTTTTACAGCCTACCCCTTTGGGAGCACCTGACATCTGGGGCAAGAAAAACTGAAGAAAATGGCGTTGGCTGCATTTTTTATACCCCTGGCGCATTGACGTCAGGGAAGAGGCGACAGCAACTGACGCCAGACCAGGACTTTGGAATTCAGGCTGACTGCGGGTAGCCTGCCAGCAGGATAACCCAAGTGTAATGACTGCAACAGTGAATACACTCGAACATCTACATTTATGGTAGGTACACAACTGTACTTTCCTTTTACCATGGTCACCCTCAATTACTCAGTCTAGTGTAATTTGTACTAGCTAGTAAGTGTAAAATGTAAGTGTTTGTTATTGACGTACAGATTCATACATGGTCTAGGGCTTTGATGTCATCAAGAGCTTTTGATGCCATGAACAGACACACATACTCATTTCCTTCCTTCTTTCCAGCAAACATTGTTGGATGTTCCCAAGTTTATTTGGAAACATCGATTTTTTTTAAGTCAACTTTTCGTGTAGCTCTACCCTTTGGAACTTTCATATTCGGAAGGTTGAAGACTAACAGATATTTGATTCATTTAGTAAGTAGGTAAGATCACTAGGCATGACTGTCTGTTATTAGAGGCAGGCCAGGAGAACTGTGTCATTGAACGCCTTGATCTGACATTGTTGTCTTCATTTGATCTTCAACCTATGGGTATAGGCACCAACATTGGTGCCGAGCTGGCCATATCCAAGCTACGGTGCTGAAACTGAGCTCCTCCCTTACCCATAATATCTCTCGCTCCCTCACTACCCCAGATCTCGTTTGCCACCATTCCCGCTAAATGAGTCATCTGAGCTCCATCCTTGTTGCCAGTTTTTAGCTGCTTGTGAGAATCTTTGTATTCTGGTACCGTTTTAAAACTTTTCCTGTTAGTTTCTGAACTTTTCCCTACCCTTCGTGTTCTTTGTAGATAGCAATTTTCTTAGCATTAAGTCTCATCTAGTCAAGTTCCCTTTCCTGTCTTTCTGTCATGGTCAAGTCAGAGAAAGGTGTGGGTTTTAAAAAATGCACTGGGTGTGGGCATAACCTCCCACCCTTGGATGGTCACATGTTGTGTGTAGTATGTTTAGGTGTCCCTCACTTAGACTCTGGATGCTCTAGTTGTGCGGGGTTTTCTTCTCATACCCTCATGGACAGATGCAACAAGCTGATTCTTAAGGGTTTGTTACCTAGTTCTTCTGCTACAGGTGCAGGAACTCGACCTTCTGTTAAGTCATCTGAGAATAAAAGCAGGGATGTGGATAAGAAAGCTGAGAGAGAGAGAGAGAGGGAGAGAGACAGTGAAAAATCTAAAGGTGACCATAGGCCCCCGGAGAAGCGGAAACTTGCAGAATCGTCCTCTGCTGCTGGTGAACCTTCTCCCAAGATTAGGCCTAGGTTATCTTCCCTTCAGCCTAGATTCTCTCCTGAGCCCCCAGATTCAGCTTCGCCCAGGCACCACTCCTGGCCTGCATCTGTGGCTTCTTCTGCCAGGTCGTCCCTTAGCTTGTCCGAGAGAGAAGTGGACCGCCTTGTGAGACAGTTCCTGTGGGCTCAGATCCAGTTGGGAGTCCTTCCCACCCTCCCCCACCAGGAGTGGGGGGGTCCTTTCCCTTACTAGGTGTCCTCCTTTCCCGAGCGCCAGGGTTTCAGGACCTTCGGATGTCGGAGTTGCTGGCGTGGACATTTTTTGGTTTCTTCAACGCTGACCATGGCCTTGATTTCCTAGGCCCCTTTCTCTTCGGTGCTGGAGGGCTCTTGGAGTCGTAGTTTGCTCACGCCAGTTCCAAGGGTTTGGCGTCTGTGTCGAAGTTTTTGGTGCCTTCCCTTTCCCTCGGAGCTTTGGTGCTGAGCAGCTCGGCACCAACACTCCTGTCAGAACAGATGGGGTCTGGGGTTTTGGCTTCGCCGGCGTTGAGCGCCTTGGTTCAGGTGCTTGCGGCGCTGATCTCCCGCTGCCCGTCTGTTTTCAATGTGGTGGAGAAGGTCCTCTCTACTTCAATGTTGAGATCCTCTGTGCCTCCCCCTTCAGATCCTCTTCAGTTCCAGCTGAACTGTGGACCTGACGTCCCCAGTCCTCCACTTCAATGACAGCATGCCTCGATCCTCCAGACTTCTCTCCCTTTGGAGCCCCAGACTTCCAGTCCCTCCTGGAATCTCCCCCCAAGGAAGTCCACCGTAAGCATGTGTGCAAGAGGAGGCACATTGACTCCACCCCTGAGTCTGTCACCGAAGGCAGTGACTGGGAGGAAGGTAAGGGCCCCCCCTGATCTCCACCCAGTGATGTCTCCTATGGGGACATCATGGAAATTCTGAGTCAGAAGGGTGGATGATCAGCCCCAAAGCACAATCCAGATGAGTCAGTGTTCCTGGAGGCATTCGAGGCAGGCCCATCTACTTTTTGGGTGACCCCCCCCCCCCCCACAGACCCTTTGGTAGACCTGATTGCCTGCAGGGCGTGGAAGGAACCGGATGCGGTGGAACCAGTCCCAAAACACACTGACAAAGTCCTTAGTCCCCTACCAGACATGTTTTTTTTTGCAGAAGAGTGTCTCTGTTGATGCTTTGGTGGTTGCAGCTGCCACAAAAAAGGAGCTGGCCCAGTAGAGCACCTCTGTCCACCCACCTGACAAGGAATCCAGAGCGATAGGCTGAGGAAGGGTGTTTATACACCAGTGACCTTCTCTCTAAGGGCACTGAATTACATGGTGCACGCCACTAGACTGCAGAGATCACTCATTGAGGAGCGTTCTGCATCTACCCTAGAGTCCATGTCGACAAAGAAGATCTTCTCCTTTAGAGTGGCCACTCTTAAAGCCATTTCTAACACCTCTATGAGGCTGCTGTCCTATACCACAGAAGGTGCATCTAGAGCAGCTGGTTGAGGCATCGCTACTAGGCGTTACGCCTGGATGTGGCTTTGCGACTTCTCTTAGCCCTTCAATGCGTCCTTCACAAATACCCCCTTCGATGGATTTAGCCCAGTGCTTGAAGGACGGTAAGACCCTGTCTGCTGTTAGAATCTGCTTTTTTACTCCTCAACATTCCTATTCCAGGTATTAAAGAGATAGTAAGCAGTTGTGGTTCGGGAAGTCCAGGACCTTCTATCAAGATGCACCGGCAGAGTCTTCCCCTAGAGGCAGATCGGGAAATGATTCTTTTAGATGGCACCCTAGGGGCAGGAGGGCTTCGAGGGAACTAGGGCCTCAGGACTCATGCCCAGATAGGCCTTTCCAGTGGCCCAGAAGTGTTGCCTGGCTGTCCTACCCAGGAGACAGTCAGGGTTACTTTTCTCTGCACCCATCAGCCTGGGAAGCCAGCACATCGGATCAGTGCATGCTGATATTTTCCAGAGGCTATCTGATACCCTTTCTTCACTCGCCAAAGGCCTGAAAGATTCTCCCGGATATTCCACCTGCTCACAGGGAGGCAGCCGAACTCGAAATTTCAAAGCTGCTCAACAAGCGAGTCATCCAGCCCGTCCCCCCATGCTATCTGGATCAGGTGTCTACTCAAGGTTCTTTTGGTGTCCAAAAAGACGGGGGGACACAGACCAATCCTGGATCTCACCCACTTGAGCAGGTCTGTCGCCAAGACAAATTTCCGGATGGTTACAATTCAATCTGTCGTTCCCTACCTTCTGAAGGACTACTGGATGTGCTTGGTGGACCTCCAGGATGCTTACTATCATATAAAGATGAACAAGCATCACAGGAGGTTCCTACACTTCCGATCAGGAGTCTGGCATTATCAGTTTCAGGGTTACTCCCATTTGACCTCCCCCACAGACCCCAGGGTGTTCATCAAAGTGGTAGCAGTACTCGCAGCGTATCTCATGCTGCAGGGTATACGGGTTTTCCCCTACCTGGATGACTGGCTTCTAGCTGTACCCACCAAGCATTAGCTTCTTCAGGCCAGGGACCAGTTCCTTCAGTTAGCTTCGACCTTGGGCATCACGATAAATTTTCCCAAATCGAAATTGGAGTCTCCCTGTTCCTTGGAATTCATCAGAGTGCTGTTGAATACATTTACGTGCAAGGTCTTTCTCATGAAGGACAGGATTAAGTCTGTTCAGGATCAGGTGCGTTTTCTTCTGGAAACCCCTTTGCCGTCAGCAGCCCAAATCCTTCAAGTTATGGGATCTATGGCAGCAACCATTGGGATGTTACCCTTGGCAAGACTGCACATGTGGGTTCTCCACTGGACCCTATCAGTTCAGTGGTCATTCCTGGACCAGCCCCTGTCCCAACCCATTCGGTGGTGGTTGAACACTCAGAATTTAGCAGAAGGTCGATCTTTTGTAGCCTCCGCTCCTGTGGCCACAGTCACCACGGATGTCTCCCAGCTTGGGTGGGGGGCGATTTCCTGGCACAGACTGTTCAAGGGACATGGTCTGTGTTAGAGACCAATCTACACATCAGCATTCTGGAGATGAGGGCAGTGCTTCTAGCTTTGCAAGCACTGCATTCATTTCTCCCACAAAGAATGATTGTGATACAGACAAATGACATGGCAGTGGTCTGGTATATCAACAAAGAGGGAGGAACCAGATCTTGCCCCTCTGTCAAGAGACCATGAGATTGTGGGAATGGGCGATTTCCTCAAGCCACCTTCTTATTGCAATGCACATTCCGGGGAGTTCCAACATCCTAATGGACAAACTTAGCTGGACCATTTTGTTTCCTCACAAGTGGTCTCTGAAACAATCAGTGGTGGACATGATCTTCCAGAAATGGGGTCAACCAAGCTGCGATCTCTTCTCATCACCTTCCAACACCAAGTGCAGCAAGTTTTTCACCCTGACTCCCCCAGAGGAGGGATGCCCAGAGATGCTATAGTTCATGCTTGCCCCCCCCCCCCCCGGTCTGTTGTATGTGTACTCTACACCCTCCTCTTATGGCAAAATTGCTTCAGAAGGCTCAGAGATCGAGGAGCCGTGTGATCTTCATTGCCCCCCTCTGGCCTCGTCAGGTTTGATTTCCTCTCCTTTGGTCTCAGTGTCAGTCCTCCTTGGATTCTGGATTGATGTCCAGATCTAATTTCCAATCCGGAGGACGATTATCATTCCGATCTGGAAAGCCTGAAGCTCACAGCTTGGCTTCTGCAGTTCCAGTGATGGCTAGAGTTCCTGGGCTTTCAACTCCTGTGAAGCATCTGCTCACAAGTCATCCACCATGAAGATCTATGCTAGTAAATGGAAGAAAGTTTCCATTTCGGCATCCCACAATTCGGTGGATACTTTTACTGCCTCTATTCCTTTGGTTTTAGACTTTCTGACTTGTACCTTCAACCAAGGTGTCAGTTTCTCTACAGTTGAAGTCCAACTAGCTGCCATATCCCATTATCATGTAGGACTAAAGAATTCTTCTCTGGCCGCTTCTAGATTGTGCAAGGCCTTTTTGAAGGGAACGTTTCTTTTACAGCCTCCAGTTAAGGACCTGGCCCCTCCTTGGGACCTAACCTTTGTACTTCAAGTGCTTGTGTCATCTCCCTTTGAGCCCTCCGCAGGAGTGGATCTACAGTTTTTGTCACGGAAAACAGCTCTATTGGTACCTCTTACTTCATCTAAGTGGGTTTCTGAATTACAAGCGCTTTGCATTCAGTCCCCGTACCTTATTTTTTACAAGGATCGTGTTTCTCTTAGGCCGAAACCTTCCATAATGCCCAGGGTTGCTTCAGAGAAGAATATTAATCAGGTCATTCATCTTCCTTTGTTCTTCCCAGAGTTTCAAAATAAAGGGGGGAGTATCAATTACACATGCTTGATGTACATGAGCTGCTCCGTTTCTATCTAGATAGAACCAAATCTTTCAGAAAGTCCAATCAGCTGTTTGTATCGTATTCTAAGTCCAGATTGGGATTGCCTGTTTCCAAGGTAACCATTGCCAACTGGATTGTGTAGTATATCACTTTTATTTATAAGAAGCATGGTGTTCCTCTTTCTTTTACAATGAAGGCACACTCCACCAGGGCTGTGTCTACTTCATCAGCTGTTTCTTCCAGGGTACCAGTTGATGAAATATGCTCTGCAGCTACATGGGCTAGGTCTTACACCTTCATATCCCATTACAAAGTGGATATTTCATCTAGGAGCAGAGCTTCCTTTGGTTCCGCCATGCTCCGAAACATCCTTCCTTAGGGCCACCCAGGGCTCAAGTAGCTGGAGACTCTGTCCCACAGGTTGAAGATCAAATGAAGACAATAATGTCAGATAAAGAAGTTATGTACGCACCATAATGTTCCATCTGCATTGTTGTTCTTCATTTGTCTTCAACCTTCCCTCCCTCCTTCCCCCTTTCCATGAGTGCTTGACCTGGCAGAGGAGGCCTTCTGTTCTCTCTCAATACCTCCTCTTCTAGAGGTTGTTGCTGTCACTGTGTTTCTAGGGGATTGGGTCAGGAACCTATTTGTCAGGCAAACTCGATCTGAGGTAGTGAGGGAGACAGAGGCATTATGGGTAGGGGATGAGATCAGTTTTGACACTGTAGCTTGGATATGGCCGGCTCAACACCGATGTCGGTGCCTATACCCGCAGGTTGAAGACAAATGAACAATGCAGATAGAATGTTATGGTGAGTACATAACTTCTTTTTCATAGTCGCACAGTTTAAATTATTGAAGGGTTCAAGGCTCCCTAAACATGTTCAAATAGGCTTTTCAGTACACTTTCTTTGTTTTGATTTTTTACTAATACAGAAGTGTTGTGGGGCGGTGACCTAATGCTTGTGAATGTTTGCGTGTGCTGTTGATGATTTGTAGTCTTGTGTATTGCTGTGATCTTTGAATAAGAAGTTTATAAATTATTGCTGTTATGGCCACCATGAGCCATTTAAAGAATCAAGATGACCAGTACTAGGCTTGTTTTACCAAGGTGTTACTGAGCTGCCTTTTAATAATTTGGATGAGTGGACTGCAACATGATGCCTTTGTTGAAATAAGTGTGGAGCTCAGCTGTTGTTGTTCACTGAATGTTTGATTAAATGCCCCAAACTCACTGTATGACCAAATGCCTGTTGTTTAAAATAACCTACTGCAGTTTACTTGTGTGGATTATTGTTACTAAAGTGTGTCCACTAAAATGGCAGCTTTGCAAGTGAGGTGCTGTTCGTTACAGTGCTTGAAGTGTAGCATCAAAACTTACCCGAAATACAGTAACTCATGAAGTGCTTGCAAAATCTGGGGAATTTTTAATTTTCTTTCTGTGTCCGTTTGATGTAAATTTATAATATGACATATCTTTATACCTGAAAAGACTTTAAAATAAAAGAAAATAGGCAAGGCCACAGAAATGTCTCACTAAAAGAATCACAGGCCTAAAGCAGATGCCTTATGCTGATCGCCTTAAAAAACTCCAGCTATACTCTTGTCGCATATCGTCTACTCAGAGGTGATCTCTGCTTAACATACAAGGCTATGTCAAACCCAGACCTGTTGGACATGCTACACTTAAAGAAATCCCAATCCCTCAGAGCCACATGCTCCAGGGATCTAAACCTTGTCATCACAATAAACAAAACATGCTGGAGGGATAGGTTCCTGACCCAGAGACTCCCCAGACTCTGGAATAGACTGCCCATACATGTCAAGCAGAGCGCCTCCTTGGCCCTCTTCAGAAGGAACTTTGACGATTGGATGGGAGAAAGGAAATTCACCCCAGGGATCACGTAAGTCGCCCTGCTAGACAGGGGTCCAGGAAGTAAATAGTGTGGGAAGAAATAGCCAGGGAATTGTTATGGCTAGGCTTGTATAGGCCCTAGGGCCGATAGCCTAGTACCAACCTATGAAATAAAAACTTAATTCTTTTTTGCAATTTTTAAAAATAAAATACAATTCTTATTCTGGGTCGCACAATAGATTTTTTTTCTGTAGTTTGTTTATTGAGGTGTCAGATTCCAGCTCTTTTTACACAACTATATAAAGCCTGTGCATTGTGGAAACGTGCATTATTTTATTGTTCACCTTTCTCTTGTTTTTTGTTTTGCAGGTAAATGAAGCCTTCCAGTATGTATTACAACGACAGTCCACTGGAAAGGTTGTAATATCCGTAAGATAGATGTCTTATCAGAAGCAGACTTGGATATCTGAGTACTCAAGACAGCCATTATATAGAATCTCCCTTCAGATGCTCTGCAGATTAGCATGATATTTGACAGGAAAATGTGTTTAAACCTTTGGCTTTAATTTTCTCTCTAATTTTTCCATGAACAGTCAATTTGGATCTACACAGCAAAAGGGGAAAACAGTGAGTTCTTCCAATCTTATCACCAGGAACTGTCTGTGGGAAAGAAAGACCTTTGACAAGTAAATGCATCTTTACAGGAATTGTCCTTAAAATAGTTCAGCTTTATACCAAAAGTGATTGTATACAAGAACCTGTAGTAGAGTTCTTGAAAATTATAATACAGCAACAATGAGTTAAGATAAAGGTGACTGAGAATTCTGTAACTGACACTGATGGCAAGTTGAAAAAGGAGGGAATATAATTGAATATCTAAATAGCTGAATTTCTTATGAAAAACAAGCAAGATGATTTAGAAAAAACAGGGAAAGGAGAAATGATATGATAACATGTAGAGTGCCTAAGACAATGGAAGGCAAAAGTATGGCCTATTTTCTAGTTATCTGACTTCCTGAAACATTACATTTGCAGGAGAAACTTTGGGATAGGGAGAACACACAGATCACTTGTGAAATTATATAAAAATACAGCCCCCCCCCCAAAAAAAAAAAATCTGTAATTATAGAAAACTAGATGTCTGTTGTTTTCTTAGGGGAAAAAAATTGCAGAATAGTAAGATATGTCCTTCTTAGAGTCACAACTATAACTATATCCTTAAAAGCTAAGGTGCAATCAGTGAACAACTGGAAAAATGGTAGAAATCAGTAGAAATCATTAAGTGACTACAAAAATAAGATCTTTGTGGGCCTTGTTGTACTTGGGTTCATAGGATGTTCTTCGTGTTTCACTGTTGCAGTCATTACATTTGGGTAATCTGCTGGCAGATTGCCCTCAGTCGGCCTGATTAACAAATATTTGGATCCTGTGTCGGTTGCTGTCCCTTCTTCCATGACGTCAGGTCGTCAGAGGTATAAAACATGCAGCCGACGCCATTACATCAGTCTTTCTTGCCGCGCATTGCCCGAAGCAGAAGCAGTTCGCAAGTGCCGGTCGACCGACTCCTGAAATTTTCGTTTTCGAGTTTCAGAACCAACGTGTTAAACTAAAAAGCTAAGTACCCTGTTGGGGAAACTTTTTCTTGCTCCTTGCCAATGTCAGTAAAAGTTAATAATTGTATTACTTGTGGGAAGCAAATACCTCATAAGGATTTCCATTTGTACTGTATTCCTTGCCTAGGCCCAGACCACAACGTACCTTGTTGCCGGTTCTGTGCTTTATTAAATCAGAGCACTATCCGCCATCTGTACATTTTTGCTTCTAAATATTTTGGATCATGGTTTAATTATCCAGAAATGACATCTGTTAGCAATCCGACTACCAGAATACCTAAAAAAATGCAAAGAAAAAGAGACAAGCCGTTGAGGTCCAAAACTGCCGACGACGCTTCCCCTAAGCCAGTCGCCAGTTTGCCGGTACTCAGTGAGGCGCTTTCCCAGCCCCTGATACCCGCTACTTCTGATTCACAGGCCTCTACTGAGACCCATTCGGAGTCCAGGATGCCGCGAGATGCTTCAATTATGGAACCCGCAGATGTCTCTACCTTGGATGGGTCCGGAGCTGCTGTGCAGGCACCGGTTTCTGAGGGTGTATTCGGGCCTACTGATTTGTATATTAAACCAACACCATCTTCAATATTAAGGCAAAAATCTCGATCTATGCCTAAAAAACAAATGATAAAAATGGCTGAAGATTTAATTACTCTAATCAGGGGTAGCCACCCCCCCCCCCTCTAAGAGGCCTAGGGCTGAAATTGATTATGAATCTTCTGAACAGGATTCTATTTCTTCTGACTCTTGTAATGAACATGATTTGTCTATACCTACTTATGAGGACTCTGATGCAGAGGATTCCATTCCTTCTGCTTCTCCCCCTGAGGACTTTTCTTTTGGGGAAACTTTACATACCTTAAGGGAACATTTCCACTGGGAAAGGCAGGATTTTTCTGAATCTAAAAAGAGGCTTAGGGATTTTCTTCTTCCTCAGCATAGGCCTTTGGCTATACCTCCTGTTCTAGACATTGTTGATGATGTGTTTTCAGAATCTAGTATGGCTCCTGGTTCTCTGCCTCCAGCTCCTTGTAAGCCAGACAGATACTGCAGGGTTCCTTACTCCGACAAATTCCTTTTCAAAAATCCAGTTGCGGATCCTGAAACCATTTCTCAGGGCCCCAAGGGCATTAAGGCTCCTAGTGCTAAAAATCCTACCCCTTCTGATAGAAATTCTAGGGCGCTGGATAGATGGGGTAAGAAGGTCTATACTTCTGCAACCTTGGCAGTCAGGGCTTTAAACTGTCAATTCCATATGCTAAAATATCAGCAGCATATCATGGGACTGCTTAAACAGAAAATGATTTTGATTTCTGACTGTGTGGAAAATAAAGATTTACAGGATTTATTGCATTCAGCTGAACAAGTTGGAAAACATACTTTGCAATGAGATTTTGATTCTTTGGATGCCTCTTGCAGGGCTGCTGTAACTGGGTCTGTGCTTAGAAGGCATGCTTGGCTCAAAAAGCAATCTCTGCCTGATCATGTTAAAGCAAAATTGTTGGATGCTCCTTTGCAACAGAACCGTCACTTTGGTAATAAGGCTGAAGAAGTTCTAAAAAAGATGGAAGATAAAGCAAAATCAATGCAAATTGTGAAAGATTTCTTACAAGTGCAAACTCCAAGATTTAGTAGGCACTGGCCTACTAAGAACTGGTCCTTTCCAGTTCCTTCCAGAGCCACTCAAGTCAAACCCAGACATTCCAAAGGCACCAGGTTTCAGTCCCAAGGGACTTTCCGGACTAAGCAATGGGGTGCCTCCTCTTCCAAATCTGGAAACAACAAGACACCTCCCTATGGTAAGCAGTCTCAATGACTTTCCTCTAGAATTACCAAGCACTTACCTTTTAGCCGTCCCTTTGGGGGGAAAACTGGCTTTTCATGCAAAAATCTGGCAACTTATAACCCAGGTCAAATGGGTTTTAAATATAGTATCCCAGGGATACAGATTTCATTTCCACACGTTGCCAACTCCAAGCGGATGGCCAGACCTTCCCCCAAATCAGTGGGCAGAGGTTCAGAAACAAGTACTTTCACTCTTAAACGTAGGGGCTATTCAACTAGTACCAGAAGAGGAAAAGGGACAAGGTTTCTATTCCAGACTTTTCCTGGTACCTAGAAAAGACAAATCATGGAGTCCAATTCTGGACCTGTCTACTCTAAACACCTTTCTGAACATTCCAGAATTCAAGATGCTGACTCTTCACCAGTTACTTCCTATGCTAGGCAAAGATGCCTGGTTGGCAACTCTAAATTTAAAAGAAGCTTATCTGCATATCCCAGTCAGGAAATCTTGCAGAAGATACCTCTGCTTCAAAGCAGGCTACTTGCATTATCAGTTCTTTGCACTACCCTTTGGCTTATCTACTGCGCCCAGGGTCTTTACAAAGTGCCTGGCTCCAGTAATTGCATTTTGCAGAAAAAGAAATATTCAGATATATCCATACCTGGACGATTGTCTAATTCAGGCAGAAAACAAGGCCATTCTTCTAAAACATCTGGCGTTTGCAAAAAGGGTTTTAAGTTGTCTAGGGTACACTATAAACGAAAAGAAATCACAACTGGTACCCTCTCAAAAAATTACATTCCTGGATGCAAGCTTGAATACAGCTGCCCAGATGGCTTTCCTTACGCCAGAAAAGCAACTTCATTTGGTGACTTACTTCAAACAGGTGGCCACAAAAACCCTGCTATCTGCAAGACAAATACTGCAAGTGTTGGGGTCATGGCCTCCTGCATTCTTCTAATTCCATATGCACGACTGCATATGAGGAAACTTCAATGGTACTTAAAAAGTTTATGGAGTCAACATTGTCACAACCTGGAAATAATGATTCCTATCATTCCTTGCCTGCAACTAGAGTTCCTATGGTGGGCAGAGGCTTGCCACCAAAACAAGGGACTGCCATTCACACCACCCCCTGCCGCCCAAACCCTAACCACAGACGCATCAGACTATGCATGGGGGGGCTCATCTGGCAGGGAAGTGCATTCAGGGCAAATGGAGCCCAAATCAAATGCACCTTCATATCAATCAAAAAGAGATGCTAGCTGTACAGAATGCACTGACAGCCTTCAAGGACTACCTTCATCCAGGACAGCTAATGGTAAAGACGGACAACACCACAGTTATGTGGTACATAAACAAGCAGGGGGTACACATTCCTATCCCCTCTGCAGACTAGCCATGGCATTGTGGAACACGGCCTTGAGCTATCAAGTACAACTACAAGCTCAATTCCTGCCAGGACAGCTGAATATTTTGGCAGACGAACTAAGCAGAAATCTCATGGACCCACACGAATGGAAACTGGAACCATGTATTTTCAACATGTTGATACGCAAATGAGGGAGCCCAGACATAGATCTTTTTGCCTCACCCCAGAACTACCAGTTGGACTAATTGTGCACAAGAACTCCTCACAGAAAAGCCTGGAAAGTAGATGCCCTGTCTTTCAGCTGGGAAGACCTATCACTCTATGTCTTTCCCCCTCTGCCTCTGCTCTCCAAAGTATTGCTAAAAGTCAAACAGGACAAACCAAAAATGATTCTAATTGCTCCAGACTGGCCTCGCTAACACTGGTACCCACTCCTACGCAGTCTTGTCTCAAATCTCTCCATGGCACCTGCCTCAGACACCTTCTTTACTGTCTCAGCAGAACAACCAAATTCTGCACCCTCAGCTCCAAACTTTGAATTTTGCAGCTTGGCTAATCACTTAAATTCCCCCTTAGCATCCCTCAGCAAACCTGTGATGGATGTAATTTTGGAGGCGACAAGACCTAGTACTAGAAAATCTTATGCTGACAAATGGAAAAGATTCTGTGCCTGGAATCAATCTCAAGGGATAAGCACAGCAGTGCCCAACTTACCACAGATTTTGCAATACTTAACTGAGATGCTTCACAAGGGCCTTTCTTTTTCTTCCATAAAAATCCATGCCTCAGCCATTTCAGCTCATTACAACACAGATCCTCCCCTCTTCTCATCCTCTGCTAAAGCAGTATTTCAGAGGGACCAAAAACTTGAGACCACCCAGGAGAGCTCCAACCCCTGCTTGGGACCTTAATTTTGTATTGGAGGAACTCACTCTCCCTCCTTTCGAGCCAGCTGCTACTGCAGACTTAAAATTTCTCTCCTGGAAAACAGTCTTCCTTTTAGCAATCACTTAGGCTAGAAAGATTTCTGAATTACAGGCCCTTATGGCAGTGTAGCCTTTCATAATTTTTCATGCGGACAGGGTGTCGCTCGGGACCAACCCATCCGTCATGCCCAAGTGGTATCCAGTGTGGCTCTTAATCAGACCATTCATTTGCCAACTTTCCTTCCCAATCCACAGAACAAGGGGGAGCAGATTCTGCTTTCATTGGATGTACACAGGCAATTTAGATTTTACTTGGACAGGACTAAATCTCGAAGAAAATCTGAACAAATTTTATTTTACTTATTTTATTTATTTTACATTTGTTTACCGGGCTAGTCTAACTGGATACATGTCCATTTTCAGTAGAGGCCCGGGGAGAAAAGCTCCTAGGTAAATACAGCTAAATTAACAAATTTCTGAGAGTTAAGCATATAAACAAAATCAATACAAAAAATACAAGCAAAAACAGACTGATTTACAGGATAAATTCTAACAATTCAAAGTAAATTGTCAGTATAGAATTCATATCCTGGTAGCATTTGCTGCAGGGACAGAGGGAAAGTCTATTTCAAAGCAAACCATTTCCAAATGGATAAGTCATTGTATTAATTTCTGCTATAAGCACCGTGGAAAACCTGTCCCCCAGGGGATCAGATCCCATTCCACCAGGGCTGCATTTACTCCTATGGCCTTTCTCAGAGGCGTTCCTACCAGGGATATTCTAGAAGCTGCTACCTGGAGTTCAGTTCATACTTTCACCAAACATTATCATTTACCAATTTTCTCCAAATCCAGAGTTGGCTTTGCCACTGCTGTTTTTCAGGGCCTTATAGCCGGTCCTAATGCTGTATAAATCTTTCCTCCCAACCATAGCTTTGGGAATCTACCCAAATGTAATGACTGCAACAGTGAAACACGAAGAACATAGTACAGTTGTGTACACTTACCATAAATGTAGATGTTCGAGTGTATTCACTGTTGCAGTCCTGGTTACCATCCCTCCAGCCCCCTGTTTTTTCTTTTACTATACCTCTACTTCCTTTTACTACACTTAAAAGCCTTTTTGGTGTATTTGCTTTTGTTTGGAAGTATATTTTTTGTGTTTTAAATTAGTTTATATATATATATATTTTGCTCCCCATTTGGGGGGCACCTGACATCTGGGGCAAGAAAAACTGATGCAATGGAGTCGGCTGCATGTTTTATACCCCTGACGTCATGGAAAAAGGGACAGCAACCGACGCAGGACCCAAGACTTTGTTAATCAGGCCGACTGAGGGCAACCTGCCAGCAGATTTCCCAAATGTAATGACTGCAACAGTGAATACACTCAAACATCTACATTTATGGTAAGTGTACACAACTGTACTTTCATAGGTAAGTACTAGGCTATCTGCCCGAGGGCATCTATAAGCCTAGCCAGAATGTGTTGGCTTTCGCTGCCCCCTTAGATTAGTTCCCTGTGCCTCTGTCCAGCAGAGCCACTGCAGTGACCCCCGGGGTAAATTTTCTGTTTCCCATCCACTCGTCAAGGTTTCTGTTGAAGAGTGTTAGTGAGGGGCTCTGCCTGATGTAGATTGGAATCTTGTTCCAAAGCATGGGGAGTCTCTGGGAAAAGAATCTATCCCTCCAGCATGTCCTATTTATCATTGTGGTGGGGTTTAGATCCCTAGAGCGTGTGGCTCTTGGGGATTTTTTTTTTTTTTTTTTTTTTTTTTTTTAGGTGGAGCATGTCCATCAATTCTGGGTTGGACATGGCCTTGTATGTTAGGCAAAGATCACCTCTAAGTAAGCGGTATGCAACCAAGTACAGCTGGAGTTTCTTCAGTCGGGCTGCATAGGGCATTTGTTTGAGGCCAGTAATCCTATTGGTGAGGTACTTCTGTGATCTTTCCAGCTGTTGCAGTGTCTTGTAAGGTACATCCCAAATGGGGTGTTGTACTCTATGATGGGTTTGATGAGTGATGAGTAGAGGGGCACAGTAACCTCTCTTGTTCTAGATGCGAACCTTTTGTGATTAGGTGGGACACATAGAAGGATTTTCTAACCACCTTGGTAATATGATTATCAAAGGAGAGATAACTATCTACTTGGGTCCCCAGATCCCTTATTACATTTTCTGTATTTTGGGGGACTACCATGTATGTGGTAGTTCACGGGTACTTTTGTTTTTTCCAAAGGGGATGACTATGCACTTTTTGGCATTTAGCTTGAGGCCATGTTTTTGATACCAGGTATCCGTCTCAATGAGACCTTTCTGGAGGATGTCTCTATCAGCTGGAGAGTCAGTTATGGCCCCCAGTTTGCAGTCTTCTGCGAACTTGGTCAGCCATAGTCCTCCTGTGTTTGCCTGTACCTCTGAGAAGTATATACCGAACAGGAGGGTTCTCAGGACTGAGCCCTGGGGGACGCCACTTGTAACTGGTTTAGAGTTGGACCTAGAGCCTGCAACTCTCACCGTGTGGGTTCTATCTGTGAGCCAATTGGCAACCCATCTCATGATGTAGGGGTTTATGTTCAGGCTGGTGAGCTTGTCTATAATACCAGAATGGGAAATGGTGTCAAAATCCTTTGCGAGGCCTAGGTAGGCTGTGTGGGCTTCCTTTCCCTCGTCTAAAGCCGTGGTAGCTTTCTCAAAGAAGTCCACCTGGTTTATTAGGCATGATCTGCCCTTAACAAAGCCAAACTGGGTAGGGTCCAATGTTTGAAGGTTCCCAATGTCTCTGTTAAAGAATTCCATGATGATGCGCTCCATAGCCTTGCAGACCAGGCTAGTCAGGCTTATAGGGCGATAGTTCCTGGGGTCCATTGTGGTTCCACCTTTGTGGAGTGGGATAACTGTTGCTGTGCGCTACTCTATGGGTATGTAGCCTGTATATAGGCTGAGTTTAAACAGTGTGTTTAGGTGAGGGGTTAGTTCATTTTGGAGCTCTTCTAAGACACAGCCTGGGACACCGTCCGGTCCCATTGAAGCTGTATTTTTGGCTTTGGATAGGGCTGTTTTAACCTGTGTGTCAGTGATTGCCGGGGCACTACATTCTTCTGGTATGGTTATGGGCCCTTTAGGGGGTGAGACGGGGGTGAAGTTTTCACTAAACCTGTCTGCCAGAATGTTGGCAATATCAGTTGGTTCAGTGTATTTTGTGCCATTCTGCACTAACTCAGAGCAAATCTGAGAGTTTCCCCTTAGGTTCTTGACATATCTAAAGAACGCTTTGTGGTTATCTTTGGAGTCCTTGGCAATTTTTCTTTCGAAGCTTACCTTGGATGATTTTATGAGGGATTGTAGTTTCTTGCTGATACTAATCAGGGATGTCTTTCCTTCTTGGTATTTTACTCTTTTCTGCACTAGTTTCCTCCTTCTATTGTATAGCTTGTTTATGGCAGTGGTCCACCAGACTGGTTTCCTTTTCTTGGAGGAGTGAGTCTTGGTTTTGCTTGGGATAGCACGATCCATGCATTCTTGCAGGTCCTCATAGAGTGCCTTTGTAAGGGATTCAGCAGCTTGGACAGCGTTGTCCTTTAGCATGGGGACTGTGAACCTTTCCACCTCGGTCTTAAGTAACGTGAATTTTGCTTTTGAAAAGATGTTCCACGGTGGTTTCCTTGATTGGGGGTGGGGGCAGAATGTGGATATCCAGAGTGATTAGTCTATGGTCTGATCTAACCAGTGAGGGTTTGACCTCCGGTGTAGAACACCGGTCGCTCATGTTGGTGATGACCAGGTCCAATATGTTGTCACCTCTGGTGGGGGTGTTGACCAGTTGATCCAGGGCGTTCAAGTTTATAAATTCTAGGAAGCGTTGGGCAAGGGAGTTAGTACTTGAGTTGTTCTCCCAGTTAATGTGTGGGTAATTGAAATCACCCAATATTAGGGCGTTTGGTAGGACCTTCTTATTTTCCAGTGTCTCCAGAAATGCAGAATGGGGGTCCTGGGTCATGGTGGGTGATCTGTAGCAAGCTACAATTTGAATTGCAGTTTTGCTCGTTGTTAGTTGCACATGGATGATCTCTGAAGCATTGTGCTGTGACACTAACTTGGAGGTGTGGGTATCCTTGATGAATATGGATACACCCCCACTTTGTGTTTCGGTCCGGGTTCTGTGGCCGAAAAGTATGGTATGAGTTATACCCTGGTAGTGCTGGGGTGCTCTCAGGAGCCTTAAACCAGGTTTCTGTTACTGCACAGATATTGATGTTCTCCATACTGAGGAGTACCTCGAGTGCATGCATTTTGCGGTTTAGACTTCTGGCGTTGAGTAGCATTACCCTCAGTTTTTGGTTACTTGTGCTGTTTACGGTGGTGGGTTTGTCTTTTGAGCCTTGCCTAAAAAAGGCACTATGGGGGCGGCAAAAGCCTTGGCCACTATTCAAAAGCCTAAGGATGACGGGTGCAATCCATCTCTTGCGAAGCAACGTGGCTTATCGAGCATGTCATTGCAGGTGGACAGATACCGGATTCCCTTTGAATGACACCAGAAACTTAGCCAATTGTTGAAATTGATCATTTTTTCTTTATACTGTGGCATCATTCTTGGTGAGGGCAGGATGCTACTCAAAGTCAGGGTCATACCGGGCTGGGCTATGTGAACAGAGAGCTCTTCCATGTCTCTTTTCATGTAGCCTAGGGAGTTGCATCTCAGGTCATTCACATCAACATGGACAATGACAGAGTCGTATTTGTATTTGTTCTGGAGTGACCTGAGTACTTGTGTTATGTGGCCGATCCTGGCATCCAACAAGCAGCTAACTGTAACCTTCTCCTTGTCCAGCCTAGTTAGTTGGACATCAGTGTGCCTGACTGTAGAGTCGCCTATTACTAGTGTGTTGGGTATGCTATTTTACCTTAAGGGCTGTGATTGCGTGGCACACTGATTATGTGAAGTATGTTTCATGGTTTGTGATGGGATGTGGAGGTTGCTTGGGTGTCTGCTTTGGAGGTCACTGTTGCTTTTGCAGATTTTTATTTAGAGCCTCCGAGTATGTTTTTGTGTATTTTCGTGTGTTATTTGCCAGTGTTGGTTTAGTAGGTATATGTGAGATTGGTAGTGTGTTGCAAGTATTTTCCTTCTCCTCTTGACTGTCAGTTCCATTCTTGGGTTGAGAGAGCTTTGTCTCCAGTTTGGCTGTATAATTGCATCTTTTGCATATATTAGTGTTTGGTGGTAGGAGGCGAGGGTTGTCTGTGTACATGAGGCAGTCGTAACATTGCCTCAAAATGCCCAGATTCACAAGTTGGACTGGAGAGTACACCTGAAACTGCCCTTTGGACATGCCTGAATAAGTAAAGTGAGCTGTTTTACTGATTAGCTGGTAGGTACGAATAGAGAGCCTTATCCTTCTGGACAGTATAGGGGGTCTAGTGCTAGGGTTAATTAGTGCTTCCTATGAGTTTTGAGCAAGTGCTGGGCTGTGAAATGAATGGTTTGAGTGCTTAAGTTGAAAGTTTGTCGAAAATGAAAGAGAGAGAGAAATTAGCCCAAAATGGCCAATAAACTACTAACTTCTGGGCTACAGCAAACAAGGTGCACAAATTTCAGAAAGAAACAGATCAAATGAGCAGGCACGATAAGCCTTTAACCAGAAATTCCCAGCTTAGAAGGGCAGAATCTAGCATCTCTTCCCACAAGTGTGCAGACTACAAACCTTAATGTAAAATAACTGGCCTGAAGCCAAAGTGCTCAAACCAGAACTAATACACATTGCATTAGTTGCAATGGGTGCATTTTGTGTACATGCTGACTAGAAATGAGACAGCTCTTCTGCTAATGCAACGATAATATGGAGTGCAATTCATTACTTGAAGTTTTATCAATAGATGACTTTTGATATTTGAGTTAGTAATTTTTCTATCTTTACTAAATGTATTACTCATTCTTTTGTACTTGTAAAATTTAACTTGCTTTTGTTTTAACTGTCATGTTTCACAAAATTTGGAATAAATTTGTTCAGAAATCTTCAGACTGTCACTTTTTAAAGGCATTCAGTTCATTAAATGCACCGTGTTCAAAAGAAGCTGTTTATTCTTAATGTAACTTTTTTTAAGTTTTCTTATTCCATGTTCACCCGTCTACCATCAGGTACCTTGCTTCTATCACTCTGTATCTTACCACACTCTCACAATTCTTTTAGCAGACTTCATAGTTTGAAGCTTCTAAATGAGTCTGCATGCTGCTGAAGTATAGTGCAAGGCATTGTGTCGCTGTGACAGTGTTGCTGACTGTATGCTGATTTGTACCGATTTAAGGAAGTAAGATGCAATAACCTCTGTAAATATGGCTTTTCTTCCTCTGTTGTTGCATCTGATGTTCTCTCTTCCATCTGCCTCAACCTGTGGGTTATTGGGTACAGCTGGATCCAAGGCTGGCACCTCAGACTCTTAGCGCCGAAGCTCCAACTCTCCACAAATGATGCATTGTGTCCCCAATTCTCCTTAGATCTTGTTTGCCACTGTTCTGTCTCAGACAAAGTCTCTGGAGCTCTGATGGAGGTAAGTGATTTTCAGCTGTTCTTTTAGTGATTAGACATTCTAGGGTCCGTTGAAAGGAAGAGAAAGAAAAGGATAATGAGAAAGACAGGAAACATCTGGATAAGTTTTCAGCCTCTGATAAGTCAGTGCAGAAGGCCCCAAGGCCCTCTGCTTCTTAGAGTCTTGCTATAGATCTGGCTTCTGCACCTCCCTGGAACTAATCCCTAGTCCTGTCAACACAGACACCAGAACAACTTTGGTCCTGTCTTTGGAGGTATGTACCAAACCTCTTCATGGTTGCATCACAGGAGTCCCATTGGCACCAAAATCCATTTATGACTGTTAATCCAGATCTCCAGTTCTCATCAAGAGTCTTCATTCCCTCAGGTCTGTTTTTGTGCATTTAAGGTTTAGGATTTGGACAAACCCCTGCAATGGCGTGCTGAACTGCCCTTGACAGCTTCCTCTACTAGGTCCATGAGGAACCTTAGGAAAGTCTATTTGGATGATGCAGACATTCTTGAAGGCTCAGATTGATTTGGGGGATTATTCCCTCCCTCTGTGCCCCGAGTGTGGAGAGAACTAGCCCTTTACCTTGTTTTTCCTTCTCCAGTTCACCCTTCAGAACCAGTGGTCCTGGATCAGACTCCAGTCCATTTGGTTCCCTTGTTGGTGCTGACAGCTTGGCTGTCTTTGGTGCTGGAATTTGCTTTGATGTACTCAACTCCAGGCCCCATTGGAGCAATTTGTATCCCAGAGCTAGGGTGCCGGGTCGACTTTGAGACTTTTGGAGCCAACTGCGCACACTAGTGTCCTAGCCCTAGACAGCTTGCCTTTGTTTCAACCAGTTCAGTGGCTGGGGTGTGTGCTCCTCCTACATCTGTAGATCGAGGATGATGTTCATCATATTTGTCAGTGATACAGTAGCCAAGGATATAACAGCCAGCCAGCCAGCTTTCAAAGCTTCAAGGCACCTTCCATGTCCCAGACTATCAGGCAGCTTGAGCTAAGCTGACTAAAATACAAGTTTGGGTGCCAGTAATCTTCTGAGGTTTAGTGCCACTGAATAGAACACTCTTCTAAGGCTTTTGAGGATCAACTGTCAGCTTGGTGCTGTTCTTTTGCTAGGCAGATAAGTCCCTTTGGGAAAAAACTTCCATTTAATCAATATTGTTTGTGTTTTATCACTTTCCTTTTCAGGAAAGTTATTTTAAAGCTGAGAGTTTTGTGTTTTAAACGACAGTCATGAGACTGTATCATACTTTTAAGTGGGAGCATTCTTTTTTCCTGTCAGTTTAAAAGTTGTGTAAAGTAACTGAAAAACTTTTTTTCTGCAGAGAAATTGTGTTTATTTTACTTTTTGAGGGTGGCAAAGTGTTTTAAAGTGCTATCTGATGATGTCCTTTTCATTCTTCCTCAAAGTATGGTTGGCGGATCTGACTCTGACATATGCACTAGACATTAGCTCCAACTCTCAAGTGACTCCCTCTACCTGTAATGCCCCTGTCAAACAACAGTACCCCAGATCTCATTTGCTGCCTTCTTACAGAAGCGGATCCTGCTCTAAGACCTAAATTTGGGTTATTATATTGACTTATTTATGAAAACTCTTAACCTCTTCCATTAGTTCTCCCTCTGCTGTTAGTCAAGTTTTCTGTTCTGTTTACCATTAGGCTTTCTTTTCCCGTTTCTACTGTCTGGTAGCCTTTTTAATGTGCCATTGTTGGTACTAGTACTTCCTTTCACCCTGTCTTTCTACCCCTTAGAGAATGTTCTACTTACTATTATTGGTAATTTACTAATTTGCTTAACTAAAAAAAAAGCTGTGCCTTACATTGTACGTCTTTTTTTTTTTGAGCTATGGCCAAAAAACCTACTGGCTTTAAAATGTGCACTTCCTCGGGACAAAATTCCTAATTCTGATGCCCACTGTCTAGGAGCACCAATACCGACTGCACGATTTGTGTTTAACTCTAGAGCACTTTTTGACAGGCGTAATAAGTTGGTCCTTAAAGGGATGCTGCTCCTTCTTCATCTGTTTCCTCAGGGGCTCCAACCCGAGTAAACCAACAAAGGCTTTATCAGAGACTGAGGAGCCTCATGAAAGAACTCCTACCCATTCTCCTAAAGTTTTGCTTTGACCATGGCTTCTTCAGATCTGCCACAGAAAACACTGAAGACATCAGATCTGACATCTTCAGATCCTAAAAGAAAGCAAAATCCTCAGATCTGACTGATATACTAACCAAGTCTCCTCTAAACCATTCACTTTGGTTCACAGTTGAACCAGTGTCTCTTCAGCTTCATTCCCAGCTTCTCCAAATGACACCAAGGAGAGAGTCTAGGCCACAGTCAACTACATCGTCCATTAGGTCCTTGGAAGTTTTTCCAAGGCAGACGTGGATAGGATGATGAGGAAATTCCTGAGTGCTCAGATTGAGATGGGGTTATTCTGTAACCGTCTCCCATCAGATCTGTGAGCCTCCCGTCCACTTCTCATGGAATGATTTCTTCTTCTCTGATCATCCCGTGGTTTCAGAGCCCTCAGACCTGAGACCCTCGAGTGTGTCAGTGTCAGATCCAAAGACAAGTAGGTCTTCGTCTCTCATTGCCTCCCTGACTGGTTCTGCTCCTATTCCCTTGGATCCGGATGAGTCTCAGAGCCGAAATGCCACTGGCAGATGGGGTCTACTCTGATGTCATTAGACACTTCCCTGCCTTTTGGATCCTTGGCGCTGGATAGCTCAGGTACAGCTCTCTCCTCAAGGCATGGATTCGGGCAGGGTTGAGGCTTGGTTGCTTTGGAGGTCTTGGCTCTTGTGCGGCCAGCCATGGCTTCTACCAGTCCATCTGCCTTTGTGGTAGTGGAGAGTGCTTTCTCTCAACCAAGAGGTTTGATTAATCTTTCATCCTTGGGTCCAGCATCTCTTCCCCCTTCCAGTTTGAGGAACAGTCAGTACCATCTAGCATCCAGACAGTTCCCATTGAGGAACTTCCCCTCTGTTCGGATACCTCTGCAGATCTTCTCACTGAAGAGTTTCCCCATAAGAGAACATGTAAAAGGAGGCAAACAGATTCCCGTATGGAATCTCTCACCAAGGAATACTGATTTTGATTAAGGGGAAGGGTCTCCCAGATCTCCATTAGATGAATGTCTTTGTTTGGCCCTTCTATAAAAGAAATGCTTTTTTGGAGTGAAGAGGATGGAAAGACCCAGTCTGCTATAAGGGATAAGCTTTTCTACTCCTCATACGATCGTTTTCTCTGAGTGAGAGAGGAGATAAGAATATGTGGTTTTGGATATCCCAAGGTCCTTTGCAGGACTCACATTGGGACAACTTCTCTAGAGGCAGAGGGGGAATTCAAATGGAAGATGCAGCCCTTGAGGCTGGGGAGGCCCACAAAACAAGGTTTTCCAAGATTCCATTTTGGGCAGACCCTTTCAACATTCCTGAAGGGTTGCCTGATTTCCCACCTTTGGAGGCAGTTGGGGGCGCTTGCTGTGCACCCAGATGTCTGAGCTTCTATAATAAAAGATTCATGGGTGCAAAAAAATAATATCCAGAGGTTATTTCATGCCTTTTCCAAATTCCCCCAAGGAAGAGAATAAAGCTTCCTGACATCCCACTCATTCAGACAGAGGTTGCAGCTCTAGAGATTCAAAGCCCCAGCCATAAATAAGCTATACAACAGAAGGAGGAAGCTACTACATGACAGAGCAAAATCCCAAAAAGGGAAGGCATCTCTGATCAGTATTAGCAAGAAACTTCGATCCCTCATAAAATCATCAAAGGCCAGTTTTGAAAGAAAAATTGCCCTAGACACTAAAGATAATCACAAGGCCTTCTTTAGTTATGTCAGGAACAGGGGCGGAAACTCCCAGATATGCTCTGAATTGTTGCATAACTGTACAAAATATACCGAACCTACAGACATAGCCAACATCCTGGCAGACAGATTCAGCGCAAACTTCTCCCCCCCAAAGGAGCAAATGCCTATCCCAACTGAATGTAACCTCCCTGACATCACAGATGCACAGGTGAAAGCTGCCCTCTCCAAAGCAAAAAACACAGCATCTATGGGACCGGACGGTGTCCCAGGCTGTGTCTTACACAAGCTCCAAGAAGAACTGAACCCTCACATTAAGTCACTGTTCAAACTTAGCCTTACTACAGGATATGTACCCAAAGAATGGCGTACTGCTACAGTGGTCCCACTCCACAAAGGTGGTGCCACAACAGACCCCGGAAACTATCGCCCCATAAGCCTGACTAGTCTGATCTGTAAAGCTATGGAGCGTATTATCATGGAACTCATAAACAAAGATATTGGGAGCCTCCAGACACAGGACCCTACCCAATTTGGCTTTAAGGGCAGATCTTGCCTCTTAAACCTAGTTGATTTCTTTGAAACAGTTACCAAAGCCATAGATGAGGGCAAGATAGTCCACACAGCCTACCTGGACCTCGCAAAAGCCTTCGGCACAATACCCCACTCGGGCATCATAAATAAGCTTACCAGCTTAAATATCAACCCCTATATCACAAGATGGGTTGCAAACTGACTCAGAGATAGAACCCACATGGTCAGAATCGCAGGTGCCATGTCCGAATCCAAGCCAGTTACAAGTGGCGTCCCACAGGGCTCAGTTCTAGGACCTCTCTTGTTTGGTATAAACTTCTCTGAGGTTCAGGCTAACACAGGGGGATTATGGCTGACAAAGTTCGCAGATGACTGCAAACTGGGGGCCATAATCGAATCTCCAGCTGACACAAGCATCCTCCAAAAGGGTCTCACAGAGACGGATGCTTGGTGCCAGAGCCACGGCCTCAGGCTAAATGCTAAAAAGTGCATAGTCATCCCCTTTGGGAAAAACAAGGTGCCCACAAATTACCACATAGGTGGTAATCCATTAAGTACGGAAGAAGTAATTAGAGATTTGGGGACCAACGTAGATAGTAATTTCTCCTTTGATAATCACGTTGCCAAAATGGTTAGAAAGACCTTCTATATAGCCCACCTTATCACAAAAGGGTTCGCATCTAGATCAAGAGAGGTCATTGTGCCCCTCTACTCGTCACTCATCAGACCCATAATTGAATACAATGCCCCTGTTGGGATGTACCTTACCCAACACCTGCAGCAGCTGGAGAGACCCCAAAAGTACCTCACCAAGAGGATCATGGTCTACAAACAGATGTCCTATGCAGCTCGACTAAAGAAACTCCAGCTCTACTCAGTTGCTTACCGCCTACTCAGAGGCGATCTATGCCTGACGTACAAAGCCATGTCAAACCCAGAATTAATGGACATGCTCCACCTCAAAAAATCCAAGTCCCCTAGAGCTACACACTCCAGGGACCTAAACCTCAGCACAAAAATAAATAGGACATGCTGGAGGGATAGATTCATTTCCCAGAGGCTCCCCTCACTCTGGAATTGAATCACAATTCATGTTAGACATAGCCCCTCGCTCACCCTCTTCAAGCGAAATCTCGACGCGTGGATGGGAAATCGCAAATTCACCCCTGGGATCTCTTCTGTGTCCCTGCTAGACAGAGGCACAGTAAACTAATCTTAAAAGGGTACCTTCTGTGGCCTACTTTACAGAAGCACAGTAGGCCAATCTAATAGGGAGGCGGAAGCCAAATACACTCTGGCTAGGCTTATAAATGCCTTAGGGCAGATAGCCTAGTATCTACCTATGAACCTATGAAAAGCTGCTAAACAAACGATTCATCTAGGAGGTCCCACCAGACCAAAGAGGATTCAGGACTTAAGGTTCTTTTTAGTGCCAAGAGACAGGGGATCTGAGATGATTTTTGGATCTAAGCAGCCTAAACCAATTTGTGAAGAAGGTAAAGTTCCAAATGGTCGTGGTTCATTCCAGTCTGCCCTTTTTACACAGAGATGATTGGATGTGCTCAGTTGATCTTCAGGAAGCATACTATTACATCAAGATGAACAGATGATCCCAAAGTTTTCTGTGCTTTTGGCTGGGGGCCAGTCAATGTCAGTTCAGAGCCATGCCCTTTGGTCGCACCACAGCTCCCAGGGTGTTTACCAAATGTATGGCAATGGTAGCAGGGAGTCCGAGTGTTTCTGTATCTTGATGACTGACTCCTTACTGCCCCAACAGGCATCTCTTAGAACAGTCCAGGTATCATTTTCTCCAACTTTGTCAAAGTGTAGGTATTTATGTCCAAACCTCCAATTCTCATCTACAGCAAATTCTTGTTCACCTTTCTCCTCCAGCCAGACTTGTCCTTTAGTCTCTAGGTTCTATGGCAGCAACTATAACCTTAGTTCCTATGGCCCATTTCTGTATGCATGTTCTCCAATGAACTCTAGCCATGTAGTGGTCTAATTTGCAATACCTTCTGACCTTCCCAGTCAGACTTACTCGAGTATGTAAGGATAGTCTTCAGTGGTGGATTCAGTTGGACAGAGTTTACCTAGACTGCCCCTTTATTCTGTCTCCTCCAGTTGCCACTGTAACCACATATGCCTCACATTTGGGATGGGTTGGGGGACATTTCTTGGGATGGATGGTCCAAGACACATGACCCCCTCCAAGAGACTAATTCGCATATCAATGTTCTAGAGATGCGAGTGGTCCTACCAGCATTGCATGCCTTTCAAAATGTTCTCCTTCTAGGGAATATTGCGATACAAAACAACATATCTGTAGTCTGGTACATCAACAAACAGGGGGGAACCCAATCTTACCCCCCTGTGTTGAGAGGTAGTGAGAATGTGACAGTGGGCAATCTCCTCCAACTGCTTTCTTATGTCAGCACACATACTGGGTAAGTCCAACATACTAGAGGATAAACTCAGTGGTCTATTCTGATGCCTCATGAGTGGTCTCTCATTCAGTCAGTGGTGAAGAAGATTTTCCAACATTGGGGCTAGCCTTGCTGCGATCTGTTTGCATCTCCCCACAAGTGCAGCAGGTTCTTTGCCCTAATCCCCCCCCCCCCCTTAGGGGGAGTCAACAGGAGATGCTGTAGTCCATGTTTGGCCCTCCAGTCTCCTTTATGCTTGTCAGCCATTACTTCAAATTCCAAAATTCTTACAGAAAGCACTTCAGTTGAAGAGCTCAGTTATCATTACCCCCTTTTGGCCTTGCCAAGTGTGGTTCCCCTTCCTTTGGTCTCATCTTTGGTATCCTCCATGGATACTAGACCCGGGTCCAGACCTTCTCTCGCATCCCTCCAGGATGGAACATCCCAGTATTCTAGGCCTCAAACTAACTCCATGGTTTCTCCAGTTCCATTGATAGCTAGACAGCCCAGGCTTTCCTCCCCAGTCTGACAAATACATCTGATGTTCTCCTCTTCATTTCATTAACCTATGAGTTTCGGTTCCAATTATCGGAACCGACCAGCCACTTTTCCCAAAGTTTGAGCTTCCTGACTTGAGCTCCTCCCTTATACCCACAATGCCCTACTCCCACAACGTACCTCATATCTCTTTTGCTGCACTTCACATCAGCATCGAGTTCTAGTGGCCGTGAGCTTTTCCAGAGTTTTAAGAGTTTTTTGGTAGTGAGTGCTGTAACTTTTTATTCCTTTCACCTCTTCCTACCTTTTCTTTTCATTTACTCTTTTTCTTGGTAGATTAGGTATTGTAGCTTAACAAACTGTACTCTTTCCCTTCCCACCTGTTCTTTCTGTTAATCGCGGGTTTCTGTGTTTAGTTTCTTTTCTTTTTGTACCTTTGGTTTTCCAAAACAAAAGGGGAATTTCTTTTTTGTCAATACATTTGAGCAGAAACCACAGGGTTTTAAAAATTGCACTTCCTGTGGGTGGAAGATTTTTCTATATGATGACCACAGGTAGTGTGTTTATTGCTTGGGACCTTCCCATCTTGAGACCCCTTGCTCTGTCAGGTTTTTCATCCCTGAGCACTGGCAGACAGGAGGAGAAAGCTGGTTCTTAAAGGGTTGCTTCATCCTTCCTCCACATTGGAGGTGCCATCTAGTTTCGGGGCTCAACCCCCTCCTAAAAGGCCCAAGAAGACCTGTGAGGGAAGGCATCACTTTCCCACTCGGTGGTCCACGAACCTTCCTAAGAAGGCTCCAAAATTGTTGTAACAGACTCTGTTGGCACCGAGCTCAGTTCTGACTTCTTCCCCACTGCCTCGGTCACCCTCTGTTGTCCCTGGGCACGAGTGGTCCTTCACTGGCTCCAACAGTGTCAGTGCCCAGCTCGGTGCAGACAGAGCAGCTTCATAGGTCCCAATCTCGTTCCCCCAGGAGATCTTCAAGACCCCCATCATCAGCCTCATCCAGGTCATCCAAGAGCCTATCCCCTAAGGATGTTAGCAGACAGATGAGGCAGTTCCTTGAGCCCCAGATTCAGGTGAGGCTTGTGTCCACTCCATCCACATCTGGATTCATGAAAGTTTCACCTTTCTGACCTTTGGCTCCATCTCCGATCTGCTGTCCGTTTTCAGAGTCTTCGGTGCCATTGGTCTCCAGTGCTGAGGTGTCCGGGCCGATAGAGATTTCCTCTTCACCTCCAACTATTTCCCTGACCTGCTCAGCTCCTTTGGGTTTGGTTCGTAACTTGTCTCTGAGCCGTAGCTTCAGGGTCAGTTGCATGGGGAAAGTGTGTACTCTGAAGCTTTTGGAGCCTTTGCTCCCCCTTGGAGCTTCAGGTTTCAACAGCTCCTCTCAGACTTCCCCTTCAGAGCAGGGGGTTCGGGCTCTTTGGGTGGTTTTGGCTTTGGTGGCTTCAGTTCCTGGGGGACAGCTTTCAGTGGTTCACAGCCCTTCAGCCTTTGAAGTGGTGGAGAGGGTTATCTTCCTGCCAGGGAGACCATCGGCACTTTCTGCCATGGTACCTCTCCCTCCTCATTCTGGTTTGGTGCCGAAGGCCTCCAGCCTGTTGCATGGACAGCTGGTTCCCCCAAAGCCTCCACACTATTCCCACAGCGCAACCCTAGGCATCTTCCAATACTTTCCTGGAGCGTCCCACTGAGGAAGTCCCCCAGAAGAGGCCGTGTAAAAGGAGACACATTGATTCCCCTATGGAATCGGTTACCACAGTCACAGATTTTGAGAAAGGGGAAGGGTCCCCAAAGTCCCCACAGGATGATGTCTCCTTTGGAGACATTTTAGAACCCCTAACTCCTGTGCCAGTGGGGTGGTTGGACACTCCATACCCGTTCCCTGATGGAATCAATGGTTGTGGTAGGTTTTCAGGACACGTCCCATCTGCCTGGGTGCCTCCCCCCAGCCAACCCACTGATTCAGCTGGTGTCTTCCAGGGCTTGGAAGGTACAGGATACAGTAGAGTCTATCCCTAAATGAGTGGACAAGATTCTCAGCACCTCCATGGATATGTGGCTTTGGGCCAAGGGTATTCCCGTAGATGCCATGGTTATTGCAGTTGTCAAGAAGGAACTTGCCCAGGAGAGCTCCTCTGTCCATCCCCTAAATAGAGAATGTTGGGCTTTGGACAGACTTGGCAAAAGAGTTTACACCTCTTCCACGGTCACCTTGAGGGCGTTAAAATGTTTATCTCACAATACGAGGCTACAAGGGGACTTAGTAGAGGAAATTTCTAGCTCATCCCCAGAGTCGGTATCTGCTGAGGATCAGAATTTTTTTTTTCTCTAGAATGTTCGCCCTTCAGTCACTGTCTAATGCATCCATGAGGTTGATTTCCCATGCTGCAGAGGGTACCACAAGGGCTGCCGTTACGGGCATTGCCATATGAGGTGTCATGTCTGGATGAGGCTGCGTGATTTTGTGAAGCCTTTCAAACAAGCTTTATTAATGCCCCCCTTTAATGGCTCCACCTTATTTGGGCCAAATGTTTGTGAGACTCTCTCCCAGAGTGAAAAGGATGGAAAGACCTTGTTTGCTGTCTGACTATGTTTCTCTACCCCACAAAGGACCTTCTCCAGGAACCAGCGTGGGAGTAAGAAAATGTGGTTTCGGAAGTCACAGGGTCCTTTTCATGACATTCAGGGTGAGTTTCCTCCCGGGGCAGGGGGGAGGGTAATCACAATGGAAGATGCCGCCCACATGGCCAAGGGGGTTCGCAAAATCAGGGGTCACAGGAAACCTTTCAGGACAAGCGCCTCCAGTGATCCTGAACAGTTGCCCGACTGTCCTTTTCTGGAGGTGGTTGGGGGTGGATTATCCTTGCATCCAGAAGCCTGGGAGGCCATCACAAGTGACAAATGGGTGCTAAGGATCATATCCAGAGGATAGTTCATTCCCTTTCTGGAAATTCCCAAGAGAAAGCATTTCCTCCCCGATGTACCACCCAATCAGAGGGAGGACGTGGCCCATGAGCTAGAAAAGCTTTTGCAAAAAAAGAGTCATCCGAAAGGTCCCCCCACCCGATCAAGTCGGATTGGGATTTTACTCCAGATTCATTTTAGTACCCAAAAGACAGGGGACCTGAGATCTTTTCTGGATCTGACCTCTCTGATCAAATTGATAAAACACACGAAGTTCAGGATGGTCATAATCCAGTCCATCCTTCGTTTTTTGAAACCAGACAAATGGATGTGCTCTGTGGACATGGACACGTACTACCATATAAAGATGGACAGACACTCCAGGCAATTTCTGTGTTTCAGGCTGGGAGCCAGTCATTACCAGTTCAGTTCACTCCCGGTTGGTCTCGCCACAGTTCCCAGGTTATTAACCAAATGCTTGGTAGTGGTGGCAGTGCATCTGAAGCTGCAGGGCTACCAGATTTTTCTGTATTTGGATGATTGGCTTCTGACTACTCCAACCATGCATCTACTCATTCAAGCCAAGGAGTACTTACTACAGAAAGCCCCAACTTTAGGGATAACTATCAACATGCAGAAATCCAAACTTGATCCGTTTCAGGTCAGAGATTTCATTGGTGCTCATCTGAATACAAGGACATCCTGTGCTTATCTGTCAACAGACAAGGTAACGAACCTAAAACATCATATCAGACAAATTCTAAACGTACCTCAGCCTCCAGTCATTTTAGATGCTCTTCGTGTTTCACTGTTGCAGTCATCACCTATGGGTTATCCTTGCTGTGGTAGCCCATGGCTGGCCCGAATATCAAGAGTCAATGGTTTTTCGCGTTGGATGCAGTCACCTGTAGTCTGACGTCAGGTCATCAGTGCTATAAAGCAAGGCAGCCAACGGCATTACATCAGTCTTTCTTGCTGTAGAGCCCGTAGCAGAAGCAGCTTGCATGAGTGCCGGTCGGTTGCTTCCAGAAGTTGAATTTTCAGCTGAAAATGTGTAAAGCTAAGTACCCCAATGGGGATCCTTTTTTCTTGCACTAACTGGTGTCGGAAAAAGTTAACAGTTGTCTCACCTGTGGAAAGCAGATCCCACACTGAGACTTCCATTCTTACTGCGTCACTTGTTTAGGCCCAGACCACTGCATCCACCATTGCCTGTTCTGTGCCCTCTTTAATGCGAGAACCATTCGCCATAGAGCTCTTTTTGTAGACAGTTATTTTCATGTTCTGTCTTTGCATTCCGATATGGTATCCATCAGCCAAAAATCTGTGGACATTCCGAAAAATCGTAGAGATAAAGATAGAGACACACCACACAAGGCTAAGCCTTCTGATGATGCTACCACTAAGCAGGTCATCTAGTTCTCCGGAATTCAGTGATGTGCTTTCGCAGCCCCTGATGCCCAATTCAGTGTCTGTGCAGGCCTCTACCAAGACCCTTTTGGAGTCCAGTATGCTGCAGAAATCTTTGTCTTCCGAACCTTTGGCTGTCTCTGCCTCGGTTGGGTCTGGCGCCGCAAAGCAGACAATGGTTTCCAAAGAGGCCTTTCACACTACCAAATCTAGACAGAAACCAACGTTTTCTCTTCTGACTACCGTTTCTCAGACCGACGGATTCTCTCAGGCCTAGATGCCAGGCCACTCTTAGGAAATCTGCTTCTAGCCACCATCTTGCTACTGCTCCAGCACCCCAAGCACAAATGCTGTAAATGGCAGAAGATCTCATCTCCCTTATCCGGGGTAGTCAGGCCACAACTTCTAAAAGGAAAAGGCACCCTTCTCCTGAAATTATGATAGAACAGGATTCTGAGGAATCTGACTCTTCAGTTTTTGAAGAGGAACAGCATCTCGTAACTGCTTATGAGGATTCAGATGCAGAGGAATCCATCCCTACTGCCTCCCTCCAGAGGACCTTTCCTTTGGGGAAACCCTTCACTCCCTCAGGGAACATTTCCAATGGGAATCCCAGGACTTCCCACAGTCTAAGAAAAGGCTTAGAGAGTTTCTGGACCTGCCCCAGCATAGACCCCTCACCATCCCCCTATTTCAGAAGTGGTGGATGATGTTTTCCATGAATCCAGCTTAGCCCCTGATGCCCTCCCTCCTACTCCCTGTAAACCTGACAGGTGCTACAGAGTACTGGATTCTCACAAATACCTGTGCAGAAATCCTGCTGCAGACCCAGAGGTCATTACTCAGGGACCAAAAGGAGCTAAGACTAGTTCTGCCAAGAATCATCTTCCTTCATACAAAGACTCCAGAGCTCTGGACAGATGGGGGGGGGGGGAGTATACACCTCTGCAACCTTAGCTATCGGAGCACTCACTTGTCAGTTCCATATGTTGAAATATCAGCAACACACCTTGAAACTATTAAAACAGAAAATTGCTACCTTTTCTGACTGTGCCAATTCAAAAGAGTTAAATTTACTGCACTCTGCTTGTCAAGTGGCCAAACAATCATTACAATGTGGATATGACGCCCTGGAAGCCTCTAGCAGGGCAGCAGTGACAGGATATGTTATTAGAAGACATACATGGTTGAAGGAACAACCTCTCCCTGATCATGTTAAGTCTAAACTTATTAATGCACCCCTAGATAAGGAGCGCTTGTTTGGGGAAAAACCAGAAGAGGTGCTTAAAAAGATGGAAGACAAAGCAAAATGTATGCACAGTAAAATATTTATTTCCGGTACAACCTCCCAGGTTCAGCAGGAACTTTCCCTCTAAGTACTGGGCATTCCCTGCACCTAGCAGACAGGGCCAAGGTAAGCCCTGCAGGGACAGACCATCCAGGCCCCTATCCCAGGGCCAGCAGAGAAGCAGACAATGGACCACTTCTGTCTCTAAAGCAGGGAGTTCTAAGCCAACCTTCTATGGCAAAAACTCACAATGACTCCCCCTCCTCCCTCTGCCCTCCCTTCACTCATCAAAAACTAGGAGGAAGGATCCTCCCTCTTCAAAGGCAATTGGCTTTCTGTAACAAAGGACCAATGGGTCTTAAAGATAATTTTTCAGGGATACAAATTCTCTTTTAGCGAACTCCCAATTCCAAGAGGGTACCCGGACTTACCTCCAAATCAGTGGACAGAGGCATTGAAACAGGTAAAAACTCTCATTTCCCAGGGGGCAGTAAAACCTGTCCCCTCAGATCAAACAGGCAAAGGATTTTATTCCAGACTATTCCTTGTTCCCAGAAAAGAGGGCATTTGGCGCCGTATCCTGGATATGTCCATTCTGAACACCTTCCTGGTGGTCCCCAGAATCAAAATGTTAACTTTGCAGCAGCTGCTGCCTATGCTAACAAAAATAGGGAACTGAGAAACGGATCCAAGCAGTGTAGAAAGACAAAACTCAATTCCGGCAGTAACAGGACAGTCTTTTTATTCAGTGAAGCGCTTTTCGTCTGCATACATATGCAGACTTCTTCGGACAATGAAACACTTACAACTAAAGGACTTAAATAATGCTATACTGGTTAGTAATGACCTAATAACCAATCACATAGAAGCAACCTAGTTTAAACTTTTAAAATTGGTTAATCTCACTAATAAACTTAAAATCTGAAAATAATTCAGATGAAGCAACCTTACTAAATTACATAAGTTAAAACCTAATCTTCAAACCATACTAAGCTAAACAAAAGTTACCAGTACTAACAATAAATGCACAATATTAATAAAAAAAATATATATATTAATGTTGTCATAAAAACAGTGATATTAAACCGTAAATGCAACTAAACAGGACACATAGGTGGATTATCTAGACAAATTTTTGAGTTTTAAAAGGCTGCTAATAGAGCAGCTGTCGTTCAATCCTGGTGTCACGTATGCATTTAGTCTGATTTGCCAACGTAGTTCTGAAGCTTCCAGCAATAAGTGTGTAGGGGCCCCCCTCTTATTCTCAATTATCTGGTCTATCACCATGAATCTAAAGTAGTGATCATTGTGCTGGGTGATGTGTTTGGCAAGTGCGTTTTCTGGTTTACCTTTACTAATGGCGTATTGATGTTCGTAAATACGCTCTTTTAGTTTACGCTCTGTCTTGCCAACATAAAATCCTGCACATTTTTGGCATTGGGCTAGGTAGACTACCATCCTAGAATTACAGGTACATCTACAATGTAGATCAAAACTAATGTTGTTAATTATGAATCTATTAGATTCATAAATATGTCTGCACTGATTACAATTTTGACATTTGAACATACCCGGCGTTCGTGTAAAGTTACCTTCAGGTTGTTCTAACAGTGCTTTCAAGTTTTTACCTCTCCTGAAGGTAACACCAGGCTTGTCACCCACCTTACCCAACACTACACTATTGGAACGAAAAATGTTCCAATTCTTGTTGATAATATCCAAAATAAGATGACTAATATTACAATATGTCAGAATTAATCTGTTTTTAAAGCAAACGTCTAATTCTGGAAGTTCAACTTGCAAGGGTTCTACAGTATTACAAATCTCAGAATGTGGAACAATTTTGAGAATAGGTTGATAAGTGCCATTCCGTCTCTTATTGGTCACCTCCTTTACCAAGCTTTCAAGTAATCTAGATGGATACCCTCTATGTATAAACATATTCTTTAGTTTCTCACATTTGTCCATGAAGTCATCCTCCAAACTTACCATCCGGGCTGCTCTAACAAGTTGCCCTTTAACTACTGACTTTTTTGGTGGTAAGGGTGGCAACTGCTAAAATGGAGGAAAGAATTAGAGTGTGTGGGTTCAGAACTACGTTGGCAAATCAGACTAAATGCATATGTGACACCAGGATTGAACGACAGCTGCTCTATTAGCAGCCTTTTAAAACTCAAAAATTTGTCTAGATAATCCACCTATGTGTCCTGTTTAGTTGCATTTACGGTTTAATATCACTGTTTTTATGACAACATTAATATATATTTTTTTTTATTAATATTGTGCATTTATTGTTAGTACTGGTAACTTTTGTTTAGCTTAGTATGGTTTGAAGATTAGGTTTTAACTTATGTAATTTAGTAAGGTTGCTTCATCTGAATTATTTTCAGATTTTAAGTTTATTAGTGAGATTAACCAATTTTAAAAGTTTAAACTAGGTTGCTTCTATGTGATTGGTTATTAGGTCATTACTAACCAGCATAGCATTATTTAAGTCCTTTAGTTGTAAGTGTTTCATTGTCCGAAGAAGTCTGCATATGTATGCAGACGAAAAGCGCTTCACTGAATAAAAAGACTGTCCTGTTACTGCCGGAATTGAGTTTTGTCTTTCTACACTGCTTGGATCCGTTTCTCAGTTTCTTGGTTTGTGTTTGTTACTACTTTTGGTTTTTTATGCTAACAAAAATGCCTGGCTAGTGACCCTAGACCTAAAAGATGCCTACCTTCACATCCCCATCAGGGTATCGTTCAGGAAATTCCTGTGCTTCCGAGCAGGCTCACAGCACTTTCAGTTCTCTGCGCTGCCCTTTGGCTTATCTACTGCACTCAGAGTATTCACCAAATGCTTGGCCCCGGCCATAGCATTCTGCAGAGAAAGAAGTATACAGATTTACCCTTACCTGGACGACTGCCTCATTCAGGCAGAGTGGAAAGGAAAGCTGCTCAAGACCTTCTCTTTGTCAGATCACTCCTAACTTCCCTAAGGTTCACCATCAACGAGAAGAAATCAAAGCAAAACCTCACCAGGAAGATCATTTTCTTGGGAGCTCTGCTAGACATAGCCTCCCAAATGGCCTTCTTATCCCCAGAAAAGCAGAGCTTCCTGCCTCTCTACTTTACCCAGCTAGCTTCCAGAAGTCACCTCACTGCGAGGAAGTTCTTACAAGCCCTGGGATACACATGGCATCTTGCATCCTTCTCATTTCTCTGGCCAAGCTTCACATGAGGAAACCAGTGGTATCTAAAGAACCTTTGGTGCCAGTACTCAGTCCCTAAAGACCTCTGTCCCTCTGATCCCGTGTATTCATTTTCTGCTCTACCAGCCAGACCATCACCACCAATGCCTCAGACATTGCTTGTGGTGCTCACCTAGCAGGTAGGTGCACCCAAGGTCTTTGGGATGCCAAGCAATTTCACTTGCACATCAATCAGAAAGAAATGTTGGCAGTACAAAAGGCTCTGACATCTTTCAAACCTCATCTCATGCCGGGGGGGGGGGGTCTTATAAAAACAGCCAACACCACATTCATGTGGTATATCAACAAACGGGGAGGGGGGCCCAATCTTACCCCCTGTACAGGTTAGCCCATGAACCTGTGGCTTACAGCCACCTCCATGGGTCTGCACCTAATTGCCCAGTACCTACCAGGGTTCAAGAACACCCTGGCAGACCACCTAAGCATAAACTTACTGGACCCCCCACAAATGGCAGCTCCACGGGGAAATCTTTCTGCAAATCACTCAGTAGTGGGGGACTCCAGAAGTGGATCTCTGCCTCGCACCACAACCACCAGCTGCAAAAGTTCTGTACCAGGGAGTATCACCTCCTATCATGGAAGGTGGATGCCTTGACCTTCCCCTGGAACTCCCTCTTTTTGTACGCTTTCCCTCCTCTGTCCCTTATTCCCAAAGTACTGATCAAAATAAGGGAGGAGAGACCAAAGGCCAACCTTATTGCTCCATATTGGCCCAGACAGCATTGGGTATCTTTTACTGCACATCCTGACCTTGCAGCCCCCAAGCAGCTTCCCCCTGATCTCAGACCTCTTGACCCAGGGTAGGGGGAAGATACTGCACCCAGACTTACAGACTCTCATCATTCAGCATGGCTTATACCTTAAAAGCTAACAAGGAGCCCCTGTTAAGCAAACAGGTCCTAGACATCATCACAGAGGCCAGAAGGCCCAGCACCAGAAAATCATATGCAGGAAAACGGAAAAGATTCTGCTCCTGAAGCCATTCCAAAGGGGCCAGTACCTCCCATCCTTCCATCCCCCTTATTTTGGATTACCTAGCCTATTTGCTCAATAGTGGTCTCTCCTTCTTCTCTATTAAAACCCATGCCTCAGCCATTTCTCCCCATTTCAATTCAGACCCACCCTTCTTCTCTCATCCTTTGATTAAGCAATTCCTCAGAATGGCTTCTAATATCAGATCTCCCAGAAGGCCTTCCACTCCACCCTGGGACCTGAATTATGTTCTAGAAAAACTAACCTTACCTCCTTTCAAACCTGCTGCTTGTACAGAATTGAAATACCTCTCCTGGAAGGACTGCCTTCCTACTAGCTATCACCTCAGCCAGAAGGGTAACAGAGCTTCAGGCTCTCATGGCTGTTGAGCCCTTCATCATTTTCCATGCAGACAGTGTCTCCCCTAGGACTAACCCTTCCTTTATGCCCAAGGTGTGGTATCTGATATGACCCTCAACCAGGCCATACACCCACCCACCTTCTTTCCCATCCCCCAAAACAAGGGGGAAAGGATTCTACACTTGCTAGACATGCACAGACAACTCAGATACTATCTGGACCATACTAAACCTTTCAGAAAAACAGACCAACTTCTTGTCAGCTTTGCCCCTGGGCAGAGGGGAAGCCCATTTCCAAACAAACCATTTCCAAATGGATGCCACATTGTATCCATTTTTGCTACAGACTACATGGGAACACTCCCTAAGTCTCTCCGTACCCATTCCACTAAAGCATCCTCCACTTCCACAGCCTTCCTCAGAGGAGTCCCCACCAGGGACATCTTGGAATCTACCATTTGGACTTTTGTCCATACCTATACAAAGCATTACCATCAACCTCTTTTTCCTAAGTCTAGGGCAGGGTTTGCCTCTGCAGTGCTGCACAGCCTGCTGACTCATGCCTAGGACTCTAACCTTTCCTTCCACCCCTCTCCTCAGCTTTGGGAATCCTCCCACAAGTGATGACTGCAACAGTGAAACATGAAGAACATAGTATAGCTGTGTACACTTACCATAAATGTAGATGTTCAAGTGTATTCACTGTTGCAGTCCTGGTTTCCCTCCCTCCATCCCCCTTATAGCATCTTCCCCTAGGGGGATATAAGCTTCCCATGGTGGCTTGTGGCCACCAGGACCGCTTTTCCTTATTTCCTTGTGCTTCTGATGGGTTAGAGCAAGAAAAACTGATGTAATGATGTTGGCTGCCTTGCTTTATAGTACTGACAACCAGATGTCAGACTACATGCAACTGTAGCCAGCACAAAAAAAACATTGACTCTGGTATTTGGGCTGGCTGAGGGCTACCACAACAGGGATAACCCACAGGGGATGACTGCAACAGTGAATACACTCAAACATCTACATTTATGGTAAGTGTACACAACTGTACTTTCTCAGGCCACTGTGTTCGATGGCAGCCACAATAACTCTTCTGCCCATATCTCGTTTCCACCTGAGGATGTTGTAGTGGATGTTAGCTGTTCAGTGGTCATTGCTCAGGAATCCTCTCAATCTTCCAATAAAACTACCAGAACTGAACAAGGAATCTCTGCTTTGGTGGCTTCACTCTGAAGATGTTTCTCAAGGCCGTCCATTCATCCTTCCATCGTTAATCACCACGTTGACCATGGATGCCTCCCAGATACGGTGAGGGGAGCATTATCTGGGTCGAACAGTTCAAGGCACGTAGACGTCCCAGGAGACCAAGTTGCATGTCAGTGTTCTGGAGATGAGAGCAGTTCTGGTGGTGCAAGAACTCGACAGCTTTTTTCCTCTGGGGACTATTGCAGTCCAAATGGACAACTTCACAGTAGGTTGATACAACAACAAGCAGAGAGGAACCAGGTCCTACCCCATATGTCGAGAGGCTATGAGAGTTTGGCAGTGGGTAATCTCTACCAACTGCTTTCTGATAGCAGTGCACATTCCAGAGGAGTCCAACATATTAGCAGACCAGCTCAGTTGAGTCTTACTGACACCTCATGAGTGGTGTTTGAAACAGTCTACAGTAGACATGAACTTCCAGAATTGGGGTCATCCTTGCTGCAATCTGTTTGCATCCCTTTTCAACAACAAATGCAGCAAGTACTTTGCCTTGATCCCTCCTCAGGGTCAGTCACACAGGGACGGTCTAGTCCATGCTTGGCCCTCCAGTCTCCTCTATGCCTTTCCTCCTCTGCCTCTAATTCCCACGTTCTTACAGAAAGCTCTCAGGTTGCAGTGCAAGGTAATCCTCATTGCTCGCTTTTGGCCTCGACAAACCTGGTTTATCTTCCTTTGCTTTCATCTGGTTTGCCCATCGATGAGTTTGGATCCGGCCCCAGATCCACTCTCTCACTCATCAGGGCATCCCCATCCAGACATACTGGGTGTGAAGCTAACTGCATGGTTTCTGCACTTCCGATGATGGCAAGATTCCCCAGGCTTTCTTCACCATTTGAGAAATTTTGGTTTCTCACATAGGTCTTTGACATATAAGATTTATAGAAGCAAGTGGAAAAGATTTGCTTTTTGGGTTGAACAAAAATGGATAGATCCTTTTATGGCACCAGTTGCAGTCATTCTTGGTTTTTGGCTTCCATTTTCTATAATGGAGCTAGTCATTCCACTAGCAAAGTCCAGTTAGCAGCCATATCCAATTTTCACTTTGGTTTTGATTCCTTATCCCTTGCGTCTTCTAAGCTCTGTAAAACTTTCCTCAGGGGCACCTTCCTGCTACGGCCTCCAGTTGAAGATCCTACTCCTCCTTGGGACCTAACTGTGATCTTGCAAGCCCTGGTCCACCGACCCTTTGGATGTGTAGCTACTATGTATTTGAAATTCCTTTCCTGGAAAACACTTTTTCTCATAGCTATTATGTCTGTTAAAAGAGTGTCCGAACTCCAAGCCTTTTCTTCAGATTTCCATATTTGATTTTTCACAAGGATAGTTACCCTGCGTACTAATCTTTCGTTCTTACATAAGGTGGCTAAAGAAAGGAATATTAATCAGTTCATTGATCTTCCGGTCTTTTTTCCCCAATTATCAGAACAAAGGTGAATATACTGTCCATTTATTTGATGTTCAGAGACAGCTTAGTTTTTATTTGCACAGAACCAAGCTCTTTAGGAAGTTTGATCAGTTCATATCTTTCTCTGTGGTAAAAAGAGGCAAATTTATTTCTAAAGTCTCTCTAGCAAGATGGTTGAAAGACTGTATTACCTTCATTTACTCATCCAAAGATGTTTCCTTACCAGGACAAATTAAGGTCCACTTCACAAGGTCCATGGCAATTTCTCAGGTCTTTTGGTCTAGAGTTTCAATTGAGGACATTTGCAGTGCAGCAACTTGATCGAATCTTCACACATTTATTATGCATTACAAATTGGACATCATTTCCAGGAGTAGAAGTGCTTTTGGCTCTGCAATTCTCCAGGAATATTCTTCTATGAAGGCCACAGTAGATCTCAGTAGCTGGGGACTCTGTCCCATAGGTTAATGAAATGAAGAGGACAACAAATAAAGAAGTTATGTTCTTACCATAATGTTCCACCTGTGTTGTCCATCTTCATTTTCATTAACCTTTCTGCCCACCATCCTCCTATCCAAGTCTTTGGGAAGCCTGTTTGAAGGTTCAAAGGAAACGTCTTTCCTTATGTTGAGCTCTTAATGTGGTCTAGTTTATAGTGTGTGTTTTTCTATTGGAAATAGGTTTATGTGATATGCCTTTGCTGGCAAACTCAATCTGAGGTACATTGGAGAGCTGGGTATTGTAGGTATAAGGGAAGAACACAAGTCAGGAAGCACAAGCTTCAGAAAAAGCAGCCAGTCAGTTCCGAGGATCAGAGCCAAGACCCATAGGTTAATGGAAATGAAGATGGACAACACAGATGGAACATTATGGTAAGAAAATAACTTCTTTTTCTATCTTCCAAGAAAGCTTCAGCAAGGAAGATATGTAGGAGTAAATGGAAAAGATTTTCAATTTGGGCTCTTCAGACATTAAATAGCCCTTTCACTGCTCCTATAACTTTGGTTCTGTTATTTTTAACATCTGTTTTTCATTTTCAGGAAGGTGCTAGTTTCTCCCAATCAAAGTATAGTTAACAGCCATATGCCCATATCTAATTTTCAATCAGGAGAAAAAGCTTCCTCTTTTAGCTTCTTCCAAACTGTGCAAGGTTTTCCTAAAAGACGCCTTCTTACTTAGACCACCAGTGAAAGATCCGTTACCTCCTTGGGGTTTAACAGTTGTGCTTCAAGTGTTGACCCAACATCTGTTTTATAATCAGCCAAGTCTGATTTAAATTATTTGTCTTGGAAGACAGCATTCCTAGTAGCTATCACATCTGCCAGGAGAATTTCCGAATTCCAGGCTCTATCTTCCAAATCCCCTTACATTGTTTTTCACAAAGACAGAGTTATTTTATGAACCAATACATCTTTCTTACCAAAAGTAGTGACTTAATCGAATATTAATCAAACAATTTGCCTGTCTTCCCTAATTTTTCAAATAAGGGAGAGTACAGACTGCATCTTTTACGTGTACATAGACAACTACGTTTTTATCTACACAGGACAAAAGATTTCAAGAAATCAGAACAGCTGTTTCTTACTCATTGAACAGACTGGTATCACCAGTTTCTAAAGTTAACATAGCAAAATGGATTACTGATTGCATTTGTTTTATATATACTCAATAAGGCCTCTATGTCAGTCTCCTAAAGCACATTCTGCTAGGTCCATGGTAACTTCTGCCACTTTCCCGTCTAGAACTTCCATTGATGACATTTGTACATCAGCTACTTGGTCAAATGCTCATACTTTTATTGCTCATTGCAGACTAGATTTGACCTCTAGAAGCAAAGCTGCTTTTGGTTAGGCAGTTCACCAGAATATCCTTCCATGATGTCCACTCAAGATTCATGTGGTTGGGGACTCTGTTTCATAAGTTAAGGAAAAATGAAAAGGACAACATCACATATTAAAGTTATGTACCCACCATAACTATGTGTATGTGTTGTCCATTTTCATTCTTCCTCAACTCCCCACCCTCCATCCCTGTATGTAGACAGTAAAACTCAATCTGAGGTATTGTTGGCTGTCTGGGGCATTATGGGTAGAGGGAGAAACTTCAGAATTGGATCCGAAGGCTAGTGCATGTGGCCGAGTTAGATCTGAGATTAGATCCAGTACACCAGTACATTGAGGAAGAATGAAAATGGACAACTCAGTCCACACAGTTACGGTGAATACATAGCTTAAATTTTTACTGTTTTTTTCTGTGGAAAAAGTGAGTTTTAAAGACTTGTAGTTTTTACCAGCATTCGTTGCTTATTTTCCATGGGAAAAAGCACTATTTCTGGCTTAACCATGGAAAAAATTACCAGTCCCATGGCTGGTCCTTCTTCTGGCCAGAAAAAAAGTTAAGCAAACAGCCTTTGCCACCACAGCAGGCTAACACTTTGCCTCCGCCACAGGTGGGTGACTCTGCTGTGGCCATTTGTTGTACTTCATACCACTCACTTGTTACCCCAGATACATCTGGTGTAGGACATACAGCCACAAAGAACTTGGGGGTTAGCCATATCCTCTGCAGCAGTGGGTATAGGAGAACCGCTCTTGGTCCTAGGAGAGGAAACAAGGAAGTCTTCCTTGTTTTGTCAGAATGCTACACCCATCCCAGGGGAAGCTGCCCCTGCCATTAGTTAAACGGCCCCATTTTTCCTGCCAAAAAAAGCAGAAAACTAAGCACGTCTACTTCCCCTTGTAGTTCCTTAGATAGGAGTGGTTTACTGGGACATGCTTAGGGTTAAATTCAGGCTATTGATCCTTCTTATAGAAGGATCTTATAAAAGAAAGATACCTCTTTTCCTGAAGAGATTCAAGATTCTGAACCTGAACAGGAAGATGAAAAGACATATGCAGGGTTTTCTCCTCAGATTTCTGATTCAGACTCCGAGGAGATATCAGTTTCTGATTCTACCTGCAGCAGTTTCTATTTCTCTGAGACTATTGTTAGGATTTGCCATTTTTTCAGTGGGAGAACATGAAGGTTTCACTGTTCCTCAGAAACTACATGTTTTTGAGATTGTGATGTGTTGGCAGATTTAAAAAAAATCCCTGCACAGTACTTTGTCAGAAAAATTGAGTAAGCAAATGACTGTAACTAAGAAAATTATTCTTGTGAGCTTGGACATAGGATCTGAATTGGCTAGCCATAGTAAAGCCTTATTACATTTAATTCTGTTTGTCAAAGAAGAAATGACTAGAAAATGGAAATCAGAGTCTAAACTATTTGATTTATTAAATATTGTAAAAGAGATAAAAGAAATGGAAAAGGAAAGGAGCAAACTGCATAGAAATAAGTGGAAATTGTGGGAACAGTACTTGCAGAATAATGATTGGGAGGAGTGAGCTTTAAAAGAAAGCAGGAACTGAGCAAATTATGTAATGTCGGACTGGTGATAGTTATAAAGAAAGAAAATATGTGTGATGTATAATGTATGCAAATTGACAAAATGTTCATATGGTTTGTTTTCTTTCCTGTTAATGTATGCTTGCAAATGTCTTAACTGATAATTTAATAAAGGTGTTAGTCTGTTTAGATCCCTACAGGCCTTGATGCTGAGATTTGTTTTTGGTTCATCTAAAATTAAAGTTATTCACTTACCATAGCAAAAGATCTTTGTTTTCTACTTCTGTCCTTCCTCAGTGGATGAGTCTATGGATCTGACTTTAGATCCGTCTTCAGCCACTCAAGACACTGTATTCCAAGCTGAGGCTTCTCATTTTACCCATATCAACCTGCATAGTCCAACATTACCTCAACTGACTTTGCCCAAGAAAGCAGACAACACCATAATGTTAATGCTATAAAATGTTTTACCAAGGCAATATGAGTGCTTAAAAGCTGATCTGGAGTTAAAAAGTGTACTTGAGGGGCCTTCAGAGTAGATCAGTCCAGTCAAACCAGGGTAAAAGCACAAAGAATTCCATCATGGGGGGGGGGGGTAGGAGGGAGGGGAGATGAGGAAGGATGGAAGTAGACAACACAGATCTAGCAATCTGATGTTATCAATTTTCATTCTGTCCTCGACTGTTGGGTTCAGATCCAAACCTTTGATCTGACTCAACTGTTACTAATGCTTGTGGTAACCAATAAGCTCTTGAGCTTCTCTTACCCATATTGCACCAAGTCCTAACATACCCCAGATCTTGTTTGCAGCTTTTCGCGAAAAGACATGGTCAGCTGTAGCTGTCCAGTTTAATCTGTTCTGATTTATATATATATATATATATATATATATATATATATATATATATATATATATATATATATATATATATATAATATTTTATTCCCTTATCCTTTTTACATTATTGTATTTTTATTTTACCATTGTTGGTAATCCATTACCCTCTTTTTCTCTGTCTGTCCTACATTTTAGTGTAGTACTAGTTACCATTGTTGGTATCCTCTCTCCTTTTTTTCTGTACCACTGTAAAAAAAAGTGTTTTTCTTCTGTCTTACTTTTTTTCTCTTTTTGTTTCAAGCATGTCTGAGAAGGGACCTGCTGGTTTTAAAAAGTGTCTGAAATGTGGACACAAATTGCCTATTTCAGATGCTCATACCCTTTGTGTTTATTGTTTAGGCCCTCAACATCTTCAGGAGGATTGTTCCATTTGTAAACATTTCAATCCCAGGGCTCTAGTGAACAGGGAAAATAAGTTTGTCCTTAAAGGTTTACTACCATCCTCTTTTGGTGAAGCTATCTCTGGGGCTCAATCCCCCAATATTAAAGCTAAGGAGTCACTATCAAAGTCTCCTAGAACTTCTACTTCCTTAACTCCTTCCTCGGAACCATCAAGGAAGAAACCAAAGACAGATTCAAAAGCTTCTCAAAGTCCTTCCCCTTTGGATGCGAAGAAGGAAAAACTTGGTGGATCCTACTTCCTTGGATCCAACAAGGAAAACCACAGATTTGACTACTTCAGATCCAATAATTCCTCCTAACACTAAATATTCTCCTCCTTATGATCCAGTGCCTTCCATGGTTCCCTCCTCTTTTTTGGAGAGGTGCTGATCCAAGTTACCTTCTCTTGCCTCAACTCATTCGTCCAGAGGTTTGACTGAAGAAGATGTGGACAGAATGATGAAGCTTCTCACAGTGCACATTCAGTGGGTGTTTTACCAGTTCCTACCCCCTCGGATCAGTAGACCTTTCCATCTACCACACCACATCTTGCTCCTTCTCTGAGCCCTCTGGTTGCTTCAGAGTCCCTAGATCTGAGCCTTCCAGGCCCATCTGGCGTGCATCAGAAGATAACCCTATCCTTGGATCCGAAGCCAGCTCTGAGTGCTCTAGCTCCGATGTATGTGGATCTGGATGACTGTCGGAGCTGAAGCTTCCTTGTTGGATCTGAGGTGTTGGAGTCAACTCCAAAGGGTTTGAAGCCATCTCTGTGCCTTGGTGCTTTGGCATTGGATAGTTTGGCTCCGACTTCCTCCTTTGGGAGATTGCTTTAGGGGTGGAAGGAGACAGCAGTCCAGAAGCCTACCTTTTCAGATAACAGGGTCTTCTTTCTCTCCAGGGCGATCTGCCTTCAAGGTAGTGAAGAAAGTATTTTCTGCCCCAACAGAACTGACAGATCCTACTCCCTTGGATCTTCACTCTAGTTCCCAGATGTGTCTGCACTTGGAGCCACATCATTTTACACCACAGGGACAGCCAGATCGAGACCCCCAGACCACCCAGTAGGGTTTTACGATCTCTTCCGATAATTCACCGGAGCATCCCACCAAGGAAGTCCATAGGAAGGTAAAGTGCAAGAGGAGGCACTTGAACTCTCCACAAGAGTCAGTCACTGAGGATACTGATTTCAATGAGGAAGAAGGGTCCCCAGGATCACCTCTGGAAAAAAAAATCTCATTTGGAGACATCCTTGAGATCCTGAAGCAGAGAGGTAGTTGGACCTCCAGCAACCCTTCACTGGAGGAATCAGTATTTCTGAAGGCCTTGGAGCTGGCCCATCTACCTCCTGGATTACTTCACCCACCATCGAGCTCAATGACTTGGTCTCTTCGTGGGTGTGGAAAGAACCTGACTCAGTTGAGCCAGTCTCTAAGAGGCCAGATCAGATTCTGGCCTCAGCGGTCAGGAAGGAATTTTGAAGTAAGGGGGGGGTCCCTGTTGATGCCATGGTCATGGGTGGTAGTCACTAAGAAGGAACTTGCTGAACAAAGTTCCTCTGTTTATCTTCCTAACAGGGAGTCTAGGGAGATGGACAGGTTTGGGAAACATGTCTATGCATTGGCGACCGTTGCTGTTAGGTCGCTGAAGTATTTGGCACATTTTACTAGATTGCAAAGGGATTTTGATTAAAGAACTTTCAAAGTCCCTTTCAGGAAACGTTACTGCTGAGGCTCAATTCTCTGTGGTCTCTCAGTTGGCTTCCTTCCAATCCATTTGAAATTCATCCATGAGGCTTATTTTGGATGCAGCCGAAGATTTCTCAAGAGCATTGGGTTCAGGCATATCCATTAGGAGGCATGCCTGGATGTGCTTATGTGATTTTTGCAGAGCCATTCAAGTCTTAATTCTTCATTACTCCCTTTGATAGCATATCAGTTCATTGTTTGGCCCAAAACTGAAGGATACATTAACAAGGTGCGAGAAGGATGAAAGGACCCTGTCTGCAGAGGGTGTATGTTTTTTGACTCCTCAATGATCCTTTTCTAGGAATCAACAAGGTAGTTAGAAAATATGGTTCAAAAAGTCAAGAGGGTCCTTTCTAGGACACGCGTGGGGAAAGTTCCACAGGGGCAGAAGGGGAAACTGTAATGGCCGACGATGCTCCTGTGGTAGAGGAGGCCCGCAAAACCAGGGGTCCAGAGATTCTTTCTCTGATAGACCCTACCAGCGCTCCTGAAAGGAGGCTCCATTGTCCACCTCTGGAGGCAATCGGGGTCAATTATCCCTGTACCAGACAGCCTGGCTAGACATAAGAGATTCTTGGGTGCAGAGGATTATTTCCAGACATTATATTCCCTTTTCTCCTCCACCTCCAACTGTATATGAAATTCCTGATGTTCCACCCAGTCAGAGGAAAGTAGCGCCATTAGAAATACAAAAGCTGCTAGAAAAAAAAGTCATCCAAGAGGTCCCACCGGACCGGTTAGAATCTGGAACTTACTCGAGATTCTTTTAAGTGCCAAAGAAAACAGGGGACTGGAGACCACTTTCATATCTCAGCATATTGAACAAGTCAGTTCAACATACAAAGTTTCAGATGGTCATAGTTCAATCCATTCTCCCCTTCCTGGGCAAGGATGACTGGATGTGCTTGATAGACCTTCGGATGCATACTGTCACATAAAGATGAACAGATAATCCAGGAGGTACTTATGCTTCTGGCTGGGAGTCAATCACTACCAGTTCAGAGTGCTGCCCTTTGGCCTTACCACAGACCCCGGGGTGTTTACCAAATGCATGGCAGTGGTGGCAGCCCACTTGAGACTGCAGGAATTCTGCATGTTTCCTTATCTAGATGACTGGCTCATAACTGCCCCAACTGGACATCTGTTAATAAGGGCAAGAGATCAGGTACTTCAGATTTGTTTTTATATGGGGATAACCATAAACTATGACAAATGTCACCTACAACCAACTCATATTTTGGAATTCATAAGAGTAGTCTTCAACACATCAGTGACAAGTTCTCTTCATCTCGCAAGAGTATAGACTATCAGATTCCAAGTCAAGAGAGTAATTCGCAAAAACTAAAATTTCAGCCCAGTTGATCCTTCAAGCCCTGGGGTCAGTGTCAGCCATAATCTTAGTTCCTCGAGCAAGATTTCATATGAGAATTCTTCAGTGGATGCTAGCAACCCAGTGGTCTGTTCTTTACCAGCGTATGTCAGCACAAATAAGAATCACTCAGGCATGCAAGAGATACCTGTGGTGGTGGATTCATTTGGATTAAGTTCTACAAGGCTGTCCTTTCATTCTCCCTCATCCCAAAGCCATAGTGACCATGGACGCTTCCCAGATTGGGTGGGGGGCACTTTCTGGAGAGAAAAGTCCAAGGCACTTGGTCCCCCATAGAAGCCAACTTGCATATCAGTGTCCTAGGGATGAGAGCAGTGCTTTTAGCATTCCAGGACTCTCTCCGTTTAGGGACAATTGGGATTCAGACAGACAATATGTTGGTTTGGTACATCAACAAATAAAGCAGGACCAGATCTTACCCCTTATGTTGAGATGTGCTCAGAGTGTGGCAATGGGCGAGCTCATCCAACTACTTTCTCATAGCAATGCACATTCTGGGGAAGTGCAACGTGATAAGACAAATTGAGCAGGTCCATTCTTCTACCTCATGAGTGGTCCCTCAGCATGAAAGTGGCAGAAATGATTTTCCACCGATGCGGCCAGTGTTGCTGCTGTCTTTTTGCTTCTCCCCTAAACAACAAATGCAGCAGCTACTTTCCCCTAAACCTCCCTCAGGGAGAATCACCAAGGGAAGCTTTAAGTCACGACTGCCCCCCTGGTCTACTTTATGCTTATCTACCAATTCCTCTAATTCCAATATTCTTGCAGAAAGCCACCAGGTTGAAGAGCAGAGCTATCCTCATTGCACCTTACTGGCCTCTTCAGATTTGGTTTCCCTTCCTCTATGGCCTCATCTTCCTTGCCAACCTTGGATTCTGTATGTGATTCTATATCGCCTGTCACATCTGACAGGTATGGTTCATCCAGACATCTCAAACCTTAAGCTAACAGCATGGTTTCTCCAATTCTGTTAATAGCCAGACAACCAATGCTGTCTTCCCCTGTCCATCATATCCATTTATCTTCCCATAAACCTTTAACAAGAAAGCTTTGCACAAGTAAATAGAAAAGGTTAGTTTACTGGGCACAGCAAAAACATAATAATCCCTTTTCAGCTCCGATACATAACATACTTGAAATTTTAGCTTTGATCTTTAATGAAGGAGCGAACACCTTTACCATTAAGGTTCCGTTATCAGCAATATCCAGTTTTCATATTGGATTTGAAAGTTCTTCTGTGTTCTCTTCTAAATTTTGTAAAGCATTTTTGAGAGGCACTATTTTATTGAGACCCCGTATAAAGATCCTACTCCACCATGGGATTTGAAGTTGGTATTGCAGCCCTAAATTCATTCCCCCTGTGAACCAACAGCTAAATGTGACCTTGTGATGTTAAGTTCCTGAATTGGAAAACTGTCTTTCTAGTGGCCATTGCCTCAGCCAGAAGAATTTCAGAACTTCAGGCTTTGTTATCAAAACCTCCCTACTTGATTTTTCATAAGGATAGAGTTACATTACGTACCAATGTGTCTTTCCTTCTGAAGGTAGTGTCAGAATCCAATATCAATCAATCCATTAATTTGCCAGTATTCTTTCCTAAATTTGAAAACAAAGGTGAATATATGTTGCATTTATTGGATGTTCACAGACAATTATGTTTTTACTTACATAGGACAAAACAAATCAGGACGATAGACCAATTGTTTGTTTCCTTTGCAGGTTTGAAATTGGGTAAGCCAGTTGCAAAATTAACTCTAGCCAGATGGCTGAGTGATTGTATTTCTTGTATCTATAACAAGTTGGGTCTAACCTTAACTAAACCTGTAAAACCCCATTCATCTAGATCCATGGCAACTTCAGTGTTTCTATCCAGAGCTTCCATGGACGATATATATGCAGCTGCAACCTGGGCTAATCCTCATACCTTTATCACTCATTACAAACTGGATCTGGTCTCGAGGGGTAGAGCAGCCTTTGGCTAAACTGTGCTCAGGAATATCCTTCCTTAGAGTCCACCTGGGATTTTAGGTAGCTCAGGACAGTTGAGAATAGAACGAAAATTGACAACATCAGATAAAGAACTTATATACTCACAATAATGTTCCATCTGTGTTGTCCATTTTCATTTTTCCTTAACATCCCACCAACACCCAACCCTTGTTTCTACAAACTTCTGGAAGAATGAGATATTGTAAGGACACCACTGTCCTTTATGATTGAGCTCCAGATATAGTTCCTTCTGTAGGACATGTACATATGTAGGTGTCTTTATATATGCACAGTAGCAGATGTCACTTGAGGTAAATCAGCAAACAAGATCTGGGGTATGTTGGGGGTTGGTGCATCATGGGTAAGGGAGAAGCTCGAGAGCTTTTTTTTTTACCACAAACTTTAGTAATGGCCAAGTTGGATCCGAGGTTCGGCTCTGAACCCAGCAGTTGAGAAAGAATGAAAATGGAAAACACAGATGGAACTTTATCATGTGTACATAACCTACGGATTTATTTATTTATTTATTTATTGACTGCATTTGTTTACCACGAAAGTCCACTGGGCCTATAAGAGAACATTTTCAGTGTAGGCCCAGGGAGAAAAGCTTTGACAAGAACATAGATACAGAAAATATTAAACATTAATTGGTACAAAAGATTTACAGATAGTGATTACAGTAATATATACATAAAAGCAGGAATTGTGTTGGTTGCCAGATGAATTCAATCAGAGAAGCATATTAATCATTATTGTACCAGTCTTTTAACTCAGAGCACTTTATTTGCAGAAAAATAATAAAATAAATTGATAAAATAAGTTGAGCAGCAGCAATAAATCAAGCGCTTTCGTCTCTGTTCATTCAGAGCACACAGTCAACAGTCCCTTTTTAAAATAGTAAAAGACAACCCCCTAATTACTCTCCACCAATGTTATATTCATCAACTAATCATTATTGATTATGCAACTTGTTGCATTCATTCTAATTTGCCATATGGCCTCCTGTTTTTCTAATTGTAGTGTCCATGGGCCACCCTTTGGGTCAATTTCAAGTCTGTCCATAATCATAAACTTAAAAGTATGGTCAGGGAAATCATTACAGTGTTTTGCAAGGGCATTAATCTCTTAGCCTTCTATCTCTAAGGTGTTTGTAAGTTTTACTTTTAAGCTTCCTTTCAGTTTTTCCAATGTAGTATGCTGGGCATTTCATGCACAAAGCACAGTATACCACTCTCTCAGTCTGGCACGAACCTTTCTTTTTTTATCTTTATCAAATTAGAATGAATGCAACAAGTTGACCAGGTATAAATGGTGCCCTGTCTTTAGTGTGTTTTCTCAAATTGAAGGCACTAGATAGATAAATAGATAGAAAGAGAAGTGTGTATGTGATTTGGTTGCTGTCCTGCATCTGCTGCCGTGGACTTTCTCTTGGAGTTTCTAGTTTCATTTTGCTGATCTGTTATTGTACCAGTATCAGCCAGTAATAAAAATAATAATTGTGGAGAAAATATTAGTCAGCAGTAGCAAAAAGCACAGGAGTTTAGTTATCATATAAGGAGAAGGAGGAGGTTAGGTTATAGAGCAGGTACATAGCCAGGAAGATTTGTTATAGAGCAGGTACATAGCCAGGAAGAGTTGTTATAGAGCAGGTTCATAGTCAGGAAGGGTTGTTATAGAGCAGGTACATCGCCAGGAAGAGTTGTTATAGAGCAGGTACATAGCCAGGAAGAGTTGTTATAGAGCAGGTACATAGTCAGGAAGGGTTGTTATAGAGCAGGTACATAGCCAGGAAGGGTTGAGATGATTTTTCAGTATTTGTTTGAAGGTGGTGGTGCTGCCTGTGTTTCTTATAGAGGGTGGAAGTGAGTTCCATCGTTTGGCAATAGTGAAGGAATAGAGAAGTTGATCAGCAGGTAAGATGCACTTTTCTACTTTTAGAAATGGATGATTTTCAGGTCTTAGTTGACTGCTGGGCTTTTATTGGGTGAGTAGTGTCGAATGAGCAGGACAGTCTTTGGGTCTGTAGATTATTTCATGCACTGTAATTAATTGGATGAATGAGAGATGATGGGGGAGTTTCAGCCAGCCTAATTGTTTAAGTAAGTTACAGTGGTGGGATGAGAATTTGGCCTTGGTGGCAAATTTGGCTACTTTGTTGTAACACATTTCAAGTTTGGATATTGCAGAATTTTGGATATAAGTGAGGAAGGAGGCACCATAAAGGAGAGAGGGTAACAAAAAATGGGTTGCAAGGGTTTGTCTAGTAGAGAGGCTGAGAAAGTATTGAGGCCTGTAGAGCATACTGAGTTTTTGATGTGTTTTTATGATGTTATTGTTTATGTGTAGGTCAAAGTTAAGGTTTTCATCTAGAATAATGCCACTTCTATAGTGGTATTGTCTTGGGCTTGTATAGTAGTGAAGTTTTGTTTTTATTTAGGGGAGTGGTTAACTTATGGGTAAAAAGTACTAGTTTTGTGTTTTTTTTTTGTTTTGTTTTTGTTTTTTGATTTAAAGTGAGATGATTGTTAAGCATCCAAGATTCAGTAGAAGTCAGGGCATTCTGGGAGATTTCCTGGAGTTCAGAGCTGGAATTTGCAGTGCATATTATTATTGTAGAGTAGTCAGCATACTGGATTACTGAGCATTGTGGGAGAGTGGAGTGAAAGTTGTTGATAAAAAAGCTAAATAAGAGAGGACCAAGTACAGAGCCTTGGGGTACCCCTGTGGAAGTACTGAAGAAGGGAGAGTAGGACTGTTGCCATTTGGTGGATTGCTGTCTAATGGAGAGATAGCTATTGAACCATTGTAGGGTAGGTGGGGAAATGTGGAGGGTGTATAGTTTGGAGAGGAGGATGGTGTGGGAAATTGTATCAAAAGCTTTGGAGAGATCTAGGAAAAGAGAAATGATTATTTTGCCAGATTCCCATGCCCAGTTGACTCTATGTCAGAAGGAGAGAAGGGCAGTAGTGGTGATGTATTCTGGTCTGAAACCATGCTGAGTGGGTGATAGAATTTGGTTTTCAAGCAGGTGGTTGAGGAGTTGGGCATGGATGCATTTTTCCAGTAATTTAGAGAGGGGTGAGAGAATTGTTATAGGCAGAAAGTTTGTGGTGCCAGTGTTGGTACTGCCTTTGTATAAGGGGAGAATGTATGCTTTTTTCCAGATGTCTAGGACTAGGGATTCTTTAATATATCTGTTAATAAGTATGCTGATAGGATACGCTATAGAGTTTGCAACTAGCTGCATGAAGTGTGGGGGTAGATTGTCAGGGGCCAGAGTACAGGGTTTAGCTTAAGTAAAAGTTTTTTTTTTATTGTGGTGGTGAGTATGGGGAGAATTTTAGGTTGGAGTCAGTGGTAGGATTGTTTTCTGGGATGATTTGGTCATCAGCTGTCTTGGTAGTGGTGGTGCTAACTGTAGGAAAGGTGGTGGTTAGGTGTCAAAACAATGAAAAAATCCGAAGCGTGATAGAGAAACACAAAAATCCAGGCAGAGTGGCAAACCCAACTAGTCCAAGTGCAGTGACCTGGTAGCCAAAAAATGAAAGTAGAGCGAAGATAATCCAAGTTAAGATCTTTATTCACATCAAATGGACAAAACGATATAACAAGCGCTTTCGCTCAGCTTAATGCTGAGCTTCCTCAAGTTAATTTTAAAAAAGCCAAATGGCCACATTAAATAGTCATTTCTAAATCACTAAATTGCTTAATTAGTTAAGCATTGCAATTCAATATAACAACTGAATGATACAATTAAAGGAGAATGCAATTAAAAAACATCTCCAAGCCAAGGGTATCACTGAAAAGTAGTACGTTAAAAACTTGAATTGAATAAAACACTGCCACAACCAAAAACAGGGTTAAATAAAAGAATGTCACTACAATAAAAATAGGATTACATTAAAGAACATTGAAAATGTTTAAGAATGTTAAACTAAGAGAATTTGTTAGATAGTTTAAGAAAATATAAATATATTCTTGTATTATTAAAAAGTAATTACAATAATAAATATCTAAAAAACAGTTAAAAATGTGTATATTTACAATGTGTAATGACACTGTCTAAAACCCAAAAACCTCACAAGCGTGCCATTTTGTTTTTAAGAACGCTGATGATATTGATGTTGTCATTCATGCCTGGGGGTCTATTGGCGTTCAGCCTTAGTTGCCAGAAAACATGTTCATCGTGTTTCACTGTTGCAGTCATGACTGTAGGGTTCTCCCCTGCTGGCAGGCAGCCCTCGGTCGGCCAGAATCCCAAAGTCTGGGTCCGGCGTCGGCTGTTTATCCATGCTCCCTGACGTCAGAGCGCCAGGAGTACAAAGCTGATAGCCGACGCCATCTTCTCCAGTCTTTCTTGCCGTGCGGTGATAGCAGTTCGCTAGTGCCGGTCGGCTGACTCCTGACGAATTTTTCTGATATTCTTCGGTCCGAAGACTTTCTTCTCCACTCAAAGCTAAGTACCCCGTTGGGGAAACTTTTTTCTTGCTCCACTCCGATGTCAGAAAAAGTTAATAATTGCATTTCATGTGGGAAGCAAATACCTCATAAGGATTTTCATTCTTACTGTATTCCTTGCTTAGGCCCTGACCACGACGTAGCTAGTTGTCGGTTTTGTGCTAGATTCAATCAACGTACAATTAAGCGAAGGTACGATTTTGCTTTTCATTTCTTCGGTAGGCGCTTTAATTACAAAATGTCGGATACGGTCCCGGCTACTGGAGTTCACAAATGTCGCAAGGATAAAGACAAGCCTCCGAGGTCCAAATCTGATGATAGCGCACAAGCGGAGCCAGCTTCAGGTTCGGCCGTCGTCAGTGAGGCGCTTTTGCAGCCCCTGTTGTCGGCCATTTCAGAACCGATGGCCGAAACAGACTCTCATGAGGAGCCGACCAGGCCTTTAAATATTTCTGTTGCTGGACCTTCGGACAATGCTCCTTCAGATGGGTCCGGAGCCACTGTGCAGGTATCGGCTTCCGAAGGGGTTTTCAGGCCTACTCAGCTACTAGTAAAGGCAAAGACAAAGGCAAAGACTCCTTCTAAATCAAAGACTTCAACACAGGCCTGTTCTGAACCGGCTCCCAAGTCACAGAAGCAGTTACTCAAGATGGCGGAGGATTTACTCACAATGATTAGGGGTTCTCAACCCCTCCAGACAAAAGGCCAAGGCAGGATGTTTATTATGATTCCTCTGATCAGGCTTCTGTTTCCTCAGTTTCTTCTTCTGATCAGGAATATTCTTTCCCTCCTTATGAGGATTCTGATGCTGAAGAATCCATTCCTTCAGCTTCTCCCCCTGAGGATTTCTCTTTTGGGGAAACTTTGCATGAAATGAGGGAACATTTCCACTGGGAAGGACAGGAGTATTCGGAATCCAAGAAAAGACTGAGGGATTTTCTTCTTCCCCAGCATAGACCCCTGGCTATTCCTCCTGTTTTGGATATTGTGGATGATGCCTTTTCGGAGGCTAACTTAACCCCTGACTCTTTTCCTCCTGCTCCTGTTAAGCCTGATAGATATTACAGGGTTCCTGATTCTCATCAGTTTTTATACAAGAACCCTTCTGCTGACCCTGAAACCATTTCTCAGGGTCCTAAGGGAGTTAAGGCCGCTTCTGCCAAAAATCCCATTCCTACTGAAAAGGATTCTCGATCCTTAGAAAGATGGGGCAAAAAGGTGTACACTTCGGCTTCTTTGTCCATTAGGGCTTTAAACTGTCAGTTTCATATGTTTAAATACCAGCAATTTCTCTTGTCTGTCTTAAAACAAAAGCTTACTTCCATTTCTGCCTGTGCAGATGATAAGGAATTACATGACTTATTGCATGCCACTGAACAGGTTGGGAAGCATGGTTTACACTGTGGATTTGATGCCTTGGAGGCTTCTTGTAGGGCTGCGGCCTCTGGAACAGTCATTAGAAGGCATGCATGGCTAAAGGAACAACATTTACCTGAACAAGTAAAGGCTAAATTATTGGATGCTCCTGTTCAGCATAATGTTTTGTTTGGATCAAAAGCTGAAGAGGTGATTAAAAAGATGGAGGATAAGGCGAAATCCATGCAAACAGTTAAAGATTTCTTACAAGTACAGCCACCTAGATTTAGCAGGAATTGGCCTTCAAAAAATTGGTCCTTTCCCACTTCAGACAGGCCTCAGAAGGGTAGATATAGACGCTCCAGAGGGAGGCCTCAAACACAAGCTGCTTATAGACCAAGACAAGTGGACTGCTTCCACCCCTAGGGGAGGAGAGGACAGGTCACAATCTCAAAGGAAACAAACTCAATGACTCCCTCTGTTGGGCTAAAGGAACTTCTTGCCTGGAAGCCCCTCTCGGAGGAAAACTCTCTCTTTTTTATCAAAATTTGACCTAAATAACCCAAGACAAGTGGGTTTTGGATGTGGTTTTAAGAGTTTACAAATTCCATTTTCATACCTTGCCAAGGCCAAACTGATGGCCAGACCTTCCAAAACATCAATGGACGGAGGCCTTAAACCAGGTGGAAGCTCTTTTGGCTATGAATGCCATAGAGCTGGTTCCTCTTTCAGAGATGGGAAAAGGTTTTTACTCAAGACTCATTCTAGTCCCAAGGAAGCAAAACTCATGGAGACCCATTCTGGATCTGTCGGTCTTGAACACCTTTCTAGAGATTCCATAATTCAAGATGCTTACTCTACAGCAGCTACTTCCAATGCTGTCCAAAGATGCATGGATGGTAACTTTGGATTTAAAGGAGGCATATTTACACATTCCCATCAGGCAGGATCGCAGAAAATACCTCAGGTTCAAGGCCGGATCGAGGCACTTTCAATTCTCTGCGCTGCCCTTTGGATTGTCTACTGCGCCCAGGGTCTTCACCAAATGCCTGGCTCCAGTAGTAGCTTACTGCAGACTCAAGGGAATTCAAATTTACCCTTATCTGGACGATTGTTTAATTCAGGCAGACAGCAAGGATGTCTTACTCCAGCATCTAGAATTTGTACAGAACCTCCTCAAGTTCCTGGGATTCTCTGTAAACATAAAAAAGTCAAATTTGACACCATCACAACAGATAACTTTTCTGGGTGCACTTCTAAACACCACAACCCAGATGGCATTTCTGACATCCAAAAAACAATTACAGCTGGCTTCAACTTTCAGAACATTGGCAACTCTAACTCAACTATCTGCAAGGAAATTCCTGCAGGCTTTGGGTTATATGGCCTCCTGCATCCTTCTCATACCATATGCAAGACTACACATGAGGAAAATACAATGGTACCTAAAAAGTGTATGGTCTCAGCATTGCCACAGTTTAGACATACTGATCTCCATCCTTCCTTGCCTTCAAAAGGAATTTCTTTGTTTAGAACACATGCCCTGGACCACCAAAGGGAAACCCTTCTGTCTGCCTCCTGCCACTCAGATTCTAACTACGGACGCCTCAGATTACGCTTGGGGAGCTCATTTTCAGGGCAATTGTTTGCAGGGCCTTTGGACAAAGGATCAGAAGCACCTGCATATCAATTTAAAGGAAATGTTAGCTGTTCAGAAAGCTCTATTGGCCTTCAGGAATCTTTTACAACCAGGACAACTGCTAATACGAACAGACAACACCACAGTTATGTGGTACATAAACAAGCAAGGGGGATCTCATTCCTATCCCCTTTGCAGACTAGCCATGGATCTATGGAACACAGCTCTAGCTTGCAATCTGGATCTTCGAGCTCAGTTTCTACCAGGGAAACAAAACTTCCTGGCAGACAGTCTGAGCAGAAGCCTTTCGGATCCACACGAGTGGATGCTGGACACCAAAATATTTAGGATGATAACAGCAGTCTGGGGATGTCCTCACATAGACCTCTTTGCATCCCATCTCAATCATCAACTACAGAATTTTTGCACCAGGACTTTCCACAGAGAAGCTTGGAAAGTGGACGCCCTGTCATTCAGTTGGAGGAACCTCTCGGGATATGCCTTTCCGCCTCTTCCTCTTATTACATGGGTTTTATTGAAGATAAAACAGGACAAGCCCAAGATGATAATCTTGCTGGCTCCAAATTGGCCTCGGCAGTTTTGGTATCCAACTCTAAAAAACCTATGCCTGGAGCCCCCTTGGGTTTTACCTCAGTCTCCGAACCTTCTGTCCCAACATCAGGGTCAGGTTCTACACTCTCATGTCAGAACTCTCAGCCTGGCAGCCTGGTTAATCCGGGGCCTTTGATTTCTTCTTTACTGCCCAAGCAGGTTATGGATGTCATTTTAGAAGCCAGACATCCTAACACTAGAAAATCTTATGCAGGAAAATGGAAAAGATTTTGTTCCTGGATGCAGGCTCAGGATTCTGATCCTCTTCTTCCTAACATTACTTTAATTTTACTTTACTTGACAGATCTCTTACATAAGGGTCTCTCTTTCTCTTCCATTAAGATACATGCCTCTGCTATTTCTGCTCATTATAATACAGACCCTCCCATCTTTTCCCACCAGCTCATGAGACAGTTTCTCAGAGGAGCTGAACTTAAGACCTCCTAGATGATCTCCCATTCCTGCTTGGGATCTCAACTATGTTTTGGAAAAACTAACCTTGCCTCCTTTTGAGCCTGCTGCCTCTTCTTACATCAAGTTTTTATCTTGGAAGACAGCTATCCTGTTAGCCTTAACCTCTGCCAGGAGAGTTTCAGAGTTACAAGCACTTATAGCTGTGGAACCTTATATTATTTTTCATCAAGACAGGGTATCTTTGAGGACTAATCCTACCTTCATGCCTAAGGTGGTTTCCAAAGTGGCTTTAAATCAAACTATCCACTTGCCAATCTTTTTCCCCACTCCTCAAAATAAAGGGGAAAGGATCTTACATTCCTTGGATGTACACAGACAACTGCGTTTTTACCTGAACAGAACCAAGGACATCAGAAAATCAGAACAATTGTTTGTTTCTTATGCTTCAAGTTCCCAAGGTAAAGCCATTTCAAAACAGACCATTTCTAAATGGATTGCTCATGGAATCAGATTTTGTTATTCTCACCATGGAAAGCAAATCCCAGGGAGTATATGGACTCATTCCACCAGAGCTGCTGCCACTTCTGCGGCCTTCCTCAGGGGAGTTCCTACCAAGGACATTTTGGAAGCTGCAACTTGGAGTTCAGTGCATACTTTTTCTAAGCACTACAATCTACCTCTCTACTCTACGTCTAGGGCAGGCTTTGCCTCTGCAGTCTTGCAGGGCCTTTTAGCCGCCCTTCCTCTTTATGACCACCTCCCTTTCTTTCAGCTTTGGGATTCTACCCTACAGTCATGACTGCAACAGTGAAACACGATGAACATAGTACAGTTGTGTACACCTACCATAAATGTAGATGTTCGAGTGTCTTCACTGTTGCAGTCTGGGTTTCCCTCCCTCCTGTCCCCTCTTATTTTTACTTTTGTGTATTTCCTTTTTTCACCATTCTTCTGAGGTGTATTTGCAAAGGTTATGGGACCTTTTTCATTCTGGGACTCCTGACATCTGGGGCAAGAAAAACTGGAGAAGATGGCGTCGGCTGTCAGCTTTGTACTCCTGGCGCTCTGACATTAGGGAGCATGGATGAACAGCCGACGCCGGACCCAGACTTTGGGATTCTGGTCGACCGAGGGCTGCCTGCCAGCAGGGGAGAACCCTACAGTCATGACTGCAACAGTGAAGACACTCGAACATCTACATTTATGGTAGGTGTACACAACTGTACTTTCTCTGTATTCCAAGGCTGTCTCCCAGTCACCCCCTCTGGCATCTGGCACCACTTGTTCTAAAACTAAAAACCTCAATTCATAGTTGGGGCATGTTAGGAAATGTTTAAAAAAGGCATTAGAATCTTTCTGTTTGGAAATATAAAAATGTTCATAGATTCTTTTTCTAAGGCTCCTTTCAGTTTTGCCTATGTAGAAACCTGTACAGGCAGTACAATACCCTAAATAAACTACCCCTTTGCTTGCACAGTTAGTGGAACAGTTAGAGTTAAAAAGAAGATTCCTGGAGGGGATATATAAACTGGAGGCATTGAGTATAGCAAAACATTGTTTGCAAGCTCCACATTTAAATGTGCCTGTTCGGGATGCCTGCGTGATTGCCAAAGAGTTAAATTTCCCTTCAAGTAATTCTTTTGAGATTAATATCTCTCTTTCTAGTAAACTTGGGAAAAGTAGTTATTACCGTCCTTAATTCTTCATGCAAAGTGAGAACTGGCCAATGTCTTTGAATAGCTTCTTCTATCTTCGTGGAGTTGAGGCAATAAGTGTAAGTGAAACTACCATAAACTGTCTCCTCTTTGTTGCTGGTGACTATAGCACTAGGGGAAATACCCTTACCTAAAAGTGGGGGGTAAATTGTTTCTCTATTATCAATAACTTCCTGTGCTAAAGTGTTAACCAATGAAGCAGGGTACCCTCTTTCCATGAACAAAGACTTTAGAAATTTGATCTCCTGTAAAAAGTCGCCAAGAGTGCTGGTCATTCTGGAAGCCCTAATGAATTGTCCTTTAACAATGCCCTTTTTTTGATAAAAGGGATGTCCGCTTTTGAAATGTAAATAGGAATTGGAAAATGTGGATTTCCTGTACAATTTAGATTGTAAGGAGCAGTTGTCTAAGTCTTTATATAGTGTGACATCCAGATAATGAAGTTCAATATCTCTAATAGTATGTGTAAAGGACAAGAAATGGGTGGTGGAGTTGAGATACTCAATAAAATTCAGAAGTTGCCCATGGGTGCCCCCCCATATGATGCAAATGTCATCCAAGAATCTTTTGTAATGTATTAGATGTTGAACCCAACCGGTAGAAAAAATAAACCTTTGCTCCCATCTATGTAGTACGACATTAGCGTATAAGGATGCACAAGGGGCACCCATGGCTACCCCTTTTCTCTGTTTGTAAATTTCGCCATTGAAGAATATATAGTTGTTCTCTAACACTATTTCCATAAATTCAACCAAAAGGTTGGTTGTGTTGTTACTCAGGCCAGCTTCGGTGGTAAGAACTTCATTAGCTATGGTGTCAATTAAGTAGGAATTGAAGAGGGTGACAAGTTCGGCTGGGGTTTTGTCTGGGTTAGGAGATGGGTTGCTTGCAAACTTGGGTGTAATAGTTGGTTAATGGAGGATCAAAATTTTTTGGGATTATCTTTATGTTGGCTTTGTAGATGGAGGTAGTGGGCTTTTTTCTCACTGCTTATTAGTTGTTTTGCCTGGATACGAAGTTGCTTGTATTGTAGTAGATTTGCAAGGTCTTTGTTTTTCTGCCATAATTTCCAGATTGGATCTCTTGTAGACATTTTTATTTTATTTATTTAACATTTGTTTACCAGGAAAGTCCGACTTGGGACAAAGCCAATTTTCAGCAGAGGCCTGGGGAGAAACACTTTAGATGCCTGTCTTTGTAGCTTGGGAGGAAACCGGAGCACCCGGAGGAAACCCACATGAACATAGGGGACATGCAGACTCCACACAGAAGGCACTCCTACCAAGAATCAAACCAGAGAACTTCTTGCTGTGAGGTGACAATGCTACTGCTGCACCAGTGACATGTTCTTTAGTGGATTTTGACAGCCAGCTTGCATGGTTATGTTTTATCTGTTTTTGGCGGGTGGGTGCTTGCCTATTTAGGATGTCTAGGAATCTTGAGTTAAAGAATTCAGCGGCCTCATTAAGTGGTAGGGATTTGAGGGGTGCCCGATTTACTTTAGCTAAAGTTTTATTAAATATGGATGGTTGGAACTTAGTCAAATCAATCAAATAGCTACTTTGCTGTTCCACATTGAACAGCATTGGCAGTGCTACACAGTTTTTGATTGGCTCGTATTCTGCAATTACAGCCGATTGCCATTGCAGTATGCGAACCAATCAGATAACTGTTCTGAGGACAGAAGCCAGTAAGACCTCCCAAATTTGTGACCATTCATGTACACATGGTTGTGGAAAATCGCATGTAAAGAGATGAAGAAAAAATAAATTAGAAGCAAAACAATACCAAAGTAAATAACTGCAATACCAGCAGTTAAAAGGAATCTTTTTGCTGGTATTGCAGTTATTTACTTTGATACTCTTTGCTTCTGTTTTTTTTTTCCCCTCTCTTTAAACCAATACGTGTGTGTGTGTGTGTGTGTGTGTGTGTGTGTGTGTGTGTGTGTGTGTTGGGTTTTCTGAATGCAGAAAGGGATATTATTCAACTTGAGTGAAAAAACAAAACCATTTACAACCATTTCTGTGCATAAAATATCAATAAAGGAATCAAAAACACGCTGTTTGCCTTTACATGCCTAAGGCACATTCCATGTACAAGCATTTTCTCAGACTTGTCATCGTCATAGATCTCAACCTCTTAGCACAAGAAAACTGGACATAGACTTAATTAATGGGGTGACAAAGGCCCAAAAAAGGAACTGATTTTTAAATATTGCTCTTATAAACATGGAAAGTTGCTAGAATAACAGGCTGACTTTGTGTTACCATACATGTTCTGAAGGATATGATATCTGAAACTCACATTTCTTTCATTACCGTGTGATTTGCCAGAAAACTACATATTTTATGAGGAACAGACCAAAAATATAAGGCAAAAAATTTGGGCATTCTGCAAAATTATGGACAGTTCAGAGGTATGACAAGGTGAGTGTGTGTGTCTCTCCGCACATATACTTTGGTAGAAAGACCATGGCCATGTTCAAGGTACACTTTTTGCGCAGTGTGAAAATAGAGTATTCCACATTTTGACCATCATACATTGATATATGGTCTGTATCCCACATTGGCCTCTTAGCAGGTTGAGACCTATGTCTTGCTTCCCAGAGGTTTTGTTTAGTTAAGAGATAGCCAGCTTCAGTGGACAAAAACAGACTTTGTATTTTTGCAGTTTAATCCCATGTGGCACATAATTAAGAAACCCTTGCGAACTGAAAAATAAAGTTAAATAAGGCAGAATTACTATAAAGGTTACAGGAATGTGAGGTGAAGAGCATGCAAGGGATACAGATAAAAAGGAGAATTGGTTATAATGCATACATTGTTAAACAGCTATGTAAAACCATAGACTAACAGCATTAACATGCAGCCTCTAAGTCAACTGATAACAGCTGTATGATTCAGCAGTGAATACACACATAATATATTGCACAGTGCAAAGGAAGTATGGCTGTTCTAAGACAATAATTCTACAGCTATGTTATCCAGTTTGAACTAACAGCAGAATGAACTGCAGTCACTTAGCCTTCCATAAAAGCAGTTGTAAATTCCAGTCTCCAAGTCTTCTAAGAGCAATAATATGCTATAGGAATGCTTACAGTCACAAAAGATGCAGCCAGAACATGAATACATTTGCAAATAGTTAAAAGGATGTCTGGCAGATGTACAACAATTAAGCTCTACCTTCATAATACAAGATAGAAATAACACGCATTTTGTCCCTTAATACATTAGCTAGCTCTCATAATATGTAGGATTTCTGAACAGCATTTTCAGCTCAGCACCATAAAATAAATCAGCAATTAACAGTAATAAATAAATCAGCAGTTAACAGTTTGTAACTTTTTATGGTGAGTACATAACTTTCATATCCAGTTTTGTCTCTTCCTTCTATTCCTCACTGGATGGGACAGTCTCCAGCTAATATAACACTTGGGTGTATTCAGAGAAGGATTTTCCAGAGGACAGCTGAACCAAAAACTGCCCTGCCTCTAAAGAGTAAATACATTTTATAATGGAATATGAAGGTATGAACATTAGACCAAGTAGCAGCTATACAAATGACATAAATAGATGCCCTGGAAAATAAAGCAGTAGAGGTTGCCACAGATATAGTAGATTGAGTTTTAATGGGTTTTAGGTAAGGGTAAACTTTTTTTTTCTTTGTATACATGTGTACTGCAAGCAGACAATGATAGTGACTTTAGAAACTCCATGACTGAGTTTATTTGCTAAAAATGGCACAAAAAGTTGATCTGACTTTCTGAATGCTTTTGTACAGTGGTTGTAAAAATTGAGCTGTCAATAAACATTCAATAAATGTAGCATGTATTCTCCTTTCTTAGAGAAATTCAGTAAGAAAACTGGGTGGTTAACATTCTGATTTGAATTGGTCTTGGTAGCTACCTTTGGTACAAAGGAAAGATTTGTTCAAAGGGAAACTCTGTCCTTATGAAAGGTACTGCACAGCGATTTACATAAAAGGGCTTAGGAGTCCTGATACCCTCCTAGCAGAAGTAACTGCCACTAAGAATAACGTTCTCCATGTTAGGAACTGGAGATCAGCGTTGAGTGCTAGATCAAACAGTGCTTTAGTCGGTGCTTGATGTAAAATGGTAATATTCCAAAGAGGGGTACGATCTCTAAGAAGTCCGAGAAGAAAGGTACCCTTCAGAAGGGTTTAGATAATCTGAGAAATGCAATTGGAGACTGATTCTCTCCAGTATGGAAACTAGAAATAGTTCACAACTGGACTTTGATAGCAGAGTAGCTGGCACCATTTTAAAAAAGATAGGCTAGGAAGTCTATGACCACTGGATTTGGTGCTGAGAAAAGATTTAAATTCCTTTGAGTAGCCCCAGTTGAGAATCTTTTCATTTGCTTTTGTAAATGTTCTTAGTGGACGGTCTCTTGGATGAAGAAAGACTGTAGATCACTTGGGAAGAAAGTGTGGATTGACTAGCTATGATTGGAAGTAGAGAATGTCTGGAAGAGGAAGGGCATATGGGTAGGAGATGAGATCCAGTCTGGGATTCAGCACCCATGGAGGGTGTTTCAGGTAGGACCAGAGACAGGAGAGACCAAACTTGTTGAGGCCAAAAGCAGGCAATGAGGATCATAGTGATCTCCCTCTCTAATGCTTTCCTGAGGAAACTTTGGAATGAGAGGAGTTGGAATGAAGTAAAGGAGACCAAGGCACCAAGTGTGGATCAGAGCATCCTTGGTGACTCCCCCTTCTGGGGTATCAGGACAAAGAACCTGCTGCATTTGGTGTTGTGGGGAGAAGCAAAAAGATTGCAGCATGGAAGATCTGTTCAGCCACTTTTTGACTGAGGGATCGTGAGGCAGGAGGATGGATTGCTTAAACTGTCCACTAGTTCATTAGGCTTCCCCAGGATGTGCATTCCTAATTCCTAAAAGAAAACAATTGGAAGATATCGCCCACTGCCAAACCTTCATGATGTCTTGGCATAATGGGTAAGCAGGTTCAGGCTTGCTAATTGATGTACCAGACTATTGACTTTCTATGAAGTTTGATAGATACCAGATCTTGAGGGAAGGGATCCTGGAAGCCCTGCAACAGGGCAACTGCCCTCATCTCTAGAGTGTTGATATAGATGTTAGCCTTGGAGGGGACCTCATGCCTTGAACTGGCTTTACCTTGTAGTGCCCCCCAAAGTGGGAACCATCCATGGTCAAAGTGGCTCTGGGCTGGGGAAAGACAAATAGGTGACCTTGCAGTACCATAGGGTATTCTAGCTAGCACTGGATGTGAGTCCTGCAAATGTTGTCAGATGTATTGGAAAGCCATAAGTAGGTGCCTAATAGACCTCTGCACTGCTATGGTCCACTGGAGTACTGTAATGTGGTATCTGGTGAGAGGAACCAAAGTGATGGACACAACCATCGAACCAAGCAAATGAAGAACCATTCTTGCCATTGGTTTTTGAGATGAAAACATGACTTGAGCATGATTGTAAATTGTGGACAACCTGCTCTGTGGAAGTTTTGCTGTCTGGTGAATTGTATCCAAGTGTACTTCTCTGAACGCTGTTACTTGTACAGTATGGAATTTGGTCTTGTCCTGGTTTACTGTGATGCTCAACATCAAACAAATTTACAGCAAGGAGTCCCATGCTTTGATAAGTATATTCCTGGTAAGAGCATAAATGAGGCAGTCATCTATATATATGGAAACACCTAGAGCCCTTGCAGCCTGAGGTACATTGCTATCACTGCCATGCATTTAATGAACACCCAGGGGGCTGAGGTGGGGCCAAAAGGATAAAGCTCTGAACTGGAAGTGACTGGCTCCCAGCTGGGAGTGGAGAAACCTTTTGGTTCACTTGTCTATCTTGATATGGTAGTATGCATCCTGGTCTATGGAGCACATCTAATCATTCACTCGCAGTAGTAGGAGAATGGACTGAACCCTGACCACACAGAACTTTGATTGCTTGACATACTGGTTTAGGTAGCTGAGATCCAATATTGGCCTGTGGTCCCTGGTCTTTTTTGGCACTAAAAAGACTCGAGTAAGTTCCAGATCCTAGCTGCTCTGGTGGGACCTCTTAGATGACTTGTTTCTTTAGTAGTTTTTGTATTTCTTTTAATGTTTCTGGTCTTTGAAAGGATGGAACATTTGGTAACAACTTTGAGTTTGGGAGGAAGGGACAAAAAAAGGGAATGTGATAGCCTTTGGTTATCATCCTGTGCACCCACTTGTCATTTGTGATGGACATCCAAGCTTTGGGTTGCAGGAATAGGAGTCCCCTGATTGCCTCCAGAGTATAGCAGCTAGACAATCTTTCAGGAGCACTGGTAAGGTCTCTAGGTGAAGGGACCTCTAAAGCCTTGGTTTTGCATCCCACCTCTGTCTTATAGACAATATACATTTTTAGGACTCACCCCATTACCTAGGAGAGAACCCTTCATTTCCAGAGCCATAGTTTCTTACCCCTTTTCTTCTTAGAAAAAGATCTCTGGGGTAGAGAACCGTATTCCAACAGCAGAAAGGGTCTTTCCATCTTGCTCACTGTTTCTTTCACTTTATGCCCAAAGAGTGCTCAGTCATCAAATGGGATATTAATAAAGGATGGCTTGAAGTGCTCTACAAAGTCACAAGTGCACCCAGACATGTCTCCCAATGGTAATACCCATGCCTGCAGCTCTCAAAGCGCCTTCAGTAGCATTAGAAATAAGATACATTGTGACATTGGACAGTGACTGTAGGGTAGCAAACTGATATTCCAAGTTTTTCCTGTATTTTACAGATATAGACCAGGAGTGGGACGTGGAGATTTCCTTAGTCAAATCCCTCAAAACTTTATGATGTGTGCCATATAATTCAGCACTCTCTGAGAGAAGTTAGCTGAAGCATAAGTCCACTTCCAGAATCTGTCCAGTGCCCTCAACTCTGGTTAGAGGGATGGACAAAAGAACTTTCCTCTGTGAGCTCACTTTTGGTGGTTGCTGCCAGTACAATGGAATCCACAACCAACCTCTTATTCCAATGCTGGCAATCTTTCAGGAAGACCAAGTACTTGTCTGGCTTACAGGGAATTGTTTCAGCCATATTCAGCTCCTTCCAAGCTCACTTAGAGATGAAATCCTCCATCTCATCAGGAGAGGGAACCACCCAAGATGTAGCTGAGCCAGACCCAAAGGCCTTTAGAAACACTCCACCTTTCTGTCTCAGGAATTTGAGAATTTCCCTGAATAAGACATCCTCATGAGGGGGTCTTTGGACCACTCCTCATCATCAAGGTCCATGTCCTCTGTGAGAGACTCCTGAGGGGAGTCTGTGTCTCCGTTTACATGTATGCTTCTGAGGAGCTTCCCAGTGGGGGTGTTCCATATAAGACTTGGAAAAAAATTGTAAGTCTCCTATACAGACTGACTCATTCTTTGGGGAATGATAGAACTGAGCTAGAAGTCTGTATCTCCAATTGAGAGAGAGAGATCTCTGTCAAGAATCTTGAATGCTGAAGCTGAAAGAGACCTCAAGACCTGTCTGGTAGGTGCTGAAGCTACCTCTCCAGGTAAATCTTGGAACTCCACTCAGCTTGGATCTGCTAATGCTGATGTTGAACTAGTGCCCCAACTCTGACAGAAAAGGACAGCTCAAAAATCCTGAGTTCAGCCCATTCTACCAGATCTGGCACTGAAACTTCAGCTGTGGGATGCTCCTGGCTATGATAATATCAGAGCAGTACAGATTTTAGATAGAGCCGGAGTAGAAGATAGCTAGATCTTCAGGTCTGCTGCAGACAAGCTTTGGAATGTGCTCAGATACATAACTCCTGAATATGGCAAATGGATAAGGGTAGGAGATGCATACTAGGAGTGGGACTTGGAGATTTCCTTGGGAAAACTGCTATGCCAGGCATAGATCAACTGTATGAGGGGAAGATACATAACTCCTGGGTCCAGTGGTGGATGGAGAGAGGAGGATCCCCAACTAAATCTGGGTCCTTAAAGATTGCCTCTTCTTGTAGTTCACATCTGCTTCAGAAAGGCTCTTAGTTGACCAAACTGACCATGGGAAGGAAGTGGTGGAGATCTCGATAACTATTGAACAACCCTCTCTTGAAGAAAGGGTGATCGGAGCTGAGGAGAAACTGGCTATGGTGAAAAACGTGGCTGCGGGAGAGGAGGAGTCTTGGATCAGATGAGGATCAGCTCAGAGAAGAAAGCATTGCATCAGACCTGAAGGATTTAGGAGCCAGAGCTGAGGAAGCAAGAGAGGATGAAGACCAATCTAGGGAGTGCTTTCTTAACTCCTTAGTCTTCTCCTTGGGCCCAGTGACTTTGTCCCCTTTAGAATGGTCCCTAGACTTTTTAGAAGAAGGGAAAGGTTCAGTGTCAGCATGATGATATTTGGACAGTTCTGCAGGGGCAGGAAAAAGTCTCTTAAGAATAACTTTTTTTTTCTGTCCTTTACTGCCTGGGTTCCAAAAGCTGTGCATATGGCACACTGTTCATCCATGTGTACAGCCCTGAGACAGTACACACATTTTGAGTGTGCATCCAAGATGGTTATCTTGTGGCCACAGGCCACACATTTTTTAAAACCCTAAGGTTTCATAGCCATAAATGAGAATCTCACTAAAAAGATAGAAATAGAGAATAAGAGAGTACCCCTAAGTTATCAAAAAGCAGAATAGAATATAAAGGTAGTCTTTTTTTTTTTTTTTTAGTAAGTTAGAAAGGAGAGATGGTGCCGAGGTGTGAAGAAGTATAAGAGAAAATAGAAATCCTTATATATACCTACATAAACAATTGTAATAAGGGAGGTGGGGTGTTTAGATAGTAAGAACTAAGTAACCAAAGAATATGGTATAGGAGAAAAAGTCAACAATGAAAAATTTTCTTATGAGTTTTCTCCCATGCCTGATCAAGGATATCTATGTTTGTCTCTAACAAGCAGCAAACAAGATCTGAGGTAATGGGTTTTGTAGGGGGGTTATGGTTAAGCAGAGGAGCCTTAGCTCAACCTATCTGTTGAACAGACATAAAAGACAGCATCAGATCCAATTGTATTCAAAGTACTGAATATTATAAAAGACCTGGAAGAGGAATCTTTTGAAAAGGGAAGGAGTAAATTGCATACAAATGAATAGGTTCATACATGTATACTATGCTAACAACCACTAGAGCCTTTATACGCCTAGCTGTGTAACCCAGATGTGTCCCATAAGTTATATTATGTAGGCATTTATGTTGGGGTGATTGTTGGTTATGATGTGATTAAAAATAGAGAAAACTCTTTACAGGCCAGTGGTTGCAAGTTGGGGTGGGGGGGTCTCTGACAAAAGCTGCTGTCATTTACCTGGATTTATTCTTACAATTTCTGGCTGTGAAGAGTATTTCACTCATAAAAGACTCTAATGATTTTTTTAAGGAAAATAAAAAACATAATTGATGCTGATAGCATTTTATTAACAATAGATGTTAAATCATTATATAATGAGCTTCCACATTATTGTATAGAAACAGTGATTGATTCATACAAGAAAAACAGCAATGGCACACCACCACAACATAGAATTGAGCCATAATTAATGAATGCTCATATCTAATGAACATCCTTGGAGCAGCTCCTTCCTTTGTGTATAGGAAAGCCAGAAACAACAGGAGTTTGGTTGAACATAGTGAACGGGTGAACGTAGGCCCAGACCACAGGATATATGCACCAATAAGTGTGGAGCCAACTGTGTTTTTTGTCAACATATACAGAAGGGAGACATTTTTTTTGCCCTTATTTAAAGAAACATTTAAACTAATGAAGGAGGTGACTATAACAATGTGGGTGGTTTACAGGACAAGCTGCAATGACTTGTGAAGCATTTTATGTGGGGAAAAAGCTCAACAGACTTAAAAGAAGGATTTCTGGCCATCTTTCCAGAATTAGAGTTGAGTGCAAGAATAATGCACTGGCTCGGCACCTGCAGCTTTACAAAAGACACACTGGCTTTAAATTTCAAATTATTGATCATATGGACCTTTTGGAACTGGAAAAAGACATCCTAATCTTTTAGAAAAACTTGAACTACTGTGACAGCTGAAACTGAACGCTTTTAGAAAACCGGGGCTTAATTATTATTGCTCCATAAAAAACACACTAGAACTCAGAAAACTGCCCCACTGCTTAAAAGAATATTAAAAGTCAAGTTCAAGGGGGAATCCACCTTGGATCCCGGGAACTACTGCCCCATCAGTCTGACCAGCCTAATCTGCAAGGCCATGGAATGTATTGTCATGGAACTTATAAACAAAGACATTGGCAACCTTCAAACACTGGATACCTCATGAAGGGCCGATCTTGTCTCCTGAACCTGAATGACTTCTTCAAATCAGTCTCCAGAGCTGTGGACAAGGTTAGGCAGTCCACACAGCCTATCTGGACTTCGCCAAGACCTTTGACACCATCCCCCACTCTGGAGTCATAGACTTACTAAGCTGGGCATTAATCCCTACGTCACTCGGGTTGCCATCTGGCTTACTGACAGAACCCACACTGTAAAAGTAGCAGACTCCAAATCCAGCTCCAGGCAAGTGGAGTACCTCAGGGTTCAGTCCTGGGACCTCTCTTGTTTGGTATCTACTTCTCTGAAGCACAGGCCAACAATAAGGGACTCTGGCTAACAAAGTTAGCAGATGACTGCAAACTGGGAGCCATTATTGAATCCCCAAATGATATGGATACTCTACAAAAGGGCCTTACAGAAACAGATGCTTGGTGCCAGAGCCATGGGCTCAAGCTCAATGCCAATAAATGTATAGTTATCCCCTTTGGGAAAAAACATGTACCCGTGAATTACCACATAGGTGGCAGTACACTAAACACCAAAAGTGTGATAAGAGACTTAGGGACACAGGTGGACAGTTGTCTCACCTTCGATAACCACATCACCACAACAGTCAGGAAATCCTTCTATGTGCATACCTCATCATTAAGGGCTTTTCATCCAGAAAAAAGGAGGTCATTGTCCCACTGTACTCATCCCTCATTAGACCCATTATAGATTACAACGCCCTGTTTGGTATGCATCTCTCAAGACATCTGCAACAACTGGAAAGGCCACAGAAATACCTCACTAAAAGAATCACAGGCCTAAAGCAGATACCCTATGCTGACCACTTTAAAAAACTCCAGCTATACTCTTGCATATCATCTACTCAGAGGCGATCACTGCTTAACATACAAGGCCATGTCAAACTCAGAGCTGTTGGACATGCCACACTTAAGGTAATCCCAATCCTTTAGAGCCACACGCTCCATTGATCTAAACCTTGTCATCACAATAAACAAAATATGCTAGAGGGATAGGTTCCTGACCAGAGACTCCCCAGACTCCAGAATAGACAGCCCATATATGTCAAGCAGAGCGCCTCTTTGGCCCTGTTCAAAAGGAACCTTGACGATTACATGGGAGAAAGGAAATTCACCCTGGGGATCACGTCAGTCGCCCTGATAGGGGTTCAGGGAAGTAAATAGTGTGGGAAGAAATAGCCAGGGAATTCTTATGGCTAGGCTTGTATAGGCCCTAGGGCTGATAGGTTCATAGGTTGGCACTAGGCTAAGTTTGATATGGGACTAAATGCTGACATTACACGCTAATATTATACATGCTAATATTGTTATAAACAAGTATCAAACATTGTAAATATTTTACAATCAAAATAACTGACATTGGTACTGTTTTCTGATACTTTTCCTCATTCAAACTAAGTGCTTTCTTAGATGCCACTCTTGAACAGATCCTCAGGGCCTTAATGCTTTACTTTTAACATTTTTCGCTGTATTTCCACCTTAGCAATTATAGCAGTAGTTTTCAGCCTGCTTAGGTGTTCACTTGTAGATTTATACACATGTTCATTAATATTATGATAGTTTTTTTATACAGAAACCTGATGAAGTATTTATTTGGTACGAAAGTGATCTTTGTTAAAAGTAATTCAGTTTATAATGTAATAATATTTATTCTGATCGATGTCTAGTGGTAGATATTTTGTTAGTGAGTTGGTTTCTTAATTTATAATAAGTTTGGATTAGTAGGTTAGCCTTAATAAGCTGTTCTTATATATTTTAATTTGTCCCTAGCTTTTTAGTTTCAGTTCTAAGGTAGCACGGTCTCAGTTTACACTATGGTGTTAAGGGGGAAGGGGGACTTGGTTAAAAGAATGAGTTTAATGCTTTTATCGTTTTTAACAGAACCACCCTGTGTAACCACTCCCTTGCTCCGAATAACCTGATTATATTTAAATAATGAATGGCTTTAATGTTTGTGTCTTTCGGCTTTTCCTGGTTAGGGGTTGCCACAGCAAAACTCCGGTCCGCTAATGATTGGTAGTTGATTTTTACGTACCAGGTTACCAGCCCTGATGCACAACCTTCAATGAAGACATGCCCCATTCACGTATGCCTCCACACAGAAGACGCTCTAGCTGAGAATCGAATGGGACAACGTATTGCTATGAGGCGACAACGCTACCGCAGCACCACCACCGCAGTAATGAATGGCTTTAATGCTTTTCATTATTCTCAACTAGGATAACTTGCTTGTGTGTTTCATTAAAGGATATTCCATTTTTAACTCAACTGTGGGCTACCTACTATTTTATTAATTTGTAGTACATATTGTAAAGTTTGAATTTTATTAGTGAACTAGGTGCATAACATATTTCAAGGAGCAAACTTCACACCCTCCACACTGCAAAGTGTCTGCTTGGTTTATGACATGATTTACTGACTGCCTGTGTCCATCAGAGATGTGGGTGCCAGACCATGGGTGAATTTTCAATTTCCCATCCAGTGGTCCAGGTTACACTTAAATAGGGTTACAGAGGGACTTTGTTTCACATGGATGGTGAGTCTTTTCCAGAGAAAGGGAATTTTTTCAGATGCATATCTGTCTCTCTTACATGTCCTATTTATGTTGCAAGCAAAATGTAGGTTTTTAGATCTAGTAGTTCTGATACTGTTTATTTTGTGGGTGTGCAAAAGGTTCATCAGAGCTGGATCCTGGGATGCCTTGTATGCCAGGTATAGATCACCTCTCAGTAATTTGTAGGAGACTGAGTATAGAGATAGGGCTTTTAGGCAATCCACATAGGACAATGTGTTTATACTCTGTATTCTTTTTTGTAAGGAACCTTTGCGGATATTCCATTTGCTGCATGTGTCTGGCCAGGTACATACTGAAGAGAGTATTATGCTCAATGGTGGGTCTGATGATGGCTGAGGATAGTGATACAATAACTACCCTGGACCTAGATGCCATGCACTTATAAGTTGAGCAACATAGAAGGATTTTTTTACTGCCTTGGATACATCTTGGTCAAAGGCCAGATTGCTGTCAATATGTGTTCCCAGATCCCTGACTAGTGGGTCAACTCTTATAGGTTTTTATCGATGACCTAGTTTTCTGGTGTGGTAGACTTCCCAAAAGATACTATAATGCATTTCTTGGCATGGAGTTTTAAGCCATGGGTTTGGCACCAGTCATTTTTTGTGTTAGACCCTGTTGTAAGATGTTAGTCTTTTGGGGGTGGAGGGTGTTCTGTGACTTTTCCCAGTTTGTAATCTAAACACTTGGTCAGCTAGAGGCCTTAGACATTGGCCTTGACTTCTAAGAAGTAGATGCCAAAGATGTGCAGGCCCAGCACAAAGCCTTGAAGAACTCCACGGGTGACTTGCCTCTTTGAGGAGGTGATCTCACCAGTCCTAACTTCCTGGGTCCTATCTCTCAGCCAGCTGGCTATCCAGTGTGTTTTATAGGGGTTTATGCCTAATTCCTTAAGTTTCTTAATGCCCAAGTGGGGTATTTTACCAAATGCCTTAGCCAAGTTAAGGTAGGCAGTATGCACTGTTTTAAACTCATCTGTTGCCTTGTTTCTCAAAGAAGTCCACCAGGTTTAGTAGGCATGACCTTCCTTTGACAAAGTCAGACTGGGAAGGATCCAGTGTCTGAACGTTTATGTCTTTTTGATCCTTTCCATGGCTTTGCATATAAAACTAGTCAGGCTAATGGGACTGTATTTTCTGAGCTCCGTTGATGGTCCACCATTATGAAGAGGTACGACCATTGCAGTCCTCCATTCTCATAGCCAGAAGCCTGTTTTGAGACTGTAGTTAAACAGTAACTCCAGTGGCCTTGATATGTCATATTTTAGACTATTCAGGAGGCATCCCAGGATATTATCAGGGCCCAGTGAGGCTGTGTTCTTGGCCTTACCAGGGACAGACAGAACATGCTCTCTATAGCTGGAGGGGTTATGTTTAAAGGTATTTCTTGGGAGGTGGCTGAAGATGAGTGAAGAGTAAAGTTGGAACTGAATTTATCAGCCAGCACATTCTCTATATTGCCCGAGTTAGTGAACGTGTCTGTGACAAAAGGAGGTACTGCCAGCACAGCTAGCTGGAATTTTGTAAATAATTATATGTCATTCGTGAATATCAAACTAATCTATACAAGATGCTTGTGTTGCAAATGTATTAGAACTGTATGTCGTGTATAACAAACAGAAGTTTGTGTTGAAAAGGTGTTTGTAAAGCTCTGTTTAAAATGTATCCACAATGTGCCCTACTGGAAGAGAACAGAAATGTACATGCACTATTGTAACTGTTTAAATGTATATATTTTAATAGTAGAAACTGGAATACAGGAAGTTAACCGCAGTCCAGCAAACTTTAGAAAAATATTTTAAATTAAATCACTTTATAGGCTATGCCATAAAGAGGCTTTCTCAAGTTTTCAATGCAGCTAGAGAGACAAAGTCTGTGTTAGAAAGCTTTCTGTATTGTCTTTCGAGTGAAATAATTGCTACTTTTGAAGCATGAAGGAATGCAATTGTTTTATGACTTCCAGCATCTGCCAAAGATCTGAGGAGAAGCCCTTGTCTGTATATTTTTACAGGTAGATGTTAAATACTGCCTGCTTCAGCAGTGGGGGTTTGCATAAGAACTAGAAATCAGATGACCAGAAATTGTCATTCTGCAAACTACCTCAGCAGTAATATTTTAGATATTATTCTGAGAAGTCTCTTAGTGAGACAGAGCATTCTGCATTCTGTCTTAGATCTGACCACAACAATAAGAAACATTCATCACGTTTGCCTTGCTCTAATAGTAAGTTACTAGGGAATAGTATAATTCTCTTAGATACAGTCAGGAATATAGTGAAGTTTAGTTTAGATTTTGTTTTTCTTTATTTGTGTGAGCCTGTACTGCAATGTTGTTTTAAATATTTCCTGTGGTTTTGAACTCTGATGTCACTGTGCATATATATTTAGTATTGTCTTGTTCTTTTATTAAATATATTTAAATCTTTCATTGTGGCTGATCTGTGTAGAGATATTTAAGTTGTGAGAGTACCTGCATATTTATTTGGTGACACTGTGTGGGCCACTCCTAACAAACTACCATTTGTATTGGTATTAATATTACACATTAAAATTGGACACCCTTTGTTAAGGGCCCTAAAGTAGCTGATAAGGATTGACTGGTGACAGTGGTAACTGCCTTATACTCTGGGCAGAAGGGGGCATAGCTAGTAAACCTGTCCCAGCCTTTTCCAGGTGTGTTTGTGTGTCAGGTACTTGGACAGGGACATGAAGCACTGGTTGGATAGAGAGGGTGCTGGAGGTCTTGGCTTGGTCACTCAGCTGAGATCTCAATTCTATAGCTGTGCCAGTGGGGAGTGTTACTGTCAATCTTGAGGAAGAGGGAGAAACGAGCCTCAGACTGACTGTGGTCTCTGTGTGTTCTTAAGGAAAATTGCACTTGATGCAGAGAGCTGCATCTGCAAATACTGTGTATGTGTACCTATTATCCTGTCAGTGAACATCCTCCACTGTTGCCAGTGTCGAGGATTGAGGCTCCTTGATTACTGGTTGGCTGTGGTGGGTCATCACAGTGTCACCATTAACCACCAGTTCAGCTCACCTTTGTGTGCTGCCTTTGAGGTTTCTGATATACCTGAAGAAGGCCTTATAGTTGTCTTCTGACTGGGAGGCTATCTTGACTTCAAAACTGGCTTTACTGTGCTTAATTAGCCCTCTTAGCTGACTCTTTATTTTGAAGAGAGTTCTTATCTTTGTGGGAGTTAGTTTTTTTCCTTTTGTTGTATAATGTGTTTAATCTGGGATGCCACCAGGGTGGTTTGTTTTTATAGTTAGTTTTGTGCTTATTTCTGGTAGGTACAGCAGCCTGTATGCAGCCATTGACATTGTACAAAGTTACTAAGAACAATTCTGCACAAGGTGCTGTGTTCTCTAGGTTTGGAGGGGCACTGAATTTGACAAATTATTGCTTAATAAATTGTAGTTTTCCTTGGAATAGTTCACAGTTTTTTACTTGAGTTACAGAATTGATTTTGATTATAAAGGAGGCAGCTTTGGGAACAATACATGCAGAATACTGTTAAGAAGGACAAAAGGTGAGGTTTAAGGGAAGGCAGGAATTCAGCAATTTAGGTAATATATTGATTGAAAGAAAAGATGTGTAATGTGTGCAAATGGAAAAAAGTTAATAAGGTTTGTTTTCTTTTCTTTTAATGTATGCTTGCCCGTGCCTTTCGTGATAATGTAATAAAGGTGTTAAAAACATATGTTTTTGGTTCATTGGTGCTGCCATTGGTATTAGCTTCAACACTGATGCCTTTATCACTGAGATTCTGTGAGGATCATGGGCCTGTGTTTTAGGGCTCAGCATTGGGAGTGGTACTGGCATATTCAGTTCTGATCTGAAGGTTAGAAGTTTTGGCCTTTGAGCCCTTGGGCCTGAGGGCATCAGTGTCAACTTTGGAACTGGTGGACTTGGAGACTTTGCATTGGCTTTGTCAGTGCATATAAGTGCAAAGCTATCAATGCCAGAACCCTCAGTGCTGATGTGAGTTTTGGTGCCATTCTCAAGTTAGAATATTCCAACCTGTGTTGTATGGGTGTCCCAGGAGTCTGCTTTACTACTGGCCTTGTACCAAGATAGCTTTCATCTTGTATCTGAGCCTACATGAACTTCTCAACAAAAGGACAAGGGAGTATAAAGATCTCCAGCAGGAAAGGATCAGGGTGTCTGAAGCTCAAGTGTGTTTGAGTCATTCCCACCAGGCCATTCCTTACCAAAGAGGCATGTTAAGAGATTGTGTAAGACAAAACATGCCAACTTGTGTTAACAAATGATAAAAAAAAAACTGATATGAAAGATTAAGGAAGTAGCACTGTATGATGATATCCCTGTGGACTTGCTCATAGGTAATGACATATCATTCTTAACCATGTCTGTGTATAATTACACATGGCCAAAAATAGAGGATGATGTGCAGAATAACAGAAGTATCCCTAGTACAGCCCACATCTTTATTAGAGACTGAAAGCATGAAAGTATCAGATGAGGAACAGTCAGTGTGTCTTTGATACCCACCGCATGTAAAGCTACTCTTGACAGGAAATGGATGTAAGTTAAGCTACTAACTTGTAGGATGTGATGGAGTTAACAGGCTAAAGGTCAGAAGGAATCAAGGTACTGGGAAAAGGGTCACAGAGATTGGGAGAAGGTGCCTCATCAGTTGTCACCTACAGCCTCCATAAATCACTCTTGGCAATTAATCCATTATGTAACTTTCTTAGATCATTTGAGAATAATACATTTCAAAAATGGCAGACTTTTTTTAACCAGGCATTGCAAAATATGTGACCAATGTCAGAAAGTAGTTACAGCTGGAGAAAAAGCAGTAGCCTCTTCAGTGCCATTACTTGTCACTGATGAAACCTTTCAGATAGTAGGTTTGGATCTGGCAAGATTGCTGAAGATCCTGCTGAAATTCTGTACCCATAAAACCCTGGTGATAGCCGATCTAGGGCATACAGCAGTCACAAAACATCTTCTCCAAACGTTGTGGTAAGATATGCAGTTGAACATCTTGTTTATTTAGTAATTAATGTGCCTGCTGAAAGCAGTGCAGTAAAATGTTCTTGGATGATCTGTTGAGTTTTTATTTCCCTTTACTAAGATTTACATGTATCTTACCTGTTATTTTTCTTTTTTGCTACTTTTGCCCGGCATTCAGACAAAAGTTGAAAGAGCACTTGAGAGAATATAAATGTTTTCAAGACAATAGGTAAAAATGTAAACGGGTGTAAATACAGAATTAAAAAGCACAATTATGTGTAATAATCGATCCCTAAAAGTAATCTGTATATGTGGGAATACTGTATGCTAAATACCTATATTTGTACAATTTTTTCTAACTGTATGTGCAATATTTTCCACTGTTAGATCCCTGTCAACTGTATCAATAATTTATTTGTAACTTTTTTTATATTTCTATACAGGTTAGCCAGGTAAGTCCACAGGATGCAAGTGTCCCTTCTCAGAGTTGACCCAAGAACACTGTCTGATGAAATGATTTGCTTAGATTCAGTAAATGAAATTTGAAAGAATCAAACCTTGCACTTTGTGTACAAGACATATGTTATTAATAACTCAGAACCTTAACCTTCTGCACTAAATACGAGATTAATAATACAAAATGTCTTTCAACTATAAGCTTAAGGCACATCTAGCAGTGATGCCTAACCCTCAAAGCTTCTTTCTAATATACATATACACAAAGCTTCTTTCTAATATGTTTTATGGAATATGTAACAGTGATTCCTAGATGGCTGCATTCCAAAAAGCAGGTTGATTAGAGTTCTTCCAGTGTGAAAAATTAAAGTGGCATAAAAAGCCTGTAAAAGCTAGCAATTTTGATAAAATTCAGTTACTGTTATTATTACATGGCCCGAATGTCAGCAAAGAAGAATTCTGGAGAAAGTAAGAGAAAATGTACTGGAAAAGGGATGAAAAAAACTTTGGTGGCAAAGATCCTTTTAGTGGTACAGTAAAAAGCAGTTCAAGTTTCAAGTGTTTGTGGAAAATGATTATTCACTACATCAGGCAGAACAGAGTCAAGTTTATCTGTGTAACGAGGGGATGTTGATAGACAGTTGTAATATTCAAGTTGCTAAATCCAACTGTCTTTAGAATATTTTTCTTGGGGGATCAAATGTACTTTTGGATGCAGAACAGGCTAAGAAGGAAATAAAATACTTTACCTAGCAAATAGCCAAAAAGCTGAAGGAGACCCTGCTTCTAATTCTTCTGACAAGTTAAAATCCCTGAGAGAGAATTTGCTAGCAAAACCTTTTCCATTGTGCCAGAGGAAAATTATTGAGTGACAATGATAATTAAAAGCCGAGGAGCTGACTAGAAAAATCAAGAAGAACTTGAACCAGAGACCAGTGTTGGATGGTCAGTATGATTAGAATAAATACTAGCAATAACAGTGAAATAAGGAAATGGATGAATTGTACAGTGTCATTTCCATAAGATGCAGTTTAGATATGAAAACTGTGTTTCTGCAAAACAGTGCTAAAATGAAGATGCTAAAAAGACCGGAAGTTTGACCATGTTAAATTGCTGGGACTGTAAAGTATAATTCCCACTGTGTCATTAATGTTTAGAAGGGCAATAAAGGGACTGAAAATGTCATTTTAAATAAAACTTTTTTATTCTTAGTAATATGTGTGCAATGAATTTCTTGAAGTAAATTGCATGTTATATTATAAAGTAGTTCTGTATAGTATTGAGAGGTATTTTAAATGTGAGGTGGGGGAGTCTTATAAGTGGCTGCTGTTTATGCTAGTAATGGTGCAGTGAGAAAGTACATTTGTCTTGACTGTAATGTATTTGGGCTATATACTGTAACAAGATAAAGGCTGGATACAAGTTTGTGATCTTGGGCTGCTGAGGGGATGTAAAAGCATATTGATCATATAAGTGTATTAAATATAATAATTTCCTTGTTTTTTTACAGGTTGAGGTAGAGACTAATTCTCTTAATTTACACTGCAGACATTTTTCCTCTACAACCTAGAAGATGAAAAGCATGAAACTTTATGGTTTTCTAGCATATGAAAATAGTTGTTTCTTGCATTTGGAAATCTCCATCAGCAAATGCCTGTAGTCAGAGATAATGAATCTACAGTTACTGTTTTTTATCAGGAAATTGTAAAAACTGTGTGCTCTTAAGCACTTGTTTAATAAACATCATAATTAGTATTTAAAGAGATAATGGCAAGTAGATCTGTGAAAATAAATGAAGTTTGACCCCAAGGAAAGTGAATACTTTTGCAAATATGTAGCCTTAATACTTCAGCATTTATTTATTTGTTTACTTTTCTTGACCTGGAAAGTTTGACTGGGCCACAATTATCCCTTTTCAGTGGAGGCCTGGGGAGAAAAGTAATAATAATAATAATATAACATGATTGACATTTTAGGTGTGGGATGTGCAATTAACAAAATATGTTTCTTATTGGAGTTCCGCTGTGGCGACCCCTAACCGGGAAAAGCCGAAACATACAACATTGAAATAGCATAAAACTGAATAACAATAATATAAAGTAGCAGTCATGCAATGACAAGATTTGTTTCTCAGTGAAGTAGCATAAAATGAATAACAACATTATAAAGTAGCATGTCTAAGTAACAGGATTTAAAGCAGGAAGCATTTGTCAGTTCTTAATATACACTGACCATGATGAAGCATCACAGTAGCATTGCTAAAAAGCAATTGATAAAGAACAGTAGTACAGATACACAAAAGCAGTGTGTGGAGAATGTGCAAGAGAATACAGAGTAAGCTCAACAGCATTAATACCTAATGTATACATTATTATGGCACAGTATCGGGATATAGGAACTATTATTGAGTGGAACACTTGTTAGGATAGAGGAAGGTGAGTCTGCAAAGTAAGAGTGATTATCCTGGGTTTGTACATGAGCAGAACCATGAGTTGCTGTGGTATTATTTTAGAAGAGTTTTGGACTTTCACGGGTTTGATTGCTGTGTTATGGTGGAAGGAATGGAATTCCTGATCTTGGAGGCATAGTTAGAAATATAAGCACTTGCCAGCCTATTTGTTGATTTTTGATATGTTTAGAAGTAGTTCCTCTATAGGGCATAGAGGTATTCTGTGGTAGTATGGTTGCACAAAGTTTTGTATAGCTGGCAACTTTGCAATTTGCAGATAATTGTATGGGTTGTTGCCAGTTGTGTACTATATAGGTGGTGTGTAAGTTTGAGCAAAGTTGTAAAGTCCAGGCAGTGGTATAGTTTAACAGAAAGCTATATATCCTTAAATATTTACAGCTACAATGTTGTGATGTCTAGTTACATGGATATTAACACCTTTCTTGTGGTTAAAGGACCACTATGGACAGAAACTGAAAAAGCATGCTTTTGTGTTGTCATAAAGTTCTATGCAGTGCAATCATGCAAGCAGCACAATAACTTATCACCAATTTTATATTTTTCTAACCCCAAGAACCCTCATGGGGGTAGACATGCTGACGTGGCCTTGTTTTCTTGGAAAGCTACTTCTTTCCTATAATGTACTGTGAGGGTACCACTGATGTTTTCAATGCCCTAGTTTCTCCTCTCAGATTACATTTCCATTTATGTAGTATGGAAGTAGTGAGAAATAATGCTAAGTTTGAAAAGCCTCGGTAAAAGCACTAGTAACTTTGATGTGACTTACAGATTTATTTCCCTATGTATATATTACTTCCAATAATAATGATACTAAATATTCTGTTTGTTCTAATGGCTTGTATGAAAAAGATAGCTTGGCACAGTTGTAAAATCTGGCCAGCACATTTTGTTTACCTAAAGACCTTTTTGTAACCTCTGGAAATTTGAAGGTGAGTCATTTTTAAGTAATTCAGACTTAATACATTTACTAGGCATTATCAAGTTGCCTTGAGAAGAAAATTAAGAAATTACAGTTTCTCATTTGGGACAATGCTTTTTAAAAATTATATTTCCAATGACATGGTCCTAAAAGAATTGAGTTATTATAAATTTCCAAAGGGCATAGAAAGTACCAGTAATTTATACAAGGACTTGTGTAACCTTTTTGACAAAATGGAAGGGAAACTTGTACTATTTTTGATTAAACATAATTTCCAAATAAAATATTTATAATGAAAATGTTATTTCTATCAAGAGATTATTGCTGTTATTACATTTCCAGCTTTTACATCTGATCTGGAGAAAGTTTTACTAATGTCTGAATGTTTAGACACTGCATTAAAAGAAAGTAAGTCAAAGAAAATTATGAAGGATGTTAAAGTGTACACTAAAAGTACCACATACCCAATTTTTCTTACTGGTACCATTAACAAAACATATGGTACTGTTTCATCCAAACACTATGCAGTTTCTGAGATCCCTTGTACTAAGAATTTCTGAATTTTGTTTACAAAAGTCTGAAATTTATTTTCACTTAATCTTCTTTACCACAAACATGTTCATGGAATTTCTCACATCTACACACTGTTGTTACCAGTAACAGTTACTTGTCTGAGCATATTTTTTGTGTACTTCTGTATAAGCAGTTGGTGTCTTCTGTTGTAGGAACACAGCTCTTTTGCAATTCTGACTGGCATCTACATGCAACTGGCTTATTCATGCTACAGTATTTTAATGTTGATCTATAACTTGTTTATTAAGCAGTTCAAAAAATATTCCTGTTCATAGCTCATTCCCAAACTACATTTTCCTCTAGCAGCTTTCTTAGGGACATAGCTACCTCAGACATACTAGTTGCAAACTTTACAAAATTCTACAAAAGTCCTACAAGCTTCTGTAATGTCTTCTTGTTTTCTAGCATTGGCATTTGTACTGTTGCTCTTTTTCTATATTAGGTTTCCATCCCTCTGGCATTAGGATATGACCCACATATTTCAGACTTGTCCCCATTTTATATTTGCTTTTATTTCACTTACAGCTGTACTCTATTTGTTTTCAGGTCATGGCTTCATCTCCATGATTTTTTCTAATGCCTTTCTTAAAGACATCGTTATCCTAGACATATTCGGCAAAAATGTTGCAAGATACCTTACCATTCCTACAAACCTGTGCAATGCCTGCTTACCTTCTGGCCTTGGCATTTGCACTATTGCTCTTACTTTTTCTACATCAGGCTTAAGTTCTTCTAATATTAGACCATGACCCATGTATTTCTAAATTGTCTATTTTACACATTTTATGCTTGTTCTTTAATGTAAAATGATGCTCTCGCTTTTAGAAGTTGTACTGGTTTCTAGTTAAGATCTTTCTGTATCTGAACCCACACTAACAGATCATCAGTTATGTTTACAACACCTTTCAAACCTTCACTCGCATGTGCAGCAGCCTTTACAGCACCTCTAGTGCTGATGAAATGCCAAAAGGAAGCTTAAATAATCTGTACCTTCCTAATAGTATATTAAATGCACATAGATGTACATACTTTGGAACTTTCTTCATTTAACTTTGTCTTCCAGAAGCCATGACTTGTATGCAAAAAAAGCTTAGCAGCTGGCTTTCTTGAGATCTCTTCATCAACTTAGAAATAGGTAATGCTCTTTTTGATATTACAAGTGTGAGTTCTGTCTTTCTTTGCAACAATGACCTTATTGTTTACCTATTCTCTTGTTCCCAATTGTATTTACACCTAAACTTTCCATTCACTTCAGTAATTGTTCTGTTTTACTCATAACTGCTATTGATATTTTTCTTGCAGCACGTCACTGGCATATCATCAGGTTTTATTGTTCTCCTGGCAAATTTTCTAACCCTGTAAATAAACAGCACATTTACATAGGATATCATTACAATGGATTTTGTACAGTCTCTGAAATAACTGTGTGACTGTATGACTATCTACATCTGCAGTCTTTCATTTCTAGTGTCTCATGAGCAAATTATCCAAAATATTATGAGAATTAACTTAAGTGCTGTAGTCTGGAAAAAAATGTTATGTACTCATCATAATGATAGATTTTTGTGTATTTTCATCTGGTTCAACCTTTGGGACTCAGTTATGACTCAGATCTGAGTCCCAAATGTTGAACATATTAAATAAAACCTGATGCTATGCCAGTGATATGTGCTGCATGAAAGGCTCGGCACCTTCAAACCTTTAGATCCAGGGCTCTAACATCTCCCCTACCCCATAATTCCTTCACACTATCAAATTACCTCAGATCGAATTTGCCCCATGTAAGACAGTAAGTAGCTAGTAATAAAGTTATGGTTAGATAAGAAAAAATGTACAACAGGAAACTGAGAGGAAGAGGACACCAGGTGGATAGTAAGGAAACTAACCTGTTGAGGTTAGAGATGAGTAGACATCTGTTAAGGCTACCAATTCTCCAGGGAGTTCTAGGTGACAGTTTGGAAGGGGAATAGTGGAAGGGATGTTGAACCAGACAAAAATAGGACAACATGGATTGATCTATTGTTATGGAGAGCACATAACCTTCTTGTCTAATGTTCATTTTCTTCTGATTCAACCTTTGTTACAGAATCCCTAGCTACATAATTTCCTGGGTGGAATTAATAAAGGATGTTCCTGAGAACAGCAGAACCCAAGGACAGATTAGATCTGGATTGTACATCCAGTTTACAGTGAGCCACAAAGGTATGCACTGTAGACAAGGTGGCAGCTTCACAAATCTTAGCAGTTGGAAACTGACATTGAAAAACTGTAGAAGCTGCCACTGCCCATGTGGATAGCGCAGTTTTACCCAACATTCCATAAACAAAAGTAATACAGTTTGACAGCCATCTGGAAATGGTGATTTTGGAAACACCCTGTCCCAGCTTAGATTTAGAAAATGTGATGAATAGTTGGTCTGATTCCCTGAAATCCTTAGTTCTATGCAAAGAATATCTGAGTTGTATATAAACACCAAGTATAATGCATATTCTCCTTTATTAAAAACTTTTAGAAAGGATGTAGGCAAATTAATTGTCTGATTTACATTGGACTTGGATGCTACCATAGGAAGGAAAGACTGATTTGGTTTTAGGAAAACCCTGTCTTTGTGAAAAAATAAAAAAAAAAACTACAGTGGATTGCAGAAAAGTACTTGTAGTTCTGAAATCCTCTTGGCAGAAATGACTGCCACTAAAAGGGTTGTTTTCCATGTCACGAACGTAAGATCCACTGAAGCTGCTGGATCAGAGGGAGACTGTCTGAGAGCTTGGAGCATCACAGTGATATCCCATGAAGGGACAGGTTCTCAAACTGGAGAGTGAAGAAGAAAAGTTCACCTAAGAAAGTTGGTAGATACCTTTTACAAGGCTGTAGGAGTCTCATTGTGGCCTTTGTGAAAATTTGAAAAGGCTGCCAGTTGAGCTTTGATTGTTGAGAAACTAGAACCTTTTTGGAGTAATTCAGACAGGAATTCTAAAATGGAGAGGAGAGCCAAGAAAAGATACAAACCTTTCCCCATCACCCAGAATGAAAATATTTTCCATTTGCTTGGTACAGTCTTCTGGTGCTAGACTTTTGTGATGCAGTGAGGACATGAGCAACATTTTCTGAAAACATGGCAACTCTGGCATTAGAATTGGAGTAAGGTTAATTTTAGGGTCTCTAGATCTGGGACAGGATGCCCAGAATGGTGGGAAATAAGATCTGGCCTGTAAGCTAGCATCCAGGGTGGATTAAGCAGGTGACACCAAAGATATGAGAGTCAAACCAGTTGAGTCCAGTATGGGGCAATGAGGATCACCTTAGCCTTAACTCTTCTTGACTTTCTGAATGAATTTTGTAATTACAGGAAATGGAGGAATATATAAAGGATACTCAGGGCCAATTGTAGATCATGGCATCCCTCTGTGACTGTCCCTGGAGGTTATTATGGCAAAAATAACTGCTGCATTTGTTGTTAAGGCTTGTTGATGTGATATAATCTAAAAAATATAATGTAAAACTATATAGAGCCTGATCCACCACAGCTAGATATAAACGTTTATTAAAAACAAAAACAAAGGTAAGCACTTTCACTATCTCTATGACCACTTCCTCAGACAACTGAATAACTTAACTTCATTTATATATGCTTACTAATTAATTAATAATGATCAATACACACTTCTACACTACCAATTAAAATCAATAGAGACAATACACATTAATAATACATACATAATTAGTCAAAATTTCATCAAAACTTTGAATAAAAACACATCTGTGCACATTATTTAAAAACACATGAACTATATAATTAGTATCAAGGGCTCTAGCTTTAAGAAATGGTTTTAATGATACTGCTTCATTTATGCATGTTAGTGTATCTGCATTATACTTAATAGTCCACCTTTGTTCAGCTGCTTCGGGCCTATTCTTCACATCACCCCCCTCTTATCCCTTCTGTAATGACCTCTAGAACAAAAAAATTAAAGGTATGGTCCCTCCCTTCTGCCTCAACATGCTTTGCTAATGCACTGTTCTCTTTTCTATTTATTGTATCTCTGTTATGTTCTAACACTCGGTCTTTCAACTTTCTATTTGTCTTCCCTATGTAAAAAAATACATTTGTGGCAGAAACTGAAGTATACTACATTCTTGGTTTGACAGTCAGCATAGCATTTAGCCTGAAATACTATCTAACTGTGTGGGTGTGTAAAAGTCGTACAAGAATGTATATACTTACATGCTGCACAATGCCTTCATATGTAAGTTCCCAATCTAGAAGACACTATAGATGGCTGAGCTGTTTGTGTTCTGTATCACATCTGTTGTTTGAGACCGCTTTTATTTTTAAAGGAAAATAGTGAGGTCTCTTCCAATACATCTTTCAGCTCATCTATTGCTGTCAAGATATTCCAGTTCTTTTTAAACACCTCACAGATGACATTAATGTCACTAGTAAAGGATATAGGGAATCTATATTTCTTATTATCTGTTCTATTCACATCAGCTGCAGGTTTTACTTGTGCAAAATAAGCTTGCCCCTTATTCCCCCTTTCCTTCAATGATTCTTCTATATATTTATCTAGTTCATATTTGGAATAACCTCTCTAGAAATTCTTAAGATTCTGTAATGCTATTTCCAACTGTGTGTCATTATTATGCAATCTCATGATTCTCAAAATCTGACCTTTCATGACATTTCTATTAATGTGGTTGGGGTGCATAATCTTATGTAGTATATCATTTCTTCTACTTGGTTTTCTATATAGAATAGTCCCTAATTGTCTAGTCTCTGACTTCCTGTTACTTCAGGGGATATACACTCACTTGAAAAATTACATGTGAACCTTAAGAATGTCGTAGTGGTCTCTAAATATCATACAAATTCATGTAATTGTTTTTCTGAGCCCCCCATAGAAGAAAAATAACGTCCACAAAACGGATGTACCACAACAAATATTGATTATACTCATTAACCTGTAAAAAGTATGTTAGTTCCCAGTGGACCGGAACAAGATTGGGGTAGCCATTGGCACAAGCCGTGCCCATAGATACGCCTATCCTTTGTATGTAATAATGATCACTGTAGACAAAAACATTATTTTCTAAAATAATATCTAACAAATCACAAATCAAATGAATCTTATTGACTGTAAAATTTGGTGTCAAAACTAATTGTTGTCTAATATTTTCTATACCCCAGTCATTTGGTATAACTGTGAACAATGATGTTGCATCAAGAGTCACGAAATAATATTCACTTGTTAATCCTCAAGTCCTATTATAAAATTGTTGTAAAAACATTTTAGTGTCTCTTAATATATGTTCATAAGTATCTAATACTGGATGCAGGCATTTCTCCACATAACTGGACAATGCTTCCATCACCCACCCCTTACTCAACACTATAGGTCTCATGGGTGGGTTCTTAGCATCCTTGTGTACTTTGGGTAGTCCATATATAATGGGTACAAGTGTAGTGTCTGTTGTAAAATAATTGAATAACTCTTCGGAAATCATATCTGTTACTAACAGATCAAAATCAAAATGGATACCCTATCAATAATAGCTTTCAATTCTGTTCCATTAATCTTTACATATGTATACTAGTCACTGAGTAATGTATTCATTTGCATCATATAAAATTCTTTATCTAGAACAGTCACCCCTCCACCCTTGTCAGCAGGTCTGATTTCAATTGACTATAGTTTTAAGTTCCACTAAGGCATCACTTTCTTCTCTATTTAAATTATAATATTTAGAACCTGCAGCATTGTCACATAACTCTCTAATCTCTTTATCACAGACTGTTGCAAAAGTGTTAACCATAGGATGCACTTGGTTTGGTAAATCTATTGATGTGAAGTTGTTCAGTCTCGCCATTTATTCTTACACATGGGTTTGGTGCCGAATCATCGACTCTGAGTCGGCCACTTTACTGGCTGAAGATCTCAGAGTAGTTTGAGGTCAGGCCCCTATCCCATGATGCTCTCTGTCCTACCTCAGATCTAGTTTGCCACTGGAACTGATCGCAAGGTCGTCAGAGAGCTTGGGCCAGTTGAGTTATATTTGCTTGTTTTTTGGCAATTTTGCTGCTGATAATTGGTTAGATATCTAAAGTTATTCTAGTTATACTGTTTTGGGCTAATTAGCCTTTGAGTTCTTTATTTAAATTGACTAGTGTCATCCTTTACAGAGCGGTTGCTCTTAGGCCTTTGGCCGTTCTTTGTTACCCCTATCCATTTTTTACTATATATATATATATATATAGAGAGAGAGAGAGAGAGAGAGTTTGTTTAGATAGTAGTGTGCTTAGTTGGCTATATATATTAATATAATTAGATATATCCTTACAGTTGTTCAGGGATTTGGCAACTTAGGAATGTTAGAATATTTAGAGTTTGCAGTGTGGTTAGTTTTCAGTAACTGTGTTTTCTGTTTTAGTGTTGCGGTATATTTTTTGTATTAGGTTGACGGTTGTTCAGGGATCTGACAACTAGAACAGCATGATTGATCATTTAGTGTTTTCTGTGATACTGTCTATAACAATGTCTGACTATAAGGAGAAACAGAAATCTGGCTTCAAGAAGTATCCAAAATGTGGGCAGAAGATGTCCATTATGGACACCCATGTAAATTGTGTTTATTGTTTGGAGCCTGTTCAACTCCAATAGAATTACTGTATGTGCCATTCCTTCAGTAGTAAGGTTTTACTAGAGAGAAGGAAGCTGGTAGGTAGAGGCTTGTTGAAGCCAGATTTTCAGGAGGCCTTGGACAAGGCTGACCAGACCTCCAAGTCATCGAAGGGGTCAAAGTCTTCGAAGGTGTCCTCGGAGCCCAAGTCATCAGCTCCAAGTCTTACCATGAAGGTGCGGTCGCCGAGCAAGTTTTACGGAGCTGGTCCCCGGTCTTGGAGCCGGTCTCCGAAACTTTGAAGTCACCTATCCTTCAATCGGTGACGTCTTTGGTTCCTTCGACTCATTCTTCGAGGACCCTTTCTGATGTGGATGTGGACTGGGTGGTGCAGAGGCTTCTGGAGAACCCGGCACTGGCTAAATTATTGGCCTTGACCCAACAAGGGCCTAAGACCATCTCACCAGCTGTGACTACTCCTCCGAGCTGAGCAGAGCCTTCAGAGCCGGAGGAGGAGGATCTGATGGTTGTGGAGCCTTCCGAGCTGAGGTCTGTTCCAGTGCCTTTGGCTCCATCAATCATGACTTCTTCGGTTCCATTGGAAGAGTCTGGGAGCCGACACTCTCTCGTTGGTTCCGTGGGGATGAGTCAAACTGATGCATCGGTTCTGACCCTTCCTCTTAGGGCTTCGGCGCGGATGAGCTCAGCTCCATCCTCTAGTTCAGAGCCCACTGTCTTGGCACCAGGGAAGTTGCTGTCTTCTTCAGAACTGGCAGCTTCCTCGGGTTGGAGCAGTCGTGCCTTTGATGCCATAAGGAGGATTATGTCATCTAAGACACACACATCATCAGGTCCCTCCTCCTCCAACCCTAAAGTGCCACTTTCTGCCTCTACATCCCAGATCCCTGCGAAGCGTCGAGACCCGGAGCATCAGGTAACCCCATTGGGTAATCCCTTGCTCCACTGAGACCTCACCAAACGCCCCCACTGATGAGGTTCCCAGGAAGAAATTGTGTAAGAGGAGGCACCAACTTAAAGGAATCGGAAGGGTCCCCTTGGTCCCCCTCAGAGGATATCTCCTTTGCTGACATCCTGGAAGTCCTAAAGCAGAGGGGTGACGGGCCATCCGTTAGCCCTACTGAGGATGAGTCGGTACTCCTGAAGACCTTTGGGTCTCAACCTTCTGGGTGACCCAGCCCTTTGAGTTGATGAAATTGGTTGCTCAAAGGTGTGGGAGTCTCCTGATACTATTGGAACCAGTTCCTCGGAGGCCCAACAAGTTTATCACCTGCCCCCCCAAAACATGATGTTCCTCCCTAAGGGAGTCCCGCTTGATGCCATGGTGGTGACGGCGGCCACCAAGAAAGGGTTGGCAGAAACCTCTTCTACTGTCCATCCTCCTAATAAGGATTCCAAAATGATGGACAGATACGGGAAATGCATCTTTAGTTCTGCGACCTTTGCTATGCAATTGCTTAACTATTTGACTCATTTTACCCGTTTTCAAAGAGATCTCCTGAAAGAGCTTGGAGATAATCTGCAGGGTAATACAGATGGAGCTGTCTCTGAGAAAGTGGCAGCACAACTTAATACCCTTACCTCCATTGTGAACTCATCCATGCGGCTCATTTCCTATGCAGCCGATGGTTCGAATCAGGCATCGGGTTCAGCAATAGCTCTTTGGAGACCATCCTGGATGCGCTTATGCTCCTTTGCAGAAGCCTTCAAGTCTTCCTTTGACAACACCCCATTTGATGGCTCTTCTCTTTTTGGGCCCAAAGTCAAGGAGACTCTCACTAGGTGTGAGCAAGAGGGAAAGACTCTATCTGCCATAGGAGTCCATTTTTTCCACCCCTACCCGACCATACCCCAAAGGGCAGAAAGGTGGAAAAATGTGGTTCCAAAAGTCCCAAGGAGCTTTCCAGAACACACGTAGTGAACCCCCCTCCAGGGGCAGAGAAGGGGGCAATAATGGAAGACGCTGCCCCAGCGGCAGAGGGAGTCCGCAGATCCAGGGCGACAGGGATCAGTTCCTTGGTAAGCCTTAGCGCTGCTGAAAGGATGCCCGACTGTCCTGCTCTGGAGGGAGTCGGGGGTTGCTTGGCTTTATATCCAGATGTCTGGCTAGAAATTACAACAGATTCTTGTGTACAAAGCATCGTTACCAGAGGATGCATCATTCCATTCTTAGGAAACCCACCTGTTGGCAAAAAAATCCCAGACATTCCAGCCATTCTCAGGGATCAAGCAGCCATAAAAATCCAGAGGCTGCAGGAAAAGAGTCATCCAGCCAGTCCCAGCAGACCAGATAGGATCCGGAACTTACTCCAGATTCTTTTTAGTTCCAAAGAAGACAGGGGACTGGAAGCCCATCTTGGATCTCAGCAGACTCAACACATTTGTAAAGAAGGAGAAGTTCCGGATGGTCACGCTTCAGTCTATTCTCCCATTCCTCGGAGTGGGCAATTGGATGTGCTCTATAGATCTCAAGGATGCATACTATCACATCAAAATGGCCAGGCCATCCAGAGATCATCTGCGTTTCTGGCTAGGAGCCAGTCACTACTAATTCCGAGCACTGCCCTTTGGACTCACAACAGCCCCCAGAGTGTTTACCAAATGCATGGCAGTGGTTACGGCTCACTTGAGGTGTCTAGGGTTCTGAGTGTTTCTGTATCTGGATGACAGGCTCCTTACCACCCCCTCCAGGCATCAACTAATTCTGTCCAGGGATCACACACTCAATCTCTGCTCTCAGTTAGACATCACTATCAATTTCGAAAAGTCTGCGTTGTCGCCATCGCAGCGTATCTCCTTTTATCGGAGCAGAACTAGACACCACCACTGCCACAATAAGATTGCCACTGGACAAAATAACCACTCTCTGAAACCAGGTCTCGGACATTTTGCATAGAAGAAAAGTACCGGCCCATCAAGTACTGAAGCTACTGGGCACCATGGCAGCTACGCTCATAGCAGTTCCTCTGAGACATATGCACATGAGGATTCTTTGGTGGTTACTATTCACCCAGTGGTCTTACCAACAACTTCCCATGTCATTCTTAATCATGATTATGGACTCTTGCAAGAAGGATCTTCACTGGTGGTTGACCAGCCAACAAGTTACAGTGGGTCGACCATTTGTTCTCCCCCTGCCGTCAGCCACAATGACCACGGACACTTCTCTGATAGGGTGGGGGGGCTTTTTCAGGGAAGAACAGCTCAAGGCACCTGGTCAGAGACAGTCACAGTTGCACATCAGTGTTCTGGAGCTGAGAGCGGTGCTTTTGGTGTTACAGCACTTACACGACTCTCTGCTTCTAGGAATGATTTTGATACAGACGGACAACCTGTCAGTGGTCTGGTACATCAGCAAGCAAGGGGGAACCAAGTCTTACCCCCTGTGTCGAGAGGCCTTGAGAATTTGGCAGTGGGTTGTGTCCACCGGGCACTTTCTTATAGCAACGTATATCCCGGGGAAATCCAACGTGATAGCGGACAAACTGAGCAGAGCCATTCTGCTACCGCATGAGTGGTCTCTCAAAAACAAAGTTGCGGAGAAGATTTTCCGCAGATGGGCCCAGCCTTGCTGCGACCTGTTTGCATCCCCTATGAATGCCAAATGCAGAATCTACTTTGCCCTGAATCCCCCACCAGGGGACAGTCCAAGGGACTCCTGTATGCCTTTCCACCTATACCCCTGATTCTGAAATTCTTGCAGAAAGCCAAAACTCTGGGAAGCACTGTAATCTTAATAGCCCCTTTTTGGCCTCGTCAGATATGGTTCCCCTTCCTCTGACTCTATCAACTGGAGGAACCTTGGATTCTGGACCCAGTTCCAGACCTACTGACACATTCATCAGGGGTCCTCCATCCCTCCCTTCATTCCCTCAGACTGACAGCTTGGCTGCACTGATTCCCTACCTAGTCAGGTCACACGATTTTTCTTCGGAGGTACAGCACATTCTTGTATCTTTGCATAAGGCTTCCACCAGAAAGTTATATGCTAGTAAATGGAAGCTATTTGCTTTTTGGGCCTCTCAGAATAACATTGATCCTTATGTTGCCCTGATTGCTAGTATCCTGGAATTCCTATCTAAGCTTTTTCACGAAGGTGCTGCAGCTGCCACTATGAGTTCAATTGGCTGCGATCTCGAATTGTCACCTTAGAGCTGAAGGTTCTAATTTGATGTCTCATAGATTATGTAGGGCCTTCCTTAAGGGCACCATTCATCTTAGGATGCTTGTTAGACAACCCTTTACTCCCTGGAATCTAAATTTTGTGCTGTCACGTATTATTCTTCCCCCCTTTGAGCCTACATCATCCTGTCAGTTGAAGTTTCTTTCTTGGAAGACTATTTTCTTGGTGACCATTACCTCAGCACGCTGGACATCTGAGCTTCAAGCCCTTTCTATCAACCCCCTATATTTGGTGTTCTATCCAGACAGAGTATCACTGAAGACTAATCCCTCATTCCTGCCAAAGGTGTGTTCTGAGACCAATGTGAACCAAACTATTGAACTTTCAATCTTTTTCAGTCATCATTCTAATCAATTGGAATACATGTTGCATAAACTTGATGTCCACACTCAATTGAGATTCTATTTGGACAGGACAAAGGAATTTAGAAGATCTGACCAACTCTTTGTATCTCATGCTGATGCTAAGAAAGGATTACCATTTTCTAAAGTTACACTTTCCAAATGGTTGACTGCATTAAATGTATCTACTCTTCAATGAACCATACATTAGAGCATGGTGGGAAAGCCCATTCAACTAGAGCCATCTCCACTTCTTTGGCTTATATGGCTCGTTTACCTTTGGACACTATATGTGCAGCTGCCACTTGGTCTAAGCCTCATACCTTTATCACTCATTACAAAGTGGACAGGGCCTCCAGGGACAGGGCTTCCTTTGGTTCCACTGTCCTCAGGAATATACTCCCTTGAGCCACCCAGGATTAGGGTGCTTGGGACGCTACCCATGTGTAAGAATAAATGGCGAAATTGAACAACTTCACATAAAGAAGTTATGCACTTACCATAATGTTCCATGTGAGTTCATCTTGCCTTTATTCTTACATTCCCACCCACCTTTCCCCTCCAGGGTCTTGAACAGCGAGTAGACTTTGGGTCTGGTAGTCTTGTTCTGGGACTTCTTACTCTGGCTGGAGTATTTAGTGAGTTATACCTGTTCATTCTGGGTTCAGCAAACTAGATCTGAGGTAGGACAGAGAGCATCATGGGATATGGGCCTGGCCTCGAGCTACTCTGAGATCTTCAGCTAGTAAAGCGGCCGACTCAGAGCTGATGGTTCAGCTCCGAACCCATGTGCAAGAATAAAGGCGAGATGAACAACTCACATGGAACGTTATGGTAAGTACATAACTTCTTTATCTCACCAATGTCCTCTTTAAACATAGTCTTTAATGTTGGTGTTCTCCCAAACATTCTTTACTCTTGCAGAATGTCTACCATGTTAGTCCTTTGAGAAGGTATAAATGATAGCCCTCTCCCAAGTACACCTAATTGGGCATCAGTCATTATGCATGGGTATCGGTATGGATGAAAGATTTAGCACCAAACCTTGAAATTATTGCTGCGGGTGACCATTTTCTGTTTGTTCCCATCTAGATTCTGTTGGCCTAGCGAATATCCTTCCTGCCTCAGCTCCTGGATCTTTCCTTTATCAGCAATGGATCCTTCAACTGAAATGGCCGCATCAGTGTCTCCTTCCTGCCATTCACATCTTTTAAAAACAAGGAAATTCAGTATTTGAAGACCTTTCATTATTTACAGTTATACTGCTGTTCATATTATTTTCTTGCAACTTCGGTGCATTATTCTGTTCAGCCCCTCTGTTATTAATTCGTGTATTCGTTACTTCTCCAGTTGCTTCTATTTCCTTTTTAGGAATCTCGCTGATGATAGGCATGTCAAGCAACCCTTCACTGATGTTATTAGTTGATAGTATACTCATAGAAGTCATCGTAACGTTCCTCGGCTGTTCAGACTCATTAATATTAATGGGTTGCTGAATGGAAATAGTCTGCATTGATTGGATGTTTGGGTCTCTCTCTTGTCTCGGCCAACAGAAGACCCTCCCACCCTGAAAGTCAGGGTTCATATCACATTATCAAAAGCTGATAACATCTAATGCCACAATGTCGAACCCTATGCAGCAAATGCTAAAAATAGCGAAGCTGCAGAACATCGAATTCTTTCCTAGGGAAAGAATTTGGTCGTCCATTTCTGTGGCTTCGCTATATTTAGCACTGTGGTGGAAAGTTACGGGGGTTCAGGTAAGTGTGATTGTGTGGACGTTAGGTTTAGGGCATGGGTTACGTGAGTTAGGGTTAGGGTGCTGGTGAGTGTGCAATAGTGACATAGTTTAGGGTTAGGGGCAGGTTAAATGAGTTAGGGTTAGGGCGCTGGTAAGCTGAGAGTGCGATAGTGACGGAACTCAGGGTTAGGGTTGGGTTAAGGTAAGTGGATAGATAGTGTTTGTATAGTTTAGTGTAGGGTTAGATGTATGATTTTAAGTGTAAGTGTGTGGATTGCTATTTTTTTGGTGTGCCTGTGTTGTGTGAATGTGTTTCGGGATAGCGAATTTTTTCCCTGGGAAAAAAATTGCTGTTCTGAATGTTCGATATTGTGTGCATTGGATTATTTAGGTTTGATTAAATGGTGTTCGGTGTTTTCGGCTTTTGATGACATGATATAAATGCGAAAGTCACACATATCTCGCTGTAACTTTTTTAACTTAATATTTTGCAATCATCTCTCATAATTCAAAATCTGCTCATGCAAAATTTCCATTTTATCTGCAATAATATCCATTGAAAAAGTAGCAATAATCTTATCATATATGTCCTTGAGTTCTTTCTGCAGTTCCCTTTCTTGCAGCAGACAGAACTCAATAAGTAGCCTCATATAATCATAGCTGTGTTGCAAATTCAGCTGTTGCCATTTTTTTTAGCAAAGCAGGAAAAGTATCTCTGTATGTTGGCATTCTAAATACTTTTAGTCCTTTTGGGACTATTTTATAGTCCATGTGAAATCTTTGCCATTGGATGTGTTTAAATCTATACATTTTATTCTCATAGTCTCTAAAATGCTCACAAAATTGTTTCTCCATCTCTTGGTTACCTGTTGCACTCTGTTCCTCCAAAAATTCCGGCTGGTTAAACAATGGGTTATTCTCTACATAGAGAATACGATTCAGTCTTCCCTCATGAGGCTGTATAGTAGGGTTTCCCCCAGGCACATAGTCCAGTTTAATGCTAAAACCTTCTGCCATGTCCCAGGTCTCGAAGAAAAACAAGAAGTAGAGGCAAAAACAAATCAAGAACTCTGGATAAAGGACAGGCCTATTGAAAACCAACAGTATAATGTAAAAAATATAGAGCCTGATCCACCACAGCTATTATAAACTTTTATTAAAAACACAAACAAAGGTAAGCGCTTTCATGATCTCTATGACTGCTTCCTCAGACAACAACTGAATAACTTAACTTCCCAAAGGACTAATATGGTAGACATTCTACAAGAGCTAAGAATGTTTGGGAGAACATTGACATTAAAGACTATGTTTAAAGGAGACCTTGGTGAGATCAATAGAATTACCAAACCAAGTGTATTTACACCTAAAATGCATCCTTGGTTAATACTTTTGTAACAGTTTGTGATAGATTAGAGAGTTATATGACAATGCTGCAGGTTCTAAATATTATAATTTAAATAGAGTAGAAAGTGATGCCTTAGTGAAACTTAAAAATATGCAATCAATTGAAATCAGACCTGATGACAAGGGTGGAGGGGTGATTGTTCTAGATAAAGAATTTTATATAATGCAAATGAATACATTACTCAGTGACCAATATACATATGTAAAGATTAATGGAACAGAATTGAAAGCTATTATTGATAGGGTATCCATTTTGATTTTTTATCAGTTAATAACATATATGATTTCCGAAGAATTATTCAATTATTTTACAACAGACACTCCACTTGTACCCATTATATATGGACTACCCAAAGTACATAAGGATGCTAAAAACCCACCCATGTGACCTATAGTGTCAATTAAGGGGTGGGTGATGAAAGTGTTGTCCATTTATGTGGAGAATGCCTGCATCCAGTATTATATACTTATGAACATATATTAAGAGGCACTAAAATGTTTTTACAACAATTTTATAATAGGACTTGGGGATTAACAAGTGAATATTATTTCATGACTCTTGATGTAACATCATTGTTCACAGTTATACCAAATGACTGGGGTATAGAAAATATTTGACAACAATTAGGTACAAAACCAAATTTTACAGTCAATAATATTAATTTGATTTGTAATTTGTTAGATATTATTTTAGAAAATAATGTTTTTATCTTCAGTGAGTATTACATACAAAAGATAGGCATAGCTGTGGGCACGGCTTGTGCCAGTGGCTACACCAATCTTGTTCTGGTCCATTGGGAACTAGCATCATTTTTGCAGGTTAGTGAGTATAATCAATATTTGTTGTGGTACGTCCGTTTTGTGGACGATATTTTTCTTCTATGGGGGGGCTCAGAAAAAGAAGTTATGTCTTACCATAACGTTCCATCTGTAATGTTGATCCTCATTCAGTCATTATGCATGGGTATCAGTTCTGACCATTTTCCAAGCTCGCGTCAGCTTCAAACTCTCGAGCTAAACTCTTACCCACAATCCCCCTCTCCCTGTTACCTCAGATTGAGTTTGCAAGTCAAAGAAGGTAGAGGCTACCTCTGGTCAAATAACCTAAGAGAACCGGATGGTGAGATCCACTAGAAACCACAGGCGGGAGAAGGAGAGAGGGTCGTAATGACTGAACGAGGATCAACAATACAGATGGAACGTTATGGTAATACACAACTTCTTTATCTGATATTGTTAATCCTCGTTCATTCTTTACGCATGGGACAGAGTCCCCAGCTACCTCTATTCCTGGGAGGCTCTCATGGAAGGACATTCCTGAGCACCATAGAACTGAAAGATGCTCTTCCTCTGGAGGCCAAATCCAATTTGTAATGATTGATGAAGGTATGAGGTGTAGTCCAAGTTGCAGCTGCACAGATGTCATGTAAGGAAGCTCTAGCATGGAAGGCAGCAGAAGTTGCCCCGACCTTGTTGAATAAGCTTTCATGGTAGTAGGCAACGAGATATTGCATTGTGTATAAATGAAGGTCACACAGTCCTTCAACCATCTAGCTAATGTGACCTTAGCAACAGCAGATCCTAATCTAGGTCCAGAAAAAGCCAAATATAACTGGTCAGATTTACGAAAGGGCCTAGTCCTATTTAAGTAAAAATGGATTTGACTGTGAATATCTAGGGTATGTAGGCAATTCTCTCCTCTGTTTGAATGATTGGGAAAGAAAACTGGCAATTCAGTGGCTTGATTAATGGACATTTCAGAGATTACTTTAGGCAGAAATGATGGATTAGTTCTCAGAGACACTCTATCTCTATGAAAAATCAAGTATGGACTCTTGATACATAAAGCTTGAAGCTCAGAAATACGTCTGGCAGAAGTAATGGCAACCAAAAACAAGGTTTTCCATGACAAATACTTGAGGTCGCAAGAAGAGGCTGATTCGAAAGGTGGCATTGTCAGAGCTTGTAGAACTAATGATAAATCCCATGGTTGAATAGGTTCTCTAAAAGGTGGCTTCAGATGATTCACACCTTTTATGAAGGTCTTGCACAATTTGTGGGACATAAGAGAGGAATCTTGAACACCCTCATGAAAATTAGAAATTGCAGCCAAATGAACTCTAATGGTAGAGGTCGACAGACCCGATTGAAAAAGGTTGGTCAGATAGTCTAGTATTATCGACACTGGTAACCACAAAAAGAAGGCAGGTGCCCCAACGTTCACTGATAACCAAAAGTAAAGCACCAAAACCAGGAACTGTGACACGAACAGTTTAATACAAGTAACGCTGAAAATTCACAACACGTTTTCGTCCTTGACTTCATCAGATAACAGCACTCTGGTGAACTCACCTTAAATACATTAACTAATTACTGATAGCCAATGACAAAACTCATCAAATCAATTAATTAATTAAAAAGCATACACATATATACACAAATTATGCTTCCTAAAACCACCATGAAGATCATACCCTATAATAAATAACATGTACAAAAATAAAAAAAAATATATATATATATATATATATATATATATATGAATATATATATATATATATATATATATATAAATGAACCATTTCTAAAATCTTAACATTTTGTTCTAAAAATATAATATTAACATCTATCTGGAATGGTGTAACAATACTATAATTTAGCAGACCTCAGCTTTAACACTGGCTTAAGTGAAATCATGTCATTAAGACCTGGTGTTCTGTTGGCTTCTAAAACAATTTGCCAAAATAATTCTCTGTATTCCACCAGTGTTTCCCAATTCCCCCCTCTAGGGTCGACTGGCACACTTTCTAACACAAAAAATCTAAATGTAGCTAATTTACATACACTGGTGTGCTTATATAATGCATTATATATATATATATATATATATATATATATATATATATATATATATATATATATTTTTTATTTTTTTTTTTTTGTACATGTTATTTATTATAGGGTATGATCTTCATGGTGGTTTTAGGAAGTACAATTTGTGTATATATGTGTATGTGTTTTAATTACTTTTTAATTAATTAATTGATTTGATAAGTTTTGTCATTGGCTATCAGTAATTAGGTAATGTATTTAAGGTGAGTTCACCAGTGTGTTGTTATCTGATGAAGTCAAGGACGAAAACGTGTTGTGAATTTTCAGCGTTACTTGTATTAAACTGTTCGTGTCACAGTTCCTGGTTTTGGTGCTTTACTTTTGGTTATCAGTGAACGTTGGGGCACCTGCCTTCTTTTTGTGGTTATTTGTCTTTTTTCGAAGGAATCTCAGGTTTGTGGCTATGGATAGTAACAACAAGGGTAGCGAAATTGGAGAGCTTCGGAAGCTCATTGGCCAACTGACACAGTTGGTAGGGCTGCTTACACCAGTAAGCCAATCTATGGTTACGCTTTTGTCGACGCTTTCTGTACCAGGAAACCAGGAAGCAGCAGGGCGCTCTGCTTCGCATGAAGGAGCGCAAACCAGCAATGGCGACGAGGTTTGTGACAGAGATGTACTTGATAGAGTGAACAGAGATAGTCTTGATGGATTCCCACATATCACAGTTGGTGCTGATAGTGTAAATCGAGTTTCTGAAGGTTCGCGAAATCCACGAAATGGGACTAACTTTTCGGACTGTGGAACTAATGCTAGAGAGCACACAGGTACTTTTCATCAGCTGAGAGACATTCTTAATGCTCAATATGACTTTGGCAAGAAAACTTTTAAACACAGTGTTAGTAAAACTTATTCTCAAATGTTAGATGACTTGGATTTTTCTTTATACAAATATAAAATGCTAGAAATGGACAACGCATATTTGAAACATTGTTTAGAATTAAAAATTGTACCAAAGGGTCTTAGAGTTTGTAAATACCCGAATAATGTATTTAATGGTACTGCCTTTCATCAGCAGCTGATTACAGCATTTGATAATTGTGGTTTTGAGATTATGAGGGCTATTATATCAAACAATGAATGTGAAAAAGAGAAAAGGTTCAACTATGTTGAGCATCTCAACAAAGACATTACTCAAGATTTACTTTTTACTGTGGAAGAACATAAGAATAAATATTACAAGTTGCTTAAGGACATAGAAAGCAAATGTTTAGATGTGCAAAATAGAAAATTAGGGAAAACAGAAAGGGACGTGAATGAGTGCAAAAACAAAACACATTACCCCAAGCCTAGACTGTTTGGAAAGAGGGTTGTTACTTATAGTGTTAGTGAAAACGAAACACCTGTATTTGATGACAATGAAGGAGAGCCCTTAGATTTTCCACCGCTTAGAAGGTCTGAGAGGCTGATGTACAAAGAACCTATTGATTACAGTTCAAAAAACTACCAAGTGAGGGAATGGGGGCCCTGAGGGAGGAATTACATGAGGTGGAAGAATTAAGTATTTACAATGATGGGCACAAATGGACATTCAATGATTTTAATATTTTTAATTATTCTAACACCACTGTGAATAAAACTTTTTTTGATTTGTTTTCCAAGGGCTTTGGATTCATACCCAAACAGAGAACCAATATTTTTAAGCTTTTAATAGATATTAAGTTATTCATTAGAAAGAAAAACTTAGAAATATTTTTTAATGGTAACAAAAAAACAGTTAGTGAGGACAAATTAGTTCGGAAAAGTATGTTTAATCCACCACTGCACCCACAATTAAAGAATTTTGAGCTAGTATTAGAAAATGAACTAAGGAAGTCACTCAAGACATGCAATATGCAATCTAATTTATCTCTGGCTGAGCAAGAAACCCTTAAACTAGTGAGTAATAACAAAAACTTAAGGGTTATGAAACCCGACAAAGGTGGGGGGTGGTGCTCATGGACCACATTATATATGAAGGCAAAATGCAGGAGATTTTAAGTGACTCTACTAAATACACTAGGGTATCTATCAATGAAATAAATGTGGCACATAACAAAATACATATGATACTGAATGATTTATTAACGGACGGACTAATAGATTTAGAGACATATAAATTTTTATATGTTGAAAAACCGAAGATTCCTTCTATTTTTGGCATACCCAAAGTACACAAGGACATTGATGATCCACCTTTGAGACCAATAGTTTCTGCAGAAGGTTCTATCACAGCCCCTCTAGCAAAATATATAGATTGTAAGGTCAAGAAAGTGCTTAACAATAACACCTATATACTTCAGGATTCCTGGGATCTTCTTAGAAAATTGGACAAATCTTTATTTTCTGAGGAGTTGGTTTTTGTTACTTTGGATGTGGTTGATTTGTTCACTAGTATTCCCCATGATATAGGCCTTGAATGGTTCGAAGAAATGCTAGTAGGATTTTCAGGAATTACTCACAATGAGTTCAGAACAGTATTGGTATTAATGGAGGTGGTATTAAAAAATAATTTTATTTTTTTTGAAGGAGAATATTTCAAACAATGTCAGGGGGTTGCAATGGGGGCACCCTGTGCTCCTACTTATGCCAATATTATTATGTCATATTGGGAAAGCACATATGTATTAACTTCGGGTTTTAGTAGATTTTGGACATTTTATGGTAGGTTTTTAGACGATTTATGTTTTTTATGGAATGGTAATAATGAGGATTTTAATTTGTTTTTTGAATTCTTAAATGATACTACTGACTTTTTAAAATTTACACACAAATATGATACCCAAATGTTGAATTATTTGGATGTTAATATTACTAAGACTAAGGAAGGTTTCAGTTCCAAGATTTTTAGAAAAGAGACTTTTTCAAACTCATACTTACATTTTACCAGTTCACATCCACCCCACCAAAAGAGAAGTGTAGTTAAAGGTCAACTAGTTCGTCTTAGCAGAATGACCTCAGATGACACTACTTATATTAATGAATGTGGATTTTTGAAAAGTTTATTTTCAAACAGGGGTTACCCGAGCGAACTTTTTGACCAAATATGTAGCAAGGTTACTAGTGAAAGAAGAGGCAAGTTTGCACCTATTTTAGGTATAAGTGGAGCATTTGATAGACAAGATTTTAACAACGCAAACAGTGGGGTGGAATTTGAATCTGGTATTACCACAACCAATGATGGTCAGTCAGGATTGGTTAAAAGAATTATTAATAGAGAATGGAATAAATTTTCTAGACTATCTGACTTACACTGTATTTTTGATAAGGAACTAAAATTTATCTATAGGAAGGGTACTAATATTAAGAATATTTTGGAGAGAGGTACAAATGAAAGATTGTTTGAGAAAGTTACTAGGATAAAAGTAGGTTTATTTAAATGTGGAAGGTGTAGTTATTGTACACACCTGAATGTTGGACAAACACTATATTTACCTAGTAGACAAAGGAGATTAACTTTAGGAACATATGTTAATTGTAATACTAAGGGTATAATATATTTAGCTACCTGTACAAAATGTGATTCATTTTATATAGGGAAGAGTGAAAGAATGTTAAAGCAAAGAATTTATGAACATTTATACGACATTAGGACTAAAAAAGAAAATAATGCATTATATAAGCACACCAGTGTATGTAAATTAGCTACATTTAGATTTTTTGTGTTAGAAAGTGTGCCAGTCGACCCTAGAGGGGGGAATTGGGAAACACTGGTGGAATACAGAGAATTATTTTGGCAAATTGTTTTAGAAGCCAACAGAACACCAGGTCTTAATGACATGATTTCACTTAAGCCAGTGTTAAAGCTGAGGTCTGCTAAATTATAGTATTGTTACACCATTCCAGATAGATGTTAATATTATATTTTTAGAACAAAATGTTAAGATTTTAGAAATGGTTCATTTATATATATATATATATACATATATATATATATATATATATATATATATATATATATATATATATATATATTTTTGTACATGTTATTTATTATAGGGTATGATCTTCATGGTGGTTTTAGGAAGTACAATTTGTGTATATATGTGTATGTGTTTTAATTACTTTTTAATTAATTAATTGATTTGATAAGTTTTGTCATTGGCTGTCAGTAATTAGTTAATGTATTTAAGGTGAGTTCACCAGAGTGCTGTTATCTGATGAAGTCAAGGACGAAAACGTGTTGTGAATTTTCAGCGTTACTTGTATTAAACTGTTCGTGTCACAGTTCCTGGTTTTGGTGCTTTACTTTTGGTTATCATTATCGACACTGGTGCTGAGAAGGGATCTACTTGTTTATCTTTCAGCCAACAGGTAAATCTTTTCCACTTGCTCAGATAAGTAATTCTAGTGGAAGAGTTATGAGATGCAATGAGAATATCATGTACTGGTAAAGAAAGATCATTCTGCCTGGCAATCAAAGGAATTGGAGTAGCCAAGCCGTGAGCTTCAGGCTGTTCAAATTGGGATGAATCAGGTTCTGTGGATGTGAAATCAACTCCGGGATTGGATGGAGAATCCATGGTCGATCTAGTAAGTGAGGCCAAAGGAAGGGGAACCAAATCTGTCAAAGCCAATATGGTGCTATGAGGATCACCTTGCTCTTCAACTGATGGGCTTTCTTCAGAAACTGGGGAATGAGGGGAAAGGGGTGGAATGCGTAAAAAAGACCCGAGGGCCAATCGTGGACTAGAGCATCCCTGGGTGACTGTCCCGGAGGGGGTATCAGGGCGAAGTAGTTGCTGCATTTGTAGTTGGTCGGGGATGCAAAGAGGTCGCAGCAAGGACGGTCCCAGCGGTGGAAGATCTCCACCGCTATCAAGCGATTCAGTGACCACTCATGAGGTTGAAGAATGCACCTGCTGAGTCTGTCTGCTATCATGGTGGAACTCCCGGGAATGTGCGTTGCTAGAAGAAAACGGTTGGTAGCCATCGCCCATTGCCATATCCTCATGGCCTCTCGGCAAAGGGGGTAAGATTTGGTTCCACCTTGCTTGTTGATGTACCAGACCACCGCCATGTTGTCTGAATCACAACTGTCCAAGATGGCAGCAGGGGATGGAATGCTTGCAATGCCAGAAGCACCACCCTCAGCTCTAGAATATTTATATGCAGATGGGCCTCCAGTTCAGACCAAGTGCCTTGGACTGTCTGTCCCTGACAAAGCCCCCCACCCCATCCAGGAGGCATCCGTGGTCACTGTGGCCTTGGGTTGCTGGGGGGAGAAGGGGTGAGACCATTGTGATAGATTGTGTGTCATCCATCAATTTAAATCCTGTTTGCACCTGTGAGTTACTCGAATCATAGCTGAAAGAGGATGCTGAAAAGGATACCATTGGGTGAGCAGTAGCCATTGTAGAAGCCTCATGTGAAACCTGGTCAGGGAAGCAATGGTGATGGAGGCTGCCATGGAACCCAACAGCTGTAGAACCGAGTGAACCGTGGATTTCTCCCTTGAAAGGATTGGAATCAGTTGTTGCTTTATCCTTAAAATTCTGTGCTCTGAAATAGCAGCTCTGCAGTGCTTTGTGTCCAAGATAACCCCTATGAATTCTGTCGACTGAGAAGGGGTGAGAGTGGATTTTTGCCAGTTTATGGTTATGCCTAGTCTTTGAGCAGCGAGGAGAGAGTATGCCAGGGCTTCTTCCAGTAGATGTCTGGTGGGGGTGGAAATGAGCCAGTCGTTTAGGTATGGAAACACCTGGAATCCTTGAAGTTGCAAGTGAGCTGTGACAACTGCCATGCAATTTGTGAACACTCTGGGGGCTGTAGAGAGTCCGAAGGGCAGTACTCTGAACTGGTAGTGACTGGCTCCCACGAAGCGCAGAAATCTTCTTGATGGCCTGTCCACTTTTATGTGGTAGTACGCATCTTGAAGATCTATCAAGCACATCCAATCATCTTTTTCCAAAAGCGGGAGGATAGACTGTATTGTGACCATCCAGAATTTTTGTACTCTCACAAACTTGTTCAATACACTGAGATCCAAAATTGGTCTCCAGTCCCTGGTTTTCTTTGGCACCAAAAATAGTCTTGAGTAGAATCCGGATCCTATCTGGTCTGGAGGGACTATTTGGATGACTCTCTTTCTTAGCAGCTTTTCTGTCTCTAGTGCTGGTTCTTCCCTTTGACTGGGTGGAGTATTGGGAAGGTTTTTTGAAGGTGCAGGACAAAGATTGAAGGGGATATGGTAACCTCTGGTTGTAATCCTTTGTACCCAAGAATCAGTGGTGATGGTTAGCCATGCAGAAGGGTACAAGGAGAAATGTCCCCCAACCACCTCCAGAGGAAAGGAGTTGGGCCGCTTTTCAGGAGCGCTGGTAGGACTGACCAGGGAAAGAATCCCTCGGACCCTGGTTACGCAGACCCCCTCTGCCCTGAAAGGAGCATCTTCTCTGTGAGTTTCCCCCTCTGCCTCTAGGGGAGAACTTGGCCTGTGTGTCACGGAAAGGACCCTGAGATTTCCTTAACCATATCTTCCCACTCTTTTAGTTTCAGGAGAAAGCACGTTGAGGGGAAGAATAATGGGCACCTACGGCAGAAAGGGTCTTACCGTCCTGTTCACATCTGGCCAGTGTGCTTTTAACTTTGGGCCCAAACAACGAGGAGGTCTCAATGTGAGCATTAAGAAAGGAAGCCTTAAAGGGTTCCGCGAAATTGCACAAGCGCATCTAGGCATGTCTTCTCAAGACCGCAGCTGAACCCGCTGCTCTAGCTGCTCCTTCTGATGCGTGAGATATCAGTCTCATAGAAGAGTTAGATATTGATTCAATGGTGGCCAGCTGAGAGGCCACTTTGTCACAGACCTCATCAGACATGGCACCAGCCAAGGTTTTAGAGAGCTCAGAGATCAGATCCCTTTGAAGCCTGGTAAAGTGTGCCATATAATTCAGGGACCTGATAGTAAAGGTTGCTGATGCAAAGGTGCGCTTCCCTATCCTGTCCAGGGCCTGGGACTTTTTGTTAGGTGGATGGACAGTCTGGCTTTCTTCTTCTGCCAGATCCTTTTTTGTTGCGGCCGCCACCACCAAAGCATTAACAGGAAGACCTTTTGACCAATGGGGATCCGAAGCAGGAGGGGATAAAATCTTATCTGGTCTCCGGGGAATAGCTTTGATGGTATCAGGAGCCTTCCAAGCACACTGCACAATAAGCTGGACAAGTTCATCAGCAGGTGGAGTAACCCAGGAGGAAGGGGGCCAGGCACGAAAGGCCTGCAGGAACACAGATTCCTCAGAGGGTCAAATTAGAGGACTGCCGGTCACCTCTCTGTTTCAGGATTTCGAGGATATCACCAAAGGATACCTCAGAGGGTGACTGGGGGGATCCTTCCCCCTCATCAAAATCTGTGTCTTCAGTGAGGGACTCCTCTGTGGAGTCCATGTGCTTCCTTTTGCATGAACTTTTCTGGTGGACCTCCTCAGCAGGAGAAGCTGGGGAAAACAGCAGACAAGGGAATTCCTGTGGGAATATGTCCTGAGGCCCTTGCATCCGGTGTCTGCTAGGTGCAACATGTGAAACCAGTGTACCAGAGGAGGGAGGAGGGATAAACAGTCCAGTATCGCTAGCAGCAGTAAAAGCCTTCTCCATAAGTTAGAAGGCTGGTCCACCTGAAGAGTAGTGAATGTCTAGGACAGGGGTCACCCCTCCCCTAAGTGGCTCAACCTGCCTACCCGGAGTCCCTGGATGGCTGTGGAGCAGCAAACTATGCATGACACAACTGACATCCTGGGTCATAGCAAAACTTTCCCACCATGAAGGCAACTGCGGTTCCTTAGTGAGATCCATAAAGGGGACCACAGAAGGAGAAGACTGTGCTATGTCCATGGACTTCAAAGGCAATAAAGGAGGAGAATAAGAAGGGGTCTTTGGAGATGGGTGATCACCTCCCAAGGAAGGATAGTTCCTGAGGGATGGGATACCTCTGAGCAAGAGCACCTGATCCACAAGACGCAACACATCATGTTCAGAAAGGCTTCTAGTGGATCTCACAGAGACTGAGGGAGAAACAGGCCTGTCCACAGAAGAGGCAAACTCTGTGCCCATCTCACCAGTCCGCACCGAAAGCAACGGTGCTGAGAGAGACTGGACTATGGGTGTCTGCACCGAAGAAGTAATCGGTGCCGAGGTCATGCTCTGCACCGACACAGGGATCGGTGCAGAAGTGGTTGTTGGTACCAAAGCTGGAACTGACAAAACTGGAGTCAACAATAAAGGTGTCTATTCCGAGGACGATGTCGGAACCGACGTGGTCAAAGTCTGCACCGACTGAACGGTCGGTGCCAATACAGTGGTAACAGTCTGAACTGAGGAGCCGCTCGGTGCTGATATAGTGAAGGCTGGAGGAGAAGACTGAGCTGAGATCACTAATGGAGCTGAAGGCCTCTGTGCCGAAGGTCTAGGCACTGAAAGCACTGGGGCTGACTGAGAGAACTCCAGAGCCGAAACTTTAGCCTTTTTAGGTTTTGGTTGGCGGGAGTCCCCAGCTGGGGACGAAGGCAAAGATTCAGCCTTGGTAGGAACATCCAAGATTTTCTTATGGGCTCTAGGAGGGGTTGAGGCCTCCGACCCAGAAATAGCCTCTGAAAATGAGATTTAAGAAGTCCCTTCAGCAACGGCTTGTTTTTCCTTTCCAACAAAGTTTTATTTGAAAAGTTTTCACAGATAGTACAGGGCAGGTCAACAGACAAGTGGGACGCCCCCAAACAATAAACGCACAAAGAGTGTGCATCAGAAGTAGGTAGTTTGTGTCCACAATCAGAACACTGCTTAAACCCTGGACTACCTTTCTTATCTGCCATGACAGCAAATTAATTAACAGAAAAGGGTAACAGCAATGGTACAAAAGAATACCCGAAGATATGAGAAAAAAGGGAAGGATTACCAACGATGGTAAAGAGAGAATACCTTGTGGTAAAAAGATAGAGAAAAGAGCAGAAAAACCTGAAGAAAATATGTACGCTAGATGCGATAGGGTAAGAAACAATGAAATAGAAACTTTTCTGGCAGAAAAGTAATATGAAAGACTATTAAACAACAAATAACTGTACTTAGCTCAAGAGAAGCAGCTTGACATGACCGAATGGCAATGTGGCAAACAAAATCTGAGGTAACAGGGAGAGGGGAATTGTGGGTAAGAGTTTAGCTCGAGAGTTTGAAGCTGACACGAGCTTGGAAAATGACTGGCTTGGTTCTGAGGTTGGAACCGATATCCATGCGTAAGGAATGAATGAGGATTAACAATATCAGATCAACAATTACATGACTTTCTACGATATTTAGAGACCACTATGACATTCTTAAGGTTCACATGTAATTTTTCAAGTGAGTGTATAGATTTCCTTGACGTAACAGTTAGGAAGTCAGAGACTAGACAATTAGAGACTAGTCTATACAGAAAACCGACTAGAAGGAATGCTATACTACATAGGAGTATGCACCCCAACCACATTAATAGAAATGTCATGAAAGGTCAGATTTTGAGAATCATGAGATTGCATAATAATGACACACAGTTGGAAATAGCATTACAGAATCTTAGGAATTTCTAGAGAGGTTATTCCAAATATGAACTAGATAAATGTATAGAAGAATCATTAAAGGAAAGGGGGAATAAGGGGCAAGCTTATTTTGCACAACAAGTAGAAACTGCAGCTGATGTGAATAGAACAGATAATAAGAAATATAGATTCCCTATATCCTTTACTAGTGACATTAATGTCATCTGTGAGGTGTTTAAAAAGAACTGGAATATCTTGACAGCAGTAGAGGAGATGAAAGATGTATTGGAAGAGACCCCACTTCTTTCGGCTTTTCCCAGTTAGGGGTCACCACAGCAGATCATCTGTCTGCTCATGATTGGCAGTGGAGTTTTACAATGTTGAGTTGCCAGCCCAGCGCCCAACCTTCTACAGGAGGCACACACATGCACATACTCACACCTAGGGCCAATTTAGAGTGTCCAATGCACCTACTGCATGTCTTTTGGGATGTGGGAGGAAACCGGAGCACCTGGAGGGAACCCACGCGACCACAGGGAGGACATGCAGACTCCGCACAGAAGGTACCCCAGCTGAGAATTGAACCGGAAAACCTCTTGCTGTGAGGTGACAACGCTAACTGCTGCACCACCGTGGCCACCCTATTGGAAGAGACCCCACTATTTTCCTTTAAAAATAAAAGATGTCATAGAACACAAACAGCTCGGTCATCTATAGTGTCTTCTAGATTGGGAACTTACATATGTAGGAATTGTGCAGCATGTCAGTATATACATTCTTGTATGACTTTCACACATCAACATAATCAGTATTTCAGTCTAAATGCTATGCTGACTGTCGAACCAAGAATGTAGTATACTTCAGTTTCTGCCAGAAATGTGTTTTTTTACATAGGAAGACAAATAGAATGTAGAAAGACCGAGTGTTAGAACATAATAGAGATATAATAAATAGAAAAGAGAACAGTGCATTAGCAAAGCATGTTGAGGCAGAAGGGAGGGACCATACCTTTAATTTTTTTGTTCTAGAGGTCATTACAGAAGGGATAAGAGGGGGTGATGTGAAGAATAGGACTGAAGCAGCTGAACAAAGGTGGATTATTAAGCATAATACAGATACACTACCAGGCATAAATGAAGCAGTATCATTAAAACCATTTCTTAAAGCTAGAGCCCTTAGACGCTAACTATATAGTTCATGTGTTTTTAAATAATGTGCACAGATGTGTTTTTATTCAAAGTTTTGATGAAAATTTGACTAATTATGTATGTATTATTAATGTGTATTGTCTCTATTGATTTTAATTGGTATTGTAGAAGTGTGTATTGATTGTTAATTAATTAGTAAGCATATATAAATGAAGTTAAGTTATTCAGTTGTTGTCTGAGGAAGCAGTCCTAGAGATTGTGAAAGTGCTTACCTTTGTGTTTTTAATAAAAGTTTATATCTAACTGTAGTGGATCAGGCTCTATATTTTTTACATTATACTGTTGATTTTCAATAGGCCTGTCCTTTATCCAGAGTTCTTGATTTGTTTTTGCCTCTACTTGTTGACATGTTCCACCATACTATGTGGGTTCTGCACACTGAGGTTATTCAGATCGAGGGGTGTTGGGGGGATAACATTGGCACCATTTGAAAGACATAGTCCATTGCAGAACCATCATATAAAATCTGAACATAGGAATGAGAACGATGGTTAATGCTATCAGCCCTAGCAGTTTTAAAATTAGGAGTGCTGGAGGGGATGGATTGGCTAGTACTTGTAATGCCAACTGGCACATTGAATGAACCCTGTGCAGAGGCAAGTGGCTATCTGTGTTGTAGTGTTCAGGTGGCACCCAATAAATGACAGGGTCTGAGTTGGGAACAATTTGTTTTTCTGTCTCTTAACAGTAATTCTCAAGTTATGAAGTAATTGAAGTAAGCGGTCCCAATGGAGAATTAAACCCTTGGTTGGAGCGGTGAGGAGCCAATCGTCTAAGTATGGGAACACCTGGAACATGTGCAGTCTGAGGTTGGCTGTCTGTTGCTGCAATGTATTTGGTAAACACTTGGGAGGCAGTGGTGAGTCTAAAGGGCAGAGCTCTATATTGGAAATGATTGGCTCCCAGATTGAAACAGGGAAATCTTCTGGAGTGCCTATTTATCTTTATGTGATGGTAAGCATCCTGGAGATCTATCAAGTACATCTAGTCATCCTTTTGAGTAGAGGCAAAATAGACTGAATCATGATGATCTGGAATTTTGTCTGTTTCACGTATTGCTTTAAACAACTTAGGTCCAGTATTATCCTGAGGTCCCTTGTTTTCTTTAGAACTAAATTGACACCATTGATCCTGTCTGGTCTGGTGGGACCTGCTGTATGACTCTTTTTTTCCCCAACAGCTTTTCTGCTTCTGCTGTTCTGGATCAGGTGTTACTACAGGAATCCTGTCTTTTATGAGTGGCAGTGCTAGAAAAGGAATTGAATACCCTGTTGTAATTATCCTTAACACCCAAGAATCAGAAGTGATAGCCCACTAGGTTTTAGGATGTAGGGATAAGTGACCTCTGACTGTCTCCAGAGTGTGGCAGTTCAGCAACTGTTCAGGAGCACTGGAAGGATTTCTGAAGAGAAAGGTCTGCAAAATCCTTGGGTTTGTAGACCGCCTCTGCCTCTGGGGTGATATCCATTAAAATGACCTCTCCTCTGTCATAGGGGATTTGTCCAAAGAAGCATCCTGGGAAGGGCCCTTCAGTTTCTGGAACCACATTTTCTTCCCTCCTACTGATTCCTGGAGGAGATTCTCTGAGGAGTAGAGAAACACATTGCAACATCAGAAAGGGTCTTAGTGTCTTGTTCACTTCTAATCAGTGTGCCCTTAACTTTCAGACCAAACAATTTGGGAATCACCAAATGGCACTGATGAAGGACATCTTAAAGTCCTCCACAAAATCACAACTGCATCCAGGCATGGCACTATATGGCTATACCATTATCTGCTGCTCTGATTGTCCCATCGACTGCATCTGAAAGCAGCTGCATGGAGATGTTTGAAATAGAACATAAGACAGAAATCAGGGATTCCATGGTCTTCTGGATATCCATTGGCAAGCTACCTGAAACAGAATTGATAATCTCTTTGGTTAGTTCTCTTTAGAATCAAATGATGTGAGCCATGTAGTTCAGTGCTGTCAGGAAAAAAGTCACTAAAGCTTACCTCCATTTCCCAAATCTGTCTGAAACCCTAGACTCCTTGTTAGGAGGATGGACAGACGAATGCTCCTCTGAGAGTTCTTTCTTCATGGCTGTTGCTATGACCATGGCATCCATGGGAAGATCCTTACTCCAATGAAGTCTGTCTATTGGTGCAGCCAGAATTCTATTGGATTTCTTAGATATGGGCTCTGCTGTATTAGGCTCTTTCTATACTTATTCAGCCACTAAGTCAATGAGGGTATCAGAGGAAAAGACCACCTAGGTAGTAGAACAGCCAGCTCCAAGAGCCACCAGGAACATGGATTGTTCCGGGGAAGACATAGCTGTGGACCATCCCCCTTTCTGTTTAACCAATGCTAGGATTTCTCTGAAGGAGATGTCTCCAAAGGGGATATAGGGCAGCCCCCCACTTTCCTCCAAATCTGTGTATTCTGTGATGTATTCTGGGGGATAAACCCAAATCCTTCCATTTGCACTCCTGCTTTCTATGCACCTGTCATTGGGCAATATCTGGTGATGAGTCTGAATCAGATAGAGAACTCAAAGAAAGTACTTTCCCAAGACTTTAGGAAACTGGCTGTCTCTGTAGACAAGAAGGAGCAGATTCCAGAGCAGAATAAGTTTGAGGTCGGGTTGGATCTGAATAAGATGGTAGCACCTCTTCTCTCAGTCATGAGATGACCTGCTGGAAGCTCTTGCAGGCCATGGAAGAGAGAGGAGCCAAGGAATTCTCTGTAAAAACTGGAATAGAGAGATATCCTGAAGCCCTAACCCTTCCTGGATCCCCATAGCCGAGCTAATGAGACTCAATGCCTGAAGAGGAAGGGAAGATTATGACAATTTTGGAGTGGACCCCTCTCCCCAAATGCCATCTCTGAAGCTTTGACTCTGACTCTCATCTCAATCCAACAGGTTCTGATTCAAAAGAGAAAGGGTCATAGAGCCGAAGTGGAAGGCACTATTGGCATTGATTTAGTAACTCAGGCAATATTTGTATCTGAGGTCTTTGGTTCCGAAGGACAGATCTGCAATGGATTTAAAAGGGGAGGGGTCAATGGTAATGTTCCCAACTCTATCAGAGAGGATGGAGTTGGGAGAACCCCAACAGTATCTGCATCCGGAGGAACATCTGCATCATTCTATTGAAATTGGCTTTGGTGGGACTCCTAGTAGAATGATCAGACCTGGAAGAAGCAATAGAAGAAGCCCTAGAGTGCTGTTGCAGAACTGGGGAGTGAAGTCAAGGACTAAGTGGATCCAGGCAAAAAAAGAGCCTGGTTAGAGATGGAGAAAGAATCTGAGGTTTCAGATCAGAAGACTTTGCAACTTTTGCAGCCAGACCTGTGGAGGCTGCGAGGTTCAGGGACAGTGTTTTGGGGTCTTTCAGTGCCCTTTTCAGGAGTCTTGGCTCCTAGAATGGGAATCTTTAGCTTAGAAGCTTTCTTATTGTTTTCTTTTTCTTTCTCCCTGAAGTCAAGGATGAGGGAGAAACAACTGAGGATGTTGAAGAAGCTGGAAGGAGGCCCTTTAAAAATTAGCTTGTCTCTTCTGCTGTGAATAGCTTTGTGGCCAAATGAAGCACAGGCTTCACATTCGGATTCAGGGTGCACCACTCCCAAACAGTACACTCAAATAGAGTGGGATCCTGAGGAGGAATTTTGTGGCCACATTGACCACACTTTTTAAAGCTTTTCTCTGACATCCTAAGGAAACTGTCAAGGCACTTAACAAAATTAGCAACAAACACAATACTGACTTACAATAAAACAATGTACTCTAACTTGTACAACAGTTCTACAATTATAGTACCAAGAAAAATACATAATACACATAGAAAATATTTGATTAATAGAAAACTAAACTAAGTTATTTTAAATGGCACAGTATAAAAAGGAGTTTTTTTCTTTTAAATATCAATACGAGAGGAAGAATGCTCTGATAGAAAATAGAAGAAAAAGAATTCTTAAGTATTCTTTGAAAGGCTTCTTCTTTCGGCTTTTCCTGGTTAGGGGTCACCACAGTGGATCACCTGTCTGCTCATGATTGGCAGTGGAGTTTTACAGTGCTGAGTTGCCAGCCTGGTGCCCAACCTTCCACAGAAGGCACACACGCATGCACTCACACCTAGGGCCAATTTAGAGTGTCCAATCCACCTACAGCATGTCTTTGGAATGTGGGAGGAAACCGGAGTACCTGGAGGAAGCCCACGCGACCACAGGGTGGACATGCAGACTCCTCACAGAAGACACCCCAGCCGAGGATTGAACCGGAGAGCCTTTTGCTGTGAGGTGGCAACGCTAACCGCTGCACCACTGCAGCCTCTGAAAGGTGAAAAAGACTTACCCATTGAGATCAGAGCCTCTGCAACCATTCAGACAAAGCAACAAATGAGATCTCAGGTAATTTGATAGTGATGAGGGAATTTTGAATGGGAAGGAGTCAGAGTCCTGCATCCAAAGCTTTAAAGGTATAAAGACAGGTCTGAGTTCCAAAGGATAAATCAGACAAAAATGGACAACACCGGATCTTGTATTCATATGTAAGCAGCCTGTGATCTAATTATTGCAGCAAATGATCAGAAAATGTTTTTGTCTATTTTTATTACATTTTAATGTGTAACAGAAGCAAAAATAAATGAAAACAAGTAGCTGGTTCACCAAGTAGCCAAAATATGCAACAAGAACTTAAAACTAGTTGACAAAGAATAAAATAACAAATCTGAATGCTTTGGACATATCCAAAACTGAATGTAACACATTTTTATGAAAAGTAACTTGTAACCTAAAATCTAGATCTAGGTTAGGAGAGTTCCACAATGTTTTGGTGTAAACTTTTTCCATGATACTTTACCTGAACTTAGGAAACAACATGCATGCAGATAAGGATTTTCTTACAATATAACCAAGTGGCCAGAATATGTTAACAATGTGTACATGGTTCTCTCCTCAGTACTTACATAACTCAGTGATTTCAAGGTGTCTTCAAAGTACTATGTTCTGCATCTGTATCTCTTTTAAACATTCTATTATTCTTAGTATTTCCTGCTAAAAGTTTGACTTGCATTCTTATCTCACTTGTGTTTCAGACTTCAAAGTATCAGTTTCACTCACAAACAGCTCATTTTCGTATTTCTGTTCAGTGTGTAAATTTTTTTGGGCACACTTTTGTAAGTATACAACTTAGCAAAGTGTTATTTTCTTGCACAAATTCTCCTCTTCAGAGAAAGTAATAGACATAAATATATTTAGTGCTTTTTTACAATGAATATAGTAAGAATGCAGCATACTGTACCCTTTCAGGCTTCTTGGCTAATCAATTCACAGAAAAAAATTAATTGAATGTATGGATGCAAAGCTTCCAGTTTTCTGCTAAATTTCCATGCAGCAAGAGAATTAAAGGGGAACACAGTTGAGACATTTTTCTGGTGAGAATTATAATTTTCTGACATCCATATACATAAACTCTTGCAAGCAGATATGTTTCTTTACTTCTGCTGGTGAATTTTCTCAGTTTTGGAAAGCATTTCTTTAGTTTTGACATATGTACTGGCTGAATTGCCCATAAAGAAGAGAGACCCAAAGACAAGGTATTTAGTCTCAGTATCCTATATTTAGGGAACAAATGTGTCTTCTCATCTAGAGTGGGTTTTAAAACTTATGCAACTGTCCACTCATTTTCTAGTGTGACAGGCATTTGCTTCATTGATCTTCCCAAGGCTGCATACCAGCACACAGACTAGAATTTAGTTTTGGAAAATGTGTGTTCAGGATCACTAGCTAATACCATACATAAAATGTTAGTGCACCATAAATATCAAGGGATTAGAGAGATTCCTGATTTTTGATATTTTAAATCTCCAGTGTCCATTTTTCATGGCACAGGATAATCATTTTAATCTCTGTGATACTCCACTAAACAGTGAGTAATGCTGGATTTCCCCAGTGTACCTGTTTTTATAGTAACTGGATAATATTAACATAGCTTAAAATATGTGATTAATACCTAACTGCAGACAGTGTAAATCTTTACTCATTTTTCATAACACAACATCATTTAAAGATTTTTGCTCTCACATTATTACAATTATTTTCAATGACAGTATACAGATGCACATTAATGCAAGTCATCATCAGAATTTCTGACACATGACAAAGATAGCCCTACATTTTCATTTTTTTTTGTAATCTGTCCACTTGATCAAGCTATAAGCTCCATTTAAACTGTGCAAGAGTTTCAGACTTGCCATCCAAAACTATGCTGGAATTGATGTAATGGCTAAGGTACTTGCCTCACAGACACAAAGTACAGGGTTTGAGTCTCACCTTTGGCCACCATCTGGTTATTGGCTAGACATATAATAGTCCTCCAAGTATTTATTATGAATATAACTTTTCTGCTATTCCTCTGGCCTAGTGGTTATGGAGATGGTTTCATACATGCAGCTTACAGTGTTCAATCCTTGATAACAGGACCAAAATCCTGATAAGGAATGTAGTCACATTTCATATAGCCCCTGATAACATATTTCATCAAATAATTGCTTGCAGAAATGTTTTATGTTTTTATCATATCATTAATTACTAATTTCCATGGAATCACCATTTCATTTGACTGAATTTAGTTTTTATTGCAAAACAAATCTGTGCAAGTTGGAAATGTCCATACATCAATTGGCATAAAAAAACAGCAAGAGTGGCATTTGCAGTGCTGATCTAAGAGGGGACAGGTTGCTAGGACATAGTTCTTTTATGTGTTTCCTGACCTTGTGACCTCTGTACTAAACAGTGATAGGATCATTTGTGGATGACACCTTTAGGGTTAGAAAGGTTTGGCTTGCAACTGTTAATCAGAGTTTGAAAAGGAGTGCCAATGTTATCCTTCTCATTTTAAGTCCTAAGAGAAAGAAGTAGAAAAATTATTTATTTCAGAATAATGCTTCTGTCAACACCCAGCCGCATCTTTTATGCAAACATAGGTGTCCTCAACTAACACTCTACTTGGATCACAATCCTTATCAAGCTGGAAGGCCTCTTACCATAACCTGATCTTCCACCTGGAATAAGGACACAGGTGAAGCTTCCACCCTTTGTTCCTGATCATGCTTGTTACCTCCAGTTTCTAAATTGTGTACACATATGGAACACTTACTGCCTAAGCTGATCCCAAAAATGTCATCTCCCCAATCCCAGAGCTTATCCTAAGGGTAATTTTATGGCTTATCATACTATTAACTCCAGTGGAGTTAATCCTACAGTAGCATTTGATATAGCCAAATTTTCATTAGTGTAACAGACAAGGCACAAGTCCACTCTGTGATTTTATGGGCAAGTGCCAGCATGACCAGCTGAAGTTTTGTAAAAAGTGATATGTCTTCTGAATATCAAACTGATTTATACAAAATGCTTGTGTTGCAAATGTATAGGAACTGTATGTTATTTGTATATCAGATGCTTGTGCTGAAAATGTATTTGTGAACTTTGCTCATGTTGAAATGTGCCAAAGTGGACCCTGCTATGATGAAGAGAAATGTACATGTATTATTGTAGCTGAATTAAATGTATATGTTTTAATGGAAGATACTAGCACATCAGACGTTAACTTTAAGAAAAATAAGAGAAATGTAAATGAGCTGTTGTACCATTAAAACAACATACCACCATGCTGAATAGGACTAGAGACAACAGGTCTGGGAAAGAGTCTTTGTCCATTAGCTCACTGAAAAGAGGGGAAGCCCCAGTCACTGCCATAAACATTTGTATTTGTATTGTGGCCATCTGTGCTAAATTCCTGTCTCAGCTTCACAGGGGAATAAAGTGAGAAACTAAACTTAGGTGACCAGACGAGGTCATTCTATCAGCCATCTTGGAATTATATTTTTAGATATTAAAAAGAGAAATCTCAGAGTAGTGAGTATTTTGTTTGGGAAGCCTGACTAGAAAGACTGTCACCCACAGCATCTTGTCTTGCAGTAGTAAGTAACTTAACAGTAAAATTCTTTTAGACTCAGTCAGGAATATAGTGAAGCTTAGTTTAGAGAGGGTTTTTCTTTAACTGTATGAGTATATCCATCAATATTAATTTCAGTATTTTCTGTGGTTTGAAATCTGTAGTTTACTTTCAGTATATATTCAATATTTTAATGTTCTTTTATCATTTATTATTAAATATATTTAACACTTTTACTGCTGTTGGTCCTTATAGAAAGTATTTAACCTTTGAGAGTACTTATATTTATTTGGTAACACTGTGTGGGCCACTCCAGAAGGCCTAGCTGTCTTGGTGAACTACTACCTTTTGTATTAGTATTAATATTGCACAGTATAAATGGACACCCTTTGTTAAGGGCCTTAGAGTAGCTGACAGGGGAGTGTCTGGTAGCAGTGATAATGACCTTATAATCTGGGCAGAAGGAGCATAGCTAGTAAACCTGTGCCAGCCTTTCCCATGTGTGTGTGTGTGTGTGTGTGTGTGTGTGTGTGTGTGCAAATCAAATCTCTCAGTGGGTGTGTGTGTCAGCTACTTGGGGCAGGGACATAAACTACTGGGTTTACAGAGAGGGTGCTGGAGGTCTTGTCTTGGACAGTCAGCTGAGGACCTAACCCTACAGCTGTACCAGTGGGGAGTCTTATTGTGGAACTGAAGAGAGACAGATCTAGAGACATCCAGACACCAGGCTGAGCGTGTTCCCTGTGTGCTCTTAAGGGAAGTTCCACTTCATGCAAAGAGGTCTGCATCTGGAAATACTGAGTGCATCCATTTGTTTTCCAAGTACACATTCATCTACAGTGTCAGTGGTGAGGATTTAGGCTGCTTGATTACTGGCCCAGAGTGGGGACGACACATATTGGTGGTGTGAAGATAGGTGAAGGCTATCAGCCTAGTCAGATAGAATTTTGTAGATAATTCTGTCATCTGTAATATTAATGTAAACCACAGGCTTGTCTTAAATGGTAAAAATAGTGTTACATGTGGAGCTGGAAAAAATGTATCAACAGTGCACTCTACTGACCAAGTAAAGCATGTTGTGACCCTTTGATGTTAAAACTTGGAGTCAGTAAGTCTAGAGTTAGGCATCCTGCCTATTGTTTTAATGCCAGAGTTAATGGCCAGAATTTGCATGCATAAATGTCCTTTATTGTTCTGATTTCTGCCCTGAGGTGAAGAATGTAAATGTAGTTTCTGTTAGCCTGGAAACCTAGGAAAGTGTGAAGAATGATATAATGTGGACCAGGAATATGATTTTAAAAACAGAGAGAATCAGAGAGCATTAAGCATTTTTGTCTTGACCAACTCACTGGCACTGTATTGCTCTATATGTAAGTTTATCTTAGACTTGTGTTTTCTCTTAGAAATAGCTAGAAACTAGAAAGATTAGACTAAGTGTTTTTCTGTGATGTCAGAACTGTACTACTGAATTATTTTAAGTATTTCTCTGTGATCTCTGAACTCTTGACTAGCACTGTGTAGTAAAGAAGTATTGTCTTGTGTTTTGACTATTTGTTATTAAATATTTTTAAACCTTTTCAACTGTGGCTGTTTTTGTAGAGATAAATTAAGCTCTTTAGAGTACTTGCATGCCTTTGGTAAAATTGTACAAAGCCACTTCAATAGCTTTAGCCCTGGGCTATACTACCAATTGGATAATAATATTGCACAGTAATAATTGGACACCCTTTTAAGGGCCTTTGAGCAGCTGATAAATATTAGTGGGTTGTGGCAGCTGGTACTACTATATAGTCTGGGAAAAAGGGACACAGCTGGAGAACCTGTGCCAGCCTTCTCCAAGAGTGTCTGTGTGGTTTAATAAACTCTTCTCAAAGTGTGTATAAGTGTGTGCGTGTGTGTGTGTGTCAGCTACTTGGGCAGGGACACGAAGCACTGGTTGGACAGAAAGGGTGCAGGAGGTTTTAGCTTGCCCACTAGGCTGAGATCTGGAGCCTATAGCTGTGCCAATTGGAGTCTTATTGGGGACCTGGAGAGCAAGAGAGCGACCAGACCTGGACTGACTGTGATCTCTGTGTGCTCTTAAGGAAAATTGCACTTTACTGTGTGTAGGTGTTATCTTTTCCTTATATATGAGATGCCCCTCACTGGTGTTAGTGGTGTGGATTGAGGCTCCTTGATTGCTGGGCCAGGGCACGGGTTTCACATATTAATTGGCAGTAGGGGATATCCACACCACATATTAATTGGTTGGCAAATACTAATTGGCTTGTAGTGGTGTAGGTAAAGTGAATTCCTGTAGCTTGTGTACAGTGAGCTCTGAAAGTGTTTTGTACTCTAAATCAACCGTGCAGTGAATACTCAGAGTTCAGATCACAATTGTTTTATTTCTTTTATTAGTTTAGTTAATCAGGGTGAGCAGGCAGCATGTCAGCAGAGGAGTATGGAAAACTGACAAGAAGGCAGGTGGCTGAGGTGTGCCAGGCTAGGGGACTGGTGCATGGAAACCTGACTAAGACAGACCTGATTGCAGCCTCGGTTACAGCTGCATCAGAAAAAAAGTAACCAGGAGCACAATCAGACTGGCAGGAGAGAGAGAATACCCTCAAAGAATTGACAGCTCAACCTTTCTGCAGAGGAGCTAAAGAGACTTGAGTTGGAGGCCAGGTGTTTGGAGATAGAAGCAGCTGAGAGACTGAGAAGTCTACAGGCTGAGGAGAATGAGAAACTGCTATGCCTGGAAGCTGAGGAAAAGGAGCAGCAGAGGAAGCATGAGAGGGAAATGCTGACTCTTTGCCAGAGTCATGCAGGTAATGGGGAAGGGAGTAACTGGACCCCAGAAGCACAAAAGGTCAATAAATTTCTTCCACAGTTTAAAGAGGTGGATAATTTTGATAGTTTCATTCATAAGTTTTAGAGGGTATGCAACACAATGGTGTTGACCAAAGGCTCTGGGTACAGTTCCTTACCCCCCCCTACTCCATGGTAAAGTTGTAACTGTTTTGTCAAAAATGTCTGACGTTGCATGTTTTGATTATACTGCTGTTAAAAATCACTTGTTAGAATTGTTTTAAGCTAACACCTAAAATGTATAGGAAAAAGTTTTGTGAGCATAGTTGCAAGGCAGATGAAAGTGTGTGTGAATATGTTGCTGAACTGAGCATTCATTTCCATAGGTGGGTGAGTGGATATCAGATCACCACTTTTGAAGGGCTGGCAGACCTTTTGGTGAGGGAACAAGCCCTTAGCACTTTGCCTGAGGACATGAGGATCTGGTTAGCTGCTAGACAATGTGCTACTTCAGATGAGTTGGGGAAGAAGGGAGACCTATACCTGGCAAGCAGGGACATCCCTGCAAGGCAAGGGACCCCCAGTACTGCTCATGGGTCTAAAGGAACCCATGGTGGGCAGCACATACTGCCCTAACAGAATCTGCTAGTAGCAGGGGAAGCCACTAGTCCAGGTACATGTCCAGGAGATGGAGTTAAATGTTTTGAATGCAACCAGTGGGGCCATGTGGCATACAGGTGTCCACTGAGGCAAGGTGGGGAACAAAAGGTGACAGAGCCAGTAAGTGGGAAAGACAAAATCCCAATAGTAGGTTGTCTTGGGACAACAAGGGTACCAAACCACCACCAGAGGTTATATCCTATTGTAGTGAATGGCAAAGAGGCCATTGCCAAGAGAGAGACAGCCTCTGATATAACCATTGTAAAGCCTGCAATGGTTACAGAGGAGCACTACTTGCCTGGGCAGTCTACTCCAGTCAAGGTCTTTAGGAGGGATCTCATTCCAAATACCTTTGGCTAGGGTTCACCTTGACTGGGAGGGTAGAAAAGGAATCCAGCAAGTAGGTGTGTTTGAGGATATACCTGTAGATGTCCTGACAGGGAATGATTTTATAGTGCAATACCCTGTGCTTGTGCAGTTACATGCAGTCAGGCTTGGAGACAAGCAGATAAGTCTGGTAGCCTGGGGGAGACCCAGACAGACTGCATAATTGCAGCCAGGACCGGTGAGGTGGTTACTTCAGGGAGGGAGCTATCCTGTAGCAGTGAGACTGAAGGTGAGTCACAGCTGCTTGGGGGTACTGATGGTCCCTTGGACAGAGTGACTGCAAAGGTAGAGGTGAGTAGTAGTATCCAGGCTGACAGTGAGGCACCACTGTCAGAGGATGCCAGACTTCCTGTGGAAGGGGAGCTGGGAAGGGTTACAAGGAGAGAGTTGAGACAGGCTCAGCTCTCAGACCCTACATTGCAAGGCCTGAGGCAGGTATCTAGGCACCTGATTCTCAAGGAAAGGGGGAATCCGTATACTGGGACAAAGGGTTACTATACAGAGAGTGGACCCCTGAGGGAGGGCTAGAAGGTGAGAGTACAGCAGTTGGTAGTTCCTAGAGCCTACCATCTGGTGCTTCTAGCCATAGCCCATGATATTCCCTTTGCAGGTCATATGGGCATAAAACATACAAAGAGGCATATTATGCAGAACTTCTATTGGCCTGGAATTTCCAGAGATGTAACAGGGTAATGCAGGACCTGTGAGCAGTGCCAAAAGGTAGGCAAGGCAGGAGACAAGGTGAGAGCTCCTTTGATGCCTTTGCTTGTGATTGTGGAACCATTTCAGAGGGTAGCTATGGATATTGTGGGTCCTCTGAGTACCCCAAGTTCCACAGGGAAAATGTATATCCTAGTGATAGTGGATTATGCTACATGATACCATGAGGCAGTGGCTTTGTCCTCCATTGAGGCAGAGAAGGTGGCAAATGCATTGTTAGAGATTTTCAGCAGGGTAGGTTTCCAAAAAGAAATACTGACTGACAGAGGTGCCAATTTCATGTCAGACCTTCTGGCTTGTCTGTGGAAGTCCTGTGTGGTGAAGCACATGAAGACCACCCCCTACCATCCCCAGATTAATGGTCTTGTTGAGAGATGAAACTCTACAATCAAATCCATGCTACAGGCATTTGCAGATCAGTTTAAGAGGGAGTGGGACAAATATTTGCCCCATCTGTTGTTTGCTTACAGAGAGGTTCCCCAGGAATCCACAGGTTTTTCACCCTTTGAGTTGCTGTATGGGCACAGGGTGAGGGGACCTCTAGATTTAATTTGAGATGAGTGGGAAGGTGAGAGTGAGTCTCACAAGGAGTCTGTTGTAGCATACATCCTAAACCTCAGGACAAGGCTTGGGAAACTCAAGGGCTTGGCCCAGAAGAACCTGGCAGAAGCTCAACAACAGAAAAAGATGTGGTATGACAGGAATGATCGAGCTAAAGAGTATGCTGTGGGGCAGCAAGTAATGGTTCTCATTCCTGTCAGACACAACAAGCTGCAAGCAGCTTGGGAGGGACCCTACAAGGTGGTAAGAAAGGTAAGTGATGTTAACTACATGGTGGAACTGCTAGGCAGAAGGCAGGGCCACAAATTGTACCATGTTAACATGAAGAAACCTTACCATGATAGGCAGGCCCTTGTGCTGAGCATTTGCAGTGGATTGCAGGAGGAGTCTGAGGGAGATCTGGTGACTGATCTCCTCAGTGAGGCTCGGGCTGACACCTCAGTGGAATGGGTAGCAATGTCCCAGCAGCTATCTCCTACCCAGGTTCAAGAAATCTGAGCAGTGTTGCAGGAATTTGGGGACATGTTCACTGGGAAACCAGGGTACACCCACCTGGGGCAGCACCAGGTGGATACAGGACCCCAAAGGCCTATTAGGCAGGCCCCTTATAGAGTGCCTGAGAGAGTCAAACAGACTCTGAGGGAGGAGGAACAGGAGACATTGGAACTAGGGGTGATTCAAGAGTCCAACAGTCCCTGGGCCTCCCCAGTGGTGCTGGTGCCAAAGAAGAATGGCAGCACCAGGTTCTTTGTGGACTACAGGAAATTAAATAGTCACACAGAGTCAGATGCTTACCCCATGCCTAGGACAGATGAGGCCCTAAAGCAGCTGGGTGGGGCTAAGTATCTTACAACTATCGATCTTACCAAGGGTTACTGGCAGGTGCCCTTGACTCCTAGTGCTAGAGAGAAGTCAGCCTTTGTTACTCCTTTTGGCTTGTATGAGTTCTCAAAGATGCCCTTTGGGATGAAGAATGCCTCAGCAACTTTCCAGAGGCTGGTAGATCATATCCTAGCAGGAGCAGGAGGGTTTGCCCTTGCTTACCTAGATGATATTGCCATCTACAGCCATTCCTGGCAAGAGCACCTTCAACATGTCAGGGAGGTGCTGGGCAGACTACAGAAGGCAGGGTTGAGGATTAAGCCAAGCAAATGTCAGGTGGGTATGGCAGAGGTCTCCTACCTAGGACATAGACTGGGGAGTGGTAAGATAAGGCCAGAACCTGCCAAAGTGGAAGCCATTCAGGCATGGCCTGCACCTGTTACTAAAAAGCAGGTGAGGGCATTTTTAGGGACAGCAGGGTACTACAGAAAGTTTGTCCCTAGTTATAGTACCATAGCTGCTCCCCTCACAGATCTGACAAGGAAGAACAGGCCAGATAAGGTTGTGTGGACCCCAGCGTGTTCATAGGTAGGTACTAAGCTATTGGCCCTAGGGGCTATATAAGCCTAGCCAAAAGGTACCCTGGCTTTCACCACCCAAGAAAATTATTTTCCTGTGCCACTGTTGAGCAGAGCCACAGAAGTGATCCCCGGGGTGAATTTCCTATCTCCCATCCAATCATCAAGATTTTTCTTGAAGAGTGTTAATGAGGAGCTTTGTTTGATATAGATAGGTAGTTTGTTCCAGAATATGGGAAGTCTCTGGGACAGGAATTTAACCCTCCAGCATGTTCTGTTTACTGTGGTGACAAGGTTTAAGTCCCTAGAGCATGTAGCTCAGAGAGATTGGGATTTCTTTAAGTGCAGCATGTCCAAAAGCTCTGGGTTTGACATAGCTTTGTGTGTTAAGCAGCGATCGCCTCTGAGTAGGCGATATGCGATGGAGTAAAGTTGGCGTTTTTTGAGACGATCAGCATAGGGCATCTGTTTAAGGCTGGTAATTTTCTTTGTGAGGTATTTCTGCGGCCTTTCCAGTTGTTGTAGATGTCTTGTGAGGTACATACCAAAAGGGGCGTTGTACTCTATAATGGGTCTAATGAGTGATGAGTAGAGGGGAACAAAAACGTTTTTTTTCCTGGATGAGAAACCTTTTATGATGAGGTGTGCCACGTAAAAGGATTTCCTTACTACTGTGGCGATGTGGTTATCAAAGAAAAGACTACTGTCCACCTGTGTCCCAAGGTCTCTTATCACACTTTCGGTGTTAAGTAGACTACCGCCTATGAGGTAGTTCATGGGTACAGAGTTTTTACCAAAAGGAATGACAATGCACTTTTTGGCATTGAGCTTGAGGCCATGGCTTTGACACCAGGCATCTGTCTCAGCAAGGCCCTTTTGTAGGATATCCACATCTTTTGGAGTTTTGATTATGGTTTGCAGTCATCTGCGAACTTTGTTAGCCAAAGACCTTCTGTGTTAGCCTGTACTTCAGAGAAGTAGATACCAAACAAGAGAGTACCCAGAACTGAACCCTGTGGTACTGAACTTGTCACTGTTCTGAAGTTGGATTTGGAGTCTGGTACTTTCACAGTGTGGGTTCTATCAGTGAGCCAGTTGGCAACCCGTCTTGTGACATGGGGATTTACACCTAGTTTAGTGAGTTTATAATTCAAGACTGGGGGATGGTGTTGAAAGCCTTGGTGAGATCTAGATAGGCTGTGTGAACCACCTTACCCTAATCTACAGCTTTGGTGACTGCTTCAAAGAAGTCTATCAGGTTTAGGAGACATGATCTGCCTTTTACAAACCCGAACTGGGTGGGGTCCAGAGTTGGGAGATTACCAGTGTCATTTTTTATAAGTTCCATGATAATATTTCCATAGCCTTGAAGACCAGGCTCGTCAGGCTAATGGGGCAGTAGTTTCTGGGGTCTGTGGTGGCTCCCCCTTAGTGGAGTGGGATGACCATCACTGTGCGCCATTCAGTGGGCACATAGCCTGAGTTGATGCTATGATTGAACATGGTACTTAGGTGGGGTGCCAATTCATTTTGTAGTTCATGTAGAACACAGCCTGGGATGTTGTCAGGTCCCATGGATGCTGTGTTGTTGGCTTTGGAGAGTGTGTTTTTTACTTGTGTAGCCGTGAGTACAGGAACTTTGCATTCTTCCAGTATAGAGATGGGCCCTTTAGGGGATGAGAGGGGGGTAAAGTTAGCACTGAACCTATCTGCCAGGATGTTGGCAATATCAGTTGGTTCTGTATATTTAGTGTCATTGTGCTGTAACTCAGAGCAGATCTGAGTGTTGCCATTGAGATTCTTGACATAGCTATAGAATGCTTTGTGGTTGTCTTTAGAGTCAGTGGTGATTTTGTTTTCGTAACTAGCTTTGGAGGATTTTATGAGGAATCTCAGCTTCTTACTGAGGCTGACCAGGGAGTTCCTCCAATCATGGGATTTTACTCTTTTTTTTGCAACAGTTTCTTTCTTTTGTTGTCGAGTTTGTTTATGGCAGGGGACCACCAGATTGGCTTCCTTTTTTTTGGAGGATAGCATCTTGGTTCTGTTAGGGATTGCACAATCCATGCAATTGTGTATGTGCTTATAAAGTGCATTTGTGTACGATTCAGCAGTCGTACCTCCATTGTCCGTCAGCATGGGTGTTGTGAAGTTTGCCACTTCTGTCTTAAGAAGTGTGAAGTTGGCTTTGGAGAATTTTTTTATGGTGGTTTCCCTAATGGGGGGTGGGAGAGGGATGTGGATGTCTAGGGTGATTAGCTTGTGGTCGGATCTGACCAATGAGGAATTGACCTCTGGTGTGGAGCACCGGTTTTCTGTGTTGGTAATAACCAGGTCTAGGATATTGCTGCCCCTGGTGGGGGTGTGGATAAGTTGATCCAAGGCATTGGAATTGATGAATTCCAGAAAAGTTGAGCACAAGAGTTGGTACATGAGTAGTTTTCCCAGTTAATGGTGGGGTAGTTGAAATCGCCCATTATTAGGGTGTTAGGTTGTACCCTAATATTTTCCAATGTATCAAGAAATGAGGAGTGGGAATCCTGGGGCATGGTGGAGGATCTATAGCAAGCTACAATTTGGATTGCGGCCTTACCAGAGTTAGTTGCACCTGGATAATCTTGGCTGCATTATGCTGAGCAACTAGCCTGGAGGTGTGGATATCCTTAATGAATATGGACACACCTTTGCCTTTAGTGTTTTGGTCCAGGTTAGATGGCCAAAAGGTGTGGTATGAATTATAGCCTGGTAATACAGGGGTACTCGCTGGAGCCTTCAACCAGGTCTCTGTCACTGCACAGATGTCGTTGTTCTCCATTTTCAGGAGTGCCTCGAGTGAGTGCATTTTGAGGTTTAGACTTCTAGTAATGCGTAGCAATACCTTCAGATTTTGCTTGCTTGTATCTGTTATGGTGGTGAATTTGTCATTTGAACCTTGCCTAAAAAAGACACTATAGACGTGGCTAGAGCCTTAGCCAGTATCCAGAATCCTAGGGGCGACAGGTGCAGGCCATCTCTGGCAAAGCATCGTGGCTTGTCGATCATGTCATCCCAGGCAGACAGATACTGATCCCCTGAGAATGACACCAGAAGCTTAGCCAATTGTCGAAGTCAATCATTTTGTCCTTGTACTGTGGTATCATTCTGGGTGATGGCAGGATGCTACTCAGGGCTAGGGTCATACCTGCCTGGGCTACAAGATTGGATAGCTCCTCCATGTCCCTTTTCATGTAGTCCAGGGAGGTATATCTCAGGTCATTCACACCAACATGGAAAATGACAACCATATTTGTACTTGTGGAGTGACCTGAGTGCATGCGTTATGTGGCAGATCCTGGCACCCAACAGGCAGCTGACAGTAACTTTCTCCTTGTTTAGCCTGGTGAGTGGAACATCAGTGTGCCTGACTATAGAGTCACCTATGACTAGAGTGTTGGGTACGCTAGTATGCCTTATGGGCTGTGGTTGAGTGGCACACTGAGTTTGTCGGCTATGTGTCATTTGGGTTGTGTTGTGGGGTGAAGGTTGCTTGTGTTTCTGCTTTGGAGGTCCCTGTTGCTTGTGCAGATTTTACTGAGAGCCTCCATGAATGAAGGGGGGTTGTATTTCTATGTGTGTGTTTTGGTGGTGTAGGTTTTGAGGGACTATGTGATGAGTGTGGTGTGGTGCAAGTGTTTACCTTCTCCTCTTTACTGTCTAGTCCAGTCTTGGGTGAAGAGAGCTTTGCTTCCACTTTGGCTGTATAAGTGCATCTCTCAGGTTGTAATGTTGGGTGGTAGGAGGAGATGGTTGCTGTGTACATGAGGCAATTGCTGCATTGCCCCAATATGCCCAGATTCATCAGGTAGACAGGAGAAAACACTAGGAGCTGACCCTTAGACATGTCTGGATAGGTGCTTATTTGTTAAGTACTAGAATCTGTTTTCCTCTACATAAGTGAGGAAAGTTGAGTGTTGTAATAATTTGTAGCTTATTTAGTGCTTACAATGAGTTCTGAATAAGTGCTGAGCTCAAAGAAACAGACTTGAGTGCTGAAACTAAAAAAAACTGGCTAGTTCTAAGAAACAAAATTAAGCTAGAAGGCTTCCCTCCAACACAGAAAGGCTTGGGGACTCAGAAGCTCACAAACAGTCATGGACACAGCAAATCTGTATCCGGACTAGACTACCCACAGGAAAGGCAGGAAACAAGCATATACATTTTTTTAAGTGGAAAGAGAGAGAGGAGGAGCAGAAACTAAGTGGACTGTCCTTCTCAAATGTTCTCCCTGTATTAGGTAGAATGAGGTAATAACACTAGACTGGGAGGAGTGTCGCAGATCAAATTTACAGTAGATGCAGGCAACTGCAATGCCACCAACTATAAGAATAGCATACAAATGGGGGGTGGGGGGTGGGAAACAAACTGCAGAAATGTTTCTCACAGCGGAAAAGCAGCACTGAGTCTTTAAATAAAAGTTTTAAACAGATAAAGGAGCCTCCAGAGAAAGCTTTTAACTGCAAACAAGTTATATAATACTCTCCTTGGCAGGAAATCAGAATCAAACAACCCAAACAGATGCTTAATAAAAGTGGACAATTTCCAGTTAATAGCTCACACACAGTGAAACTAGCTAGAAAAGTATGCAATAGGCAAAGTGCTATAAATAAAAAAATAAGCACAAAAACAGGATACTTAATGTTATATATTATAGATCCGAGTTTGCTCAGTGTCCTTCCTTCAATTAGCTCAGTATGAAATGGCAGAAACACTCACAAAGCAGGCATTCCAGAAGCTTTGGGAGGACCCCCTATGTTAGCCAGTCCAGATTACAGCAAATAATTTGTTGTGCAGGTGGATGCTTTGAACCATGGGGTGAGGGCTGTACTTAGCCAGATTTCTTCAGAGGGGGAAGAGCACCCAGTGGTTTATCTCAGTTGTAGGCTCCAACCCAGGGAGGAATGCTATGGAGCTGTAGAAAAGGAATGTCTAGCCATTGTGTGGGCACTGCAGAAACATCTGCCTTATCTGTATGGAAGGAAAGTCACTGTTATGACAAATCAAAACCCCTAACATGGTTAAACAGAGCCAGACAGCAAAATTCCAAGTTGCTAAGATGGAGCCTGGGGTTGGAAGCATATGATATGTCCATGCAGGACTGCAGTGGGATTAGCAATGTCAATGCAGATGGGCTCTCAAGACAGGGAATGGGGTAAGGTACACTCAGACCTAACTCCCTCAAGCAGCATTTCTCAAGGCTCACGAAAAACTAGCTTGAGTTCTCCAGGGGGGGGGGTATGCGAAGTTTGGGTGAACATAGGTGAAGGCTGTCAGCCTAGCCAGATAGAATTTTGTAGATAATTCTGTCATCTGTAATATTAATGTAAACCTCAGGCTTGTTGTCTTAAATGGTAAACATAGTGTTACATGTGGAACTAGAAAAAATGTATCAACAGTGCACTCTACTGACCAAGTAAAGCATGTTGTGACCCTTTGATGTTGAAACTTGGAGTCAGCAAATCTAGAGTGAGGCATTTTGCCTATTGTTTTAAGCCAGAGTTAATGGCCAGAAGTTGCATGCATAAATGTCCTTTATTGGTCTGGTTTCTGCTCGGAGGTGAAGAATGTAGATGTAGTTTCTGTTAGCCTGAGAACCAAGGGAAGTGTGAAGAATGATGTAATTTGAACCAGGAATGTGATTTTAAAAACAGAGAGAATCAGAAAGCATTAAGCATTTTTGTCTTGACCATCCAACTCACCAGCACTGTCTTGCTCTGTATGTAAGTTTATCTTAGACTAGTGTTTTCTCTTAGAAATATCTAAAAACTAGAAAGATTAGACTGTGTTTTTCTGTGATGTCAGAAAAGTACTACTGAATTATTTTAAGTATTTCTATGTGATCTTTGAACTCTTGATCAGCACTGTGTAGTAAAAAGTATTGCCTTGTGTTTTGACTATTTGTTATTAAATATTTTAAACCCTTTCAACTGTGGCTCTTTTTCTAGAAATAATTTAAGCTCTTTAGAATACTTGCATGCCTTTGGTAAAATTGCACAAAGCCACTTCAATAGCTTTAGCCCTGGGCTATACTACCAATTAGATAATAATATTGCACGGTAATAATTGGACACCCTTTTACAGGCCTTTGAGTAGCTGATAAATATTAGTGGGTGGTGGCAGCTGGTACTACCATATAGTCTGGGGAAAAAGGAGCACAGCTGGAGAACCTGTGCCAGCCTTCCCCAGGAGTGTCTGTGTGGTTGTATAAACTCTTCTCAAAGTGTGTGTGTGTGTGTGTGTGTGTGTGTGTGTGTGTGTGTGTGTGTGTGTGTGTGTGTGTGTGTGTGTGTGTGTGTGTGTGTGTCAGCTACTTAGGCAGGGACATGAAGCGCTGGTTGGACAGAGAGGGTGCTGGAAGTTTTAGCTTGCCCACTAGGCTGAGATCTGGACCCTATTACTATGCCAGTGGGGAGTCTTATTGTGGACCTGGAGAGTAAGGGAGCGACCAGCCCCTGACTGACTGTGATCTCTGCGTGCTCTTAAGGGAAATTGCACTTTACTGTGTGTATTTGTTATCCTTTCCTCCTATATGAGATGCCTCTCAATGGTGTTAGTGGTGAGGATTGAGGCTGCTTGATTGCTGGGCCAGGGCATGGACATCACAGGTGGCCATCACATATTGGTGGCAGTGGTGGGATATTGAATTCCTGTAGCCTGTAAGCAGTTGTCACCAAAGAAACATGTTTATACTCTCAGCAGCCATATGGCAGACATTCAAAGTTTCATATCACAATAGGTTTATTTATTTACTTTTTGTTAGCTTATCTAGTCAGGAAGAGCAGGCAAGGATGTTATCAGAGGATTATGGCAAGCTGACAATGAATGATTTGGCTGAGCTATGCCAAGTCACAGGAATGGGGCATGCCGACTAGACTAACGTAGAAATGATTGCAACTTTAATCACATTTACATCACAGACCAGCAACCAGGAAGACAGTCAGACTTGCATTGGGATGTACAGCTCTCAAAAACAGGACAATTTGACTTTTTCTCAGAGGATTTAAAAATCCATCTGGAGTTAGAGACTTGAACTGGAGTCCAAACATTTGGAATTAAAATTAGCAGAGAGACTGAGGAGTTTGAAAGTTGAAGTACAATCAGCAGAGACTGCGGTGCTTGGAAGCCAAAGAAAATGAGAGGCACAGGCAACATGAAAATGAAATGCTGACTCTTTGCCAGGGTCATGGAGGTAATGGGGAAGGGAGTAACCCTACCACAGAAGCAATAAAGGTCAGTAAACTTCTTCCTCAGTACCAAGAAGGTGATAGATTATTCATATATTTGAAAGAGTACGCAAACAGTATAATGTTGCCTGAGGTCTCTGGGTATAGTTCCTCATCCTCTTATTCCATGGTAAAGCTGCAACTGTTGTTTCTAAATGTCTGATACTGATTTTTTAGATTATGATAAAGTAAAGCACTGTCTAAGATGTTAAACTCTACGCTAAAGACCATGCTATAGGCATTTGCAGACCAGTTTAAGAGAGAGAGTGGGACAAATATTTCCCCATCCATTGTTTGCATACAGGGAGGTGCCCCAGGAATCCTCAGGTTTTTCACCCTTTGATTTGCTGTATGGGCATAGGGAGAGGAACCCTTCAGATTTGATTTGTGATGAGTGGGAGGGTGAGTGTGAATCCCACCAGGAGTTTGTTGTGGCATATGTCCTTAACATCAGGACAAGGCTTAGGGAGCTCATGGGCTTGTCCCAGGAGAACCTGGCAGGAGCCCAAGAGCAGCAAAAGGTCTGGTATGACAGGAATGCTTGAGCCAGAGAGTATGCTGTGGGGCAGCAGGTGATGGTTCTCATTCCTGTCAGACACAATAAACTGCAGGCAGCTTGGGAAGGACCCTTCATGGTGGTAAGGAAGGTCAGTGATGTTAACTATGTGATAGAACTGCTAGGCAGGAGGCAAGGGCACAAACTGTACCATGTCAACATGCTGAAGCCTTACCATGATAGGGAGGCCATTTTGCTGAGCATTTGCAGTGGATGGCAGGAGGAGTCTGAGGGGGTTCTGGTGAATGATCTCCTCAGTGAGGCTCACACTGACACCTCAGTGAAAGGGGTAGCAATGTCCCAGTGGCTATCTCCAACCCAGGTTCTAAAAATCCAAGCAGTGTTAAAGGAGTTTGGGGACGTTCACTGGGAAACCAGGGTGCACCCACCTGATGCAGCACCATGTAGATACAGGGCCCCAAAGACCTATAAAGCAGGCCCTTTTCAGGGTGCCTGAGTGAGTCAGGCAGACTCTGATGGAGGAGATACAGGAGATGTTGGAACTGGGAGTAATTCAGGAGTCCAACAGTTCCTGGGACTCTCCAATGGTGCTGGTACCAAAAAAGGATGGCAAAACCAGGTTCTGTGTGGACTATAGGAAACTAAATACACAGAGTCAGATGCTTACTCCATGCCTAGGACAGATGAAGCCTTAGAGCAGCTGTGTGGGGCTAAGTATCTGACCACTATTGATCTTACCAAGGGCTACTGGCAGGTAACCTTGATTCCCAATGCTAGAGGGAGGTCAGCCTTTGTGAATCCTTTCAGCTTGTATGAGTTCATGACAATGCCCTTTGGGGAAAAAAATGCCCCAGCAACTTTCCAGAGGCTGCTAGATCATATCCTAGCAGGAGCAGGAGATTATGGCCTTTCTTACCTGGATGATATTGCCATCTGCAGCCATTCCTGGCAAGAGCACCTTCAGCATGTCATGGAGGTTCTGGGCAGACTGCAGTGGGCAGGGTTGACCATTAAGCCTAGTAAGTGTCAGGTGGGGATGGCAGAGGTCTCCTACCCGGGACATAAAGTGGAGAGTGGTAAGATCAGGCCAGAACCTGCCAAAGTGGAAGCCATTCAGGCATGGTCTGTCACTGTTACTACAAAGCAGGTGAAGGCATTCTTAGAGATAGCAGGGTACTATAGAAAGTTTGTCCCCAATTATAGTATCATAGCTGCTCCCTTCACAGACCTGACAAGGAAAAACAGGCCAGATAAGGTAGTGTGGACCCCAGAATGTGAGCAGGCATTCAAGAAGCTTAAAGGAGCTTTGGGAGGACCTCCTGTGTTAGCCAGTCCAGATTATGGCAAATAATTTGTTGTGCAGGTGGATGCTTCAAACCATGGGGTGGGGACTCTACTTAACCAGATTTCTTCAGAAGGAGAAAAGCACCCAGGGGTATATCTCAGTTATTGACTCCAAGCCAGGGAGGAATGTTATGCAGCTGTATAAAATGAATGTCTAACCATAGTATGGGCACTGCAGAACAATTCAGCTTTATCTGTATGGATGGAAATTCACTGTAGTTAGACCACAATCCCTTAACATGGCTACATTGAACCAGCCAGCAAAATGCCAATTTATTAAGGTGGACTGCAGGCATATGACATGACAGTACAACACTGTAGTGGGGTTAGCAATGCCAGTGCAGATGGGCTCTCAAGATATGGAATGGGGTAACATATTCCCAGATAGGCTTATTTTTCTCAAGCCATGTTTCTCAAGGGTCACTTGAAAAAATAACTTGAGTCTTTGAGAGGGGAAGAGATGTGATGATATGGGCAAGTGTCAGCATGGCCAGCTGGAGTTTTGTAAAGACTGATATGTCCTTTGAATATCAAACTGATTTATACAAAATGCTTGTGTTGCAAATCTATTGGAACTGTACGTCATGTATATCAAACTGATTTTGTACAGATACTTGTGCTGAAAATGTATTTGTGAGCTTTGCTTGTGTTGCAATGTGTCAACAGTGCACCCTGCTGAGAGACATATACATGTATTATTGTAGCTGAATTAAATGTATATGTTTTAATGGAGAATATTGGCACAGCAGTGGTTAACTTTAAGAAAATATGGGAAATGTAAATGAGCTGCTGAACCATTAAAACAACACCCACAGTGCTGAATAGGACCAGAGATTATAGGTCTGGGAAACAGCCTTTGTCCACTAGCTCACTGAAAAGAGGAGAGGCCCCAGGGACTGACATAAACATTTGGATGTGTATTGTGGTCATCTGTGCTAAATTCCTGTCTCAGCTTCAAAGAGGAATACTGTGAGAACCTAGAGTTAGGTGACCAGATGAAGTAATTCTGTCAGCCCTTAGAGTAGCTGACTGGGGAGTGTCTGTTGGTGGTGATAATGACCTTATAGTCTGGGCAGAAGGGGGGCATAGCTAGCAAACCTGTACCAGCCTTTCCCAGGTGTGTGTGTGTGTGTGTGTGTGTGTGTGTGTAAATCAAATCTGTCAGAGTGTGTGTGTGTGTGTGTGTGTGTGTGTGTGTGTGTGTGTGTGTGTGTGTGTGTGTGTGTGTGTGTGTGTGTATCAGCTACTTGGGGCAGGGACACGAAGAACTGGTTTTACAGAGAGGGTGCTGGAGGACTTGGCTTGGATTCTCGGCTGTGGACCTATTCCTACAGCTGTACCAGTGGGAAGTCTTACTGGGAACCTGGAGTGAGACAGATATAGAGACATCCACACCCCGGGCTGAGTGCGTTCCCTGTGTGCACTTAAGGGAAATTGTACTTGATGCAGAGAGGTCTGCATCTGGAAATACTTAAGAGTATCCATTTGTATTCCAAGTGCATGTCCCTCTCCAGTGTCAGTGATGAGGATTCAGGCTCCTTGTTTACTGGCCCAGCATGGGGATGAAACATATTGGTGGCTATTACATATTGGTAGCAGTGGTGGGCATCACACGCCCCTTTGCATTATTTACTAATAACTTTGTAATCCACCCCACCAAAAAATACCTTTGTAATTTCCCACTTAATCATTTGGTCTAGAATTTTTGAACTCTAAGGATGATATGGTATGACATTTTTGTTTCATGACCATATACCCACACGAGTTTCACAGTTTTTCCTGTAAATTGTCAAATCAAATATCTCTAACAATATATAAAAAACAAAAAATTAAGAACCAAAGAAAAATGCTGACCTGGTATGTCCAAATGCAGGGCTTGTACTTAATGCCGCTTCATTTGTGACAAAGTTAATATTACCACATCTACCCCAAATGGAAAATATGGTTGTAACACCAAGTGTATAGTTTATGTAGTTTTATACATGGCCTGCCCTGTCTTTTAAGTATGTAAAAAGGAAAAGGCACTTAAGGTTAGGATTTACCAACATTGTCATGCAATTAAGAAAGGTAATCTTGTTAATGTTTTTATCCAAAACTTTGTGGAGAAAGTAAAGAATTCAAAAATGTTTTTTTTTTTATTTATTATTTTTTTATTTTTATTATTTTAGACAAAGTGCCTCATAATAATAGGGGTGCTAGCTGAGAAACATACCTTGAATTTTGAGAGCAGAACTTTATTGGAAAATAATTTTAAATGCTTCCCAGCCACCAGGGATAAGTGACAAACTTTCTATTAACATTTTTTTTAAGTTTGAGAGAAACTATACTATGAAAATGATAGTATGGTGTTTTTTATACTAAAAGCCACATTAAGCATAATTTATTATGTTACTTTGGGTTTATGTCAGATATTTGAATTTTCAGAAACTCAAACTTCATATGATCGAGACCCATATGTTCAACATTTCAAAAAATTGAATGAAACAAAACAAAGATCTATTTTCGCAGGGGGGCAAGCACCCCTGTACCACACATCCCCTTTAAATTATGTACAGTAACCCCAACATCATACTACAGTGAGGAAAAGGGTAAATTCCCTGACCCCATTGTACTGCAATCTCCATACAAGCACTTCAAGTTTTCAGAAAGTTGAACATATAGTCTCAACCACATGACGTTCAAGTTTCCAAAAACTTGATCATCTGACATAAACCAGTTATTTCACAGAAATAATATTTAGCATATTTCAACACAGCTAAATGAAATGTGTGTTAATTTTCTTACACATGGCTGGATGTTCTTGAGCATTATATACTAGAAAGATAAAATGTACTGTGTGTGTTTTTTTAATATATTTTATTCATTTATTGATCATTATTTATTTAAATAATCTATATACATTAAAGATGTTTATTGCTTGTTTTTAACTACCTTTGAAGTATTTTTAAAGGCATACATGAAAGAATGTTATATGATCCTGTATTCTGATGAAGTTTTGGTTTACCAAAGAACAAAATTACTAAATTTTTGATAATAAATGAGCAGTTTCACTGAGGCTAGATTTATTTGATGCTTCTGTATTTTATCCTTTGTTGGCCAGGTTAGTCCCACTAAGCTAGTAGCTTCTTTTCAGGGGAGACTCAAGGTGGTATTGATGCTACTAGGGGAACTTTGGCCAAGCCTTTGGGAAACTTACCTATACACTTTTCAGTAGGTGCCAAGGGATCTTTTGCATCCACCTTTACTATCACCAACTCAAGCTGATGGGACCTTGGTTTAACATCACATCCACAGGAAGACACACTCAGGAGTGCAGCATTCCCTTATGCTTCACTCAGTATCAGTAGTCAGTCTACCTGTTGTAGGAATAGAACCCACAGCATTCTGCACCAAAGATGAATGTGCTACCTGTTATGCCACTGACACTCCAGTACTGTATTTACCACAGTGCCATCATTGCTCCATATAACATTCTCCAGATTCCTATCGAATCTGAGTTTGTTTCTTGTTTTTCTACTCATTCTGTGTCTTGATGTAACTTCACTGCACCTATTACCCCTAAGTCTGCAGACACAGCAGACAAATATTTAACCAATGCCTTTGTGGCATCTTTTTATAGCCAGGTTCACATTATGAGTTCCCTGTTCTAACCAATGTCTACCATTTCAAGGAACATACGTTTTATCTGCAGCTGCTTCTTGTTGCACTGTAGTCACTCTGATTAATGTGTTTTACCTCCAGTTATCTCAGTACTTCTCTTGTTGAAATGTAGCATCTCAGATTGTCATAAATAGCCACAAATGTATATTTATTGGTAAAAAAATATTCACCCATGTCCCTCTGAGTCCTTAAGTACTTCAGTCAGGACTACCAGTTCCTTCACTTGTGCACTAATGTGTCAGGCCAAGACAAGTGCACTGTGGACTGTAACTACCAGGTGGTATCTAACACAGCCAGGGATCTCTTGCCTCAATATCAGGATTCATCTGCTAATAGTTTTTATGCCAAGATCAAATAATGACAACAGTCAATATACAAGCAAACAAAGACACACCCTTAATACGTTCCCAGATCTCCTCTTCAGTTTATATTAGACATAAGTTTTGCTCCCTTTCTATTAAAATCTCTGTAGCTGGATTTTGCCCCGTACCTTTTTATTTTATTTTATTTGCCCTATACTTTGAGGAATCTTTATGGATTTATCCTTGGTATGAAGTGCCCCTCCCACTTAGCCCTTCACCTATAAGACACTAATCTGAACTACCTGAAATTCAGGTGTGTCAGAGTTTGAGCACCATGTAGAATATCCTGATATAATAGCTTTACTAACTTACACAATCTAAGAAGCAAAGGCCAAGACTTTCAAGCATATGGACATGCCCTTTGTCACTGAATATTGCTTAAGTGAATAGTATATGAGTCACAATTTCCCCTAAAGACCTTGAATAACAATGGCATTATAAACCTAATCAACACTATATGACTATAAGTAAAAATGTTTAGAGTCTTCTGGTTACCCCAGTGCTGGTGCATTCAATGGCGAATACTAAAATATGTTGTGATGTTTTGGCAACACTAAAAGCATCATAAATGTTTGATTGTACTACCCATTTTGTCACTGCCTTGGTACTTCACATTTTGGGTAATTCCAGATGGTCTGTACTGAATTTCGTGAGGTAGCATAACTTGGACAACAGGAAAAAAGTTTTTTTTTTTTTTCCCTTTCAGTTTGCGTGGCAACAGAGAGAGCAAGAAGTCAGAGTACAGGAAGGCCAGTTTTCCCTAGGAGCAAAATGATGTTGATACTGTTGTAAGATTCAATGGTTTGTTGTATTTAGATGTTTTAAGGTGAAATTCTTTTCATCTTTGATCATTTATTCACAATGTTTTGCATCTTAACATAGGGAGATGCAATGTTTAATTACAGATCTAATCTGACAATGCCTGTTTAATTTTTCTGTATAACTGCAATTGACCTTTTCATAAGGTCCAAGACTTTCCTGCATCAATCAGTAAATAGGTCAATCGGGGTAGTAAAATTCAGAATGGTGTTTCAACAATAGCTCAGTATCTTGTTACATTTTTTTATTCCCTTTACAGTGAATGGGCATGCCTTGTTTAAAAAAAATGCTCTCCTGTCAGTAGATACTGTTCACTACCCATAAAAAATGATTTGTCCTAATTGACGTCTGTCTGTCCACTTGTACTTTCTATTGGTTAATTTTATATCCATCTTTTTTCATGGCTTCTGAGACATATAATATGGTTTATAAGTGTTCCTTGTGAAAATTAGAATGGTAGCAATGTTGTTTTTATATCAGTACTGCCATTTTGTGCTGTATTACTAGTACTTAAAGCTGATCTGTTGTGGGATATTTGATGAAGTTAGTTTTCTTATTGCCCGATCCTTAATGTAAATGCAAATCTGTTTTTGTGATACCTTATGCATAGGTAGGCTTCCGAATCAGCTGGCCACCAAAAACAATAAACACCTTATATCTGATGAGTGTCACTTCAAAATAGTAAACTCAAAACACTTGAGTAGAGTTAGGAATATGCACTTAATCACATACTTACCTAAAGTAAGCCACCATGAGCATTCACATTTCCTAACTGATAATACTAGTGAATTTGTGGATAAGGTAGCTTCCCTGGAATAGAGAAATGAATGAACGAATTTATCTGGGATGGAAAGAGTGCAAGAGTTAAGCGGGATAAGTTAATCGTCCCAAAAGAACAAGGTGATTTAGGACTGCCTGATTTGAAGGGATATTTTAAAGGTATGTAGTTAAGGCTCATGTACATAATATAAGTAAAAGGTTATAGTTCAAAGTGAAAAGGAATGATGATGAGGGAGGTATTCAGGAAATAAGGGGGAGTAGAATTTTGGATGCAGATCCTTAAGGAGAAAAATAGCAACGCAACAATATAGAATATTATATTCATAAGTTGCAGAAAGTATTTCTAAGAGCTAAGCCAACATGGAGACAAAAGAGATTTTGCCAATAGGGATGACTGCAAGTAGGGGTAGAGAAAATAGACAAGAGGGGGCTGAAATTTACTGGAGAAAACTGGCAAAGGAACAAATGTACCAGGAACAAATAACTAGAGAGGGTAAGGTAATAGACTAGGATGAAGCAAAGAAGAAAAAGCTTGGACTCCAGGTTAGAGACTGCCTTCCCTACCAGGGATCGATATCATAGTACAGGCAAAAAGAAAGAGATAGGGGAGTCTTAAATGAAAGACCTAGTTTGATAGAGTTTTTATTCAAATCTAGAATATAAGCTGCTGTTAAAAAAGGGATAATTAGTAGGGAGTATAAAATGTTGCATGATAACTAAGAATCAATCAGAAGAGGTTATACAAAGACTGGGAAGAGATGCTGGAAAAGCAATTTACAAGAGAACAATGGGAGGACACATGTATGGCTCCCAAGTATACAGCAAAGTTCAGAAGGTTTAGGATATTTGCTTGGAAGTGTCTGCATATTCTAAAAAAGACATAAGAACTGGAAGTGGGAACTTTATAAAAGGAAGGAGCAGAAAAAGCAATGGAAGTGGGATCTTTAGAAAAATGAAGGGGCAGAATACATCGAAAGAAATAGAATTTGTGAGAACGATACATGCAGAATAATGTTTAGCAGGAGGAGTGAAGTTTAAGAGAAGGCAGGAATTCAAATATTTACATAATGTTGATCTGAATGACAGTTGTTATAAAGACAGAAAACATATATCTAATGTATAAAAAGAAGTTATGTACTCACCATAACATTCCATCTTAGTTGTTGCTCATTTGTCTTCAACCTGTGGATTCTTGGATCCGGCACGGATCCAACTCAGCCGCATATCCAGTATCTGATCTGAGTGCCAAGCTCCTCCCCTATCCATAATGCCACTGTCTCCTTCCTCCCTTCAGATCGAGTTTGCTACCTAACTTAGCATCCCAACCTGACCCAAAAAAACCTTGTCCCATGACAAAAATCACCATAAACAAGAAAAGGAGAACAAGATACACCCCTGTGGTGACCATATCCTCTACCAGCTAGACCACCACACAGTCTATGGAAGGCAGGGGGAAGGAGGGAGGGGCGGTTGAAGACAAATGAAGAGCAATAACTCAGATGGAACGTTATGGTGAGTACATAACTTCTTTATCTGAAGTTGTTGTCTTTTAGAATCCTCAGCTACTAAACACCTGGGAGGCCCTAATGGAAGGATATTCCAGAGCATGACGGAGTCAAAGGATGCCCTGTTCCTGGATAGAATGTCCAGCTTATAATGAAAGATGAAAGTATGTGAAGATGCCCAAGTGGCCGCACAGCAAATATCGTCTAAAGATACTCGGGATCAAAAGGCCGCTGAGGTAGCCAAAGATTTAGTGGAATGCACCTTCACATGACCTGGCGGGGATAACCCACTAGCCGAATATCCCAGGGGTAATACACTGGGAAATCCACTGGGCAACAGTGACCTTCGACACTGGTTTCCATAAGAAAGGCTTAAAATAGGAAATAAAGAGTTGGTCAGACTTATGAAAGGATTTAGTCCTGTGCATGTAAAAACTTAACTGTCTATGCACATCTAGCAACTGCAATTTGTACTCTCCCTTATTTTGAAAATTTAGGAAGAAAACTGGGAGATTAATCACCTGATTAATATTGGACTCCGAAGCTACTTTAGGAAGAAAGGATGGATTAGTGTGCAAGGACACCATGTCCTTAAGAAATATCAAATAAGGAGGCTTGACTGGCAATGCTTGAAGTTTCAAAACCCTTCTGGCAGATGTAATAGCGACCAAAAAAGCTGTCTTTCAGGACAGAAACTGTAAGTCTACTGAGGCTGCAGGCTCAAAGGGGGAGAGACCAGAGCATGCAGAACTAACGTAAGATCCCAAGGAGGCGTTGGGTCCTTAACCGGTGGCTGAAATGGAAAGGTGCCTTTCCAAAAATCTTTACAAAGCTTAGAAGAGGCTAGAGAAGCCATGTTGTCACCTACATGAAAGTTAGATATAGCTGCCAGTTGGACCTTGACCATAGAAGAACTGGCACCTTGCTGAAAGATACTTGCTTAAAAATTCTAAAACCATTGGAAGCGGGGAATAAAGCAGTCAAGGTCAAGCTGCAAAGCCCAGATAGAAAAACGCTTCCACTTGCTGGAATAAACCTTCCTGGTAGAAGACTTATGAGCCTCAACCAGGATCCTTTTGACCGGTGAGGATAACCAAGGAGTCCTGATTATCATGGGAACTGGAGCAGCCAAGTGGTGAGCTTCAGACTGACTAGGTCTGGATGGGGAATCCCTAAAGGATGAGTGATGAGACCCGGAGTTGGATCTAACATCCATGGTGGACCCACAAGATGAGACCACAGAGAGGGGAACCAGACTTGGCGAGGCCAGAATGGGGCAATGAGGATGACTAAGCTCCCCAGCCTGTGAGCTTTCTGAAGAAATTTCAGTATTAGGGGCAGAGGAGGATAAGCATACATAAGACCGGGGGTCCAAGCATGAGTCAGAGAGTCTCTGGGGGCTTCCCCCAATGGGGAGTTCAGAGCGAAAAACCCGCTGCACTTCGTGTTGGAAGGAGAGGCGAAGAGATCTCAGCAAGGCTGACCCCACTTGAGAAACATCTGATCTGCTACTGAACGATACAGACACCACTCTTAAGGCATCAGAATAGACTTGCTGTGCCTGTCTACTAGAATGTTGGATGTCCCCGGAATGTGCAATGCCACTAGAAAACAGCTGGTGGAGATCGCCCACTCCCACATTCTCATGGCTTTGTGATACAAGGGATAAGACCTAGTTCCCCCCTGTTTGCTGATGTACCAGACCATGGACATATTGTTTGTCTGGATTGCAATTGTCCTTAGGGGAAGATGGGCATGGAGAGCCTGCAAAGCTAGAAGCACCGCCCTCATCTCCAGGACATTGATATGCAATTGAGTCTTGTAGGGGGACCACGTGCCTTGGACCATCCTTCCCGAACAGTGTCCCCCACCCTAGTAGGGAGGCATCCATGGTCATCGTGGCCAAGGGGGAAGGTGGAAGAAAGGGATGACCCTGAAGGAGGTCTGAGGAATGAATCCACTACAGAAGAGAGTCCCTACACACCCGAGAGACTCGAAATGGGTAAGACGACAGAAGACCTAACATGGACCATTGAACCACAAGGGCCCATTGAAGTACCTGCATGTGAAACTGGGCCATGGGTAAAAGAGTGATCATGGCTGCTATGGAGCCTAATGCCCTTAATACTATTTATGCTGTTGGTTCATAGGTAGGTACTAGGCTATTGGCCCTAGGGCCTATATAAGCCTAGCCAAAAAGGTACCCTGGCTTTTGCCACCCAAGAAAATTACTTTTTGTGCTCCTGTCTAGCAGAGTCACAGAGGTGATCCCTGGGGTGATTTTCCTATCTCCCATCCAATCATCAAGACTTTTCTTGAAGAGTGCTAATGAGGAGCTTTGTTTGATATAGATAGTAGTTTGTTCCAGAGTATGGGAAGTCTCTGGGACAGGAATCTATCCCTCCAGCATGTTCTGTTTATTGTGGTGACAAGGTTTAGGTCCCTAGAGCGTGTAGCTCGGAGGGATTGGGATTTCTTTACGTGGAGCATGTCCAACTACTCTGTGTTTGACATAGCTTTGTATGTTGGGCAGAGATCGCCCCTGAGTAGGCGATATCTATCTATCTATCTATCTATCTATCTATCTATCTGTCTGTCTATCTATCTGCGACGGAGTAAAGCTGGAGTTTTTTGAGACGGTCTGCATAGGGCATCTGTTTGAGGCCGGTAATCCTCTTTGTGAGGTATTTCTGTGGCCTTTCCAGTTGTTGTAGATGTCCTGTGAGGTACATACCAAAAGGGGAGCTGTATTCTATAATGGGTCTAATGAGTGACGAGTAGAGGGGAACAATGACCTCTTTTTTCCTGAATGAGAAACCTTTTGTGATGAGGTGTGCCACACAGAAGGATTTCCTGACTACTGTGGCAATGTGATTATCAAAGGAAAGACTACTGTCCACATCTTGTGTCCCAAGATCTCTTATCACACTTTTGGTGTTAGACTACCGTCTATGTGCAGAGTTTTTACCAAAAGGGATGACAATGCACTTTTTGGCATTGAGCTTGAGGCCATGGCTTTGACACCAGCATCTGTCTCAGTGAGGCCCTTTTGTAGGATGTCCGCATCGTTAGGAGTTTCGATTATAGCTCCTAGTTTGCAGTCTTCTGCAGACTTCATTAGCCAAAGACCTTCAGTGTTCGCCTGTACTTCAGAGAAGTAGATACCAAACAGGAGAAGACCCAGGACTGAACCCTGTAGTACTCCACTTGTCACTGGTCTGAAGTCAGATTTGGAGTCTGCTACTTTCACAGTGTGGGTTCTGTTAGTGAGCCAGTTGGCAACCCATCTTGTGACATAGGGATTTATACCTAGTTTAGTGAGTTTATCTATAATTCCATAGTGAGGGATGGTGTTGAAAGGCTTGGCAAGATCTCAATAGGCTGTGTGAACCACCTTACCCTCAACTACGCCTTTGGTGACCACTTCAAAGTAGTCTATCAGGTTTAGGAGACATGATCTGCCTTTTACAAAGCCAAACTGGGTGGGGTCCAGAGTTTGGAGATTACCAGTGTCATTGTTTGTAAGCTCCATGATGATACATTCCATAGCCTTGCAGACCAAGTTTGTCAGGCTAATGGAGCAGTAGTTCCCAGGGTCCGTGGTGGATCCCCCTTTATGGAGTGGGATAACCATTGCTGTGTGACATTCAGTGGACACACAGCCTGAGGTGAGGCTATGATTGAACATGGTACTTAGTTGGGGTGCCAGTTCAGTCTGTAGTTCATGGAGAATGCAGCCTGGGATGTTGTCAGATCCCATGGATGCTCTGTTCTTGGCTTTGGAGAGTGTCTTTTTACCTGTGCAGCCATGATTACAGGAACTTTGCATTCTTCCGGTATAGAATTGGGCCCTTTAGGGGGTGAGAGGGAGGTAAAGTTAGCCCTGAACCTATCTGCCAGGTTGTTGGCAATATCAGTTGATTCTGTATATTTAGTGCCATTGTTTTGTAACTCAGAGCAGATCTGAGTGTTGCCATTGAGATTCTTGACATAGCTATAGAATGCTTTGTGGTTGTCTTTAGAATCAGTGGCTATTTTGTTTTCGTAACTAGCTTTGGAGGATTTTATGAGGGATCTCAGCTTCTTACTGAGGCTGACCATGGATTTCCTCCAATCATGGGATTTTAAACTTTTTTGCAACAGTTTCTTTCTTCTGTTGTAGAGTTTGTTTATAGCAGGGGACCACCAGATTGGCTTCCTTTTTTTGGAGGATAGCATCTTGGTTCTGTTAGGGATTGCATGATCCATGCACTCATGTAAGTGCTTATAAAGTGCATTCGTGTAGGATTCAGCAGTCATACCTCTATTATTCGTCTGCACGGGTGTCGTGAAGTTGGCTTTGGAGAAATTTCTTATGTTGGTTTCCCTAATGGGGGGGTGGGGGCAGGATGTGGATGTCTAGGGTGATTAACTTGTGGTCGGATCTGACCAACGAGGAACTGACCTCTGGTGTGGAACACCGGTTGCCCATGTTGGTAATGACCAGGTCTAGGATATTGCTGCCCCTGGTGGGGGTGTGGATAAGTTGATCCAAGGCATTGGAATTTATGAATTCCAGAAAATGTTGAGCAAAAGAGTTGGTACAAGAGTAGTTCTCCCAGTTAATGGTGGGGTAGTTGAAATTGCCCATTATTAAGGTGTTAGGTTGTACCTTAATATTTTCCAGTGTATCAAGAAATGAGGAGTGGGAATCCTGGGGCATGGTGGGGGATCTGTAGCAAGCTACAATTTGGATTACGGTCTTGCCCAGAGTACATTGCACTTGGATAATTTCAGATGCATTATGCTGAGCAACTAGCTTGGAGGTGTGGATATCCTTAATGAATATGGACATGCCTCCGCCTTTAGTGACTGAGCTTGAAGAATACAGAGGACATGTAGCTTCAGGGACTGGATCCTCTCTGAGATTAGAAAGACCTTGGTTTGAATCATGTCCAACCGAGCTCTAATGAAGTCTAACACTTGAACTGGAGCCAGTAATTTGGTGAGATTGATGGTTATGCCCAACTGCTGGGCTAAGTGAAGTACGGAATCCCTCACTTGGCAGAGTTGATGCCTGCAAGGGAAAGCAAGGAGCCAATTGGCCAGGTAGGGGAAGACCTGGAATCCCTGTAGTCTGTGGTGAGCCACTACCGCTGTCATCACTTTGGTAAAGACCCTGGGGGCTGTGGTGACACCAAAGGGGAGCATTCTGAACTGGCAATGACTGGCTCCCAGCCAGAAGTGGTGAAACCTCCAGGAGCATCTGTCCATTTTGATGTGGTAGTACGCATCCTGGAGGTCGATCAAGCACATCCAATTGCACTCCTGCAGAAAAGGCAGGATAGAATGAAGAGTGACCATCTGGAATTTCATTTTGGCAGCTGACAGGTTTAAGATGGAAAGATCCAGAATGGGTCTTAAGTCCCCCATCTTCTTTGGTACCAAAAAGAACCTGGAATAAATGCCTAATCCAGTTTGGTCTGGGGGGACAGGTTGGATGACTTGTTTTCTTAGCAGCTTTGCAATTTCCAGTGCTGCTTCCTCCCTTTGAGTGGGTGGAATGTCCGGGAGGTGTCTGGGTGGAAGAGGTGACTGAAAGGAATGGAATAACCTCTGGATATAATTTGCAATACCCAATGATCATCCATGATTGACTCCCAGGCCATTGGGTGTAGTGAGAGATGTCCACCTACTGCCTCCCGAGCCGAGGAGCAGGGCATCCCTTCAGGGTTGCTGTGTGGGTCTCTCTCAGAAAGGATCTCAAGACCCTTGATTCCTTGGACCCCCTCTGCCTCTAGGGCGGCATCTATCAAATCCCCCTCTGTCTCTGGGGAAAGCGAGTCCCGAGTGTCCTGGGGGTAGCTCTGAGATTTCTGGAACCATATCTTCTTGGCCCCCCCCCAATTCCTTGAAAAGGTTTGTTGAGGGGCCAAAAAGTGGATCCTGACAGCAGACAGCAGACAGAGTCTTCCTATTTTTCTCACTTTGGACTAGAGTGTCACATACTGACTTTCCAAAAAGGGTGGAACTGTCATACGGGGCATTAGTAAATGACACCTTAAAGGGCTCTGAAAAGGCACAAAGCCAGAGCCAGTCATGGCGCCTGATGGCATCGCCTGTCCCGGCAGCTCTAACGGTGCCCACAGTTGCATGGGAGAGGAGACGCATAGAGGTGTTAGCAGTAGATGTGAGGGTGGCCAGTCAAGAGGAGAAAGCTTTCTTGTCCTCTGCTGATGTAGACCCAGGGGTAGACTTAGCAATCTCTTTGACCAGATCACACTGAAGCCTAATCACGTGTGCCAAGTAATTCAGCACACGCACTGAAAATGTCACTGAAACATACACCCGCTTGCCAAAATGGTCCATCGTCCTGGACTTTCAGTCATGTGGATGAACTGTAGAGCTCTCCTGTGTGAGCTCCTTCTTAGTGGCCGCTGCCACCACCATGGCATCAACTGGGGATCCCTTGGTCCAGTAAATCCTATCTGTTGGGGCACTCAAGATCTTGTCTGGGTGTTTGGAGATTGCCTCCACTGTGTTCAGTTCCTTCCACGACCGAGATGTATTAGATCCACTAGTGGATCTGCAGGAGGGGATACCCAGGAAGTAGAGGGTCCTACACCAAATGCCTCCAGGAACACTGATTTATCTGGGTTAGGTTTTTGGGCAGACCATCCACCATGTTGACGGAGGATTTCCATGATGTCTCAAAGAAGACATCCTTAGGGTGGTGACCAGGGGGAACCTTCCCCTTCCCCCAAATCAGCATCTTCCATGAGGGAGTCCAAGTGCCTCTTTTTACATGTACGCTAGTGAGGCACCTCCTCAGTGGGGTTCTCTGGGGAGGACTCGCCAACATCTCCCTGGGGCAATAAGACGGAAGGCTGTCCCTGAGGTAGCAGGATGGACGGATACACACCAGAAACAGAGGGAGCTGAGGTGGACTCCGAAGAAGAGATCATCAAGGGTCTCAAAGGGATTGAGAGGACCCTCTCCACCATGCCAAAAGCTGAAGAGGAATGGACCTCCTGAGAAGGGACTACCAAGGGAGCCATAACCCTCTGACTCAACAGGAAAGCAGGAGCTGAACCTCCAGGTGCTGAGATCCTAACAGGAAGGCTCTGCTCTGAAAAACTCAGAACTGATACCATCCCCTTGGATCTGGTGCTGAGGGTATGGCTCTGAGAGCTGGATGTATCCAAACTCATCAGATCCGACCTACTCAAGGCCATGGCCAGTGACAAGATACAAGATACCATTGGCGCCAACCCCGCGACGCAGAGTGTCCTCAGATCTGAGGCCTCCGAACTAGGGGTCGGATCAGAGAAGGTGTAATTGGAATGAAAGTGGACTGCATACCCCCTGCTCCAGAGGGAGAAGGGGCAGACAAGACTCCCATTTATATCTGGGTGCAGATAAATGTCCACATCACTCTATCCACCTCTGCTTTGGAAAGACTGCAGGTGGATCTGGACAAGGAGGCTGCCAACACCAGCCTAGAGGGGCGATGAGGAGAGATCTGAACCAGCAACCGGGTCTGAAGCTCTCTGGCTCCAGAGAAAACCGAGGGGAATGAAGCCGGGGAGACTCCTTCCTTGGAGCCAAGAAGACCTTTGCTGGAGGACCCACAGAGGAAGAGCAATCAGGGGACCGTTTCCTAGGCTTGTCCTTTGACTTGGTTGGTTTGTCCCCATTCCCGGACCTCTTGGCAGGAGGTTGAGTCCCAGAGGCTGGGGCGGAGACAGAAGAAGTAGCTGGGATAGAAGAGGCCTGGGCCCTGGAGGTAGGAGTGGAAGAAGGCCTCTGAGGAATAATTTGTTTCTCCTGACATCAATGTGCAGGGATTGAACCCTGCCCAGATGGAGCAGGAGGTCTCTAGATGGGCAGCCCTAAGGCATTCAATGCACAGAGTGCGGCCATTGGCTGGGGAGAGCTTATAGCCACACTCCATACATTTGCAGAACCCTGGTTTTGGGGTCTCAGACATGGTAGGCAACAGTGAGAGGCCCAGACAAAGTCACACACCCACACTCAACAGAAAGGGAAAAGAGGGTCTTTTTTTTTTTTTAATCTGATGCTAATGCGCGAGGAGGGGAGGTAAAAAGGATAGAAAAAGGGAACTTTAAGAAAAGAAAGGATATAAAAATTAGAGAAAATACAACACTTACCCTAACAGCAGCTCAGAGCAACAGATCATGATACAGACATGAAGCACAGCAAACGTGATCTGAAGGGAGGAAGGAGACAGGGGTATTTTGGGTAGGGGAGGAGCTTGGAGCTTAGATCAGATGCTGGATATGTGGCGGAGTTGGATCCATGCAGGATCCAAGAACCCACAGGTTGAAGATCAAATGAAGATAACAACTTCAGATTGTATGTTCCTATGTTCAAAGGTAAGTCCTAGGCCATCTACCCCTATGGATCATTTGAGGCATTGCCAGTTTCCCTTGTTGTGCTTGAAATAACTTTTCCCATTTGGTTATAGACTGGCCTTACCCATCCCTTGATCGATAATTTTATATTACCCGAATCAGAATGACTGGAGTCATACCACAGATAATATGAGGGAACCCATCCATTTGATAAAAGCATTTAGGAGATGTTTCTGTTCATTATTTATTTTATTAATCAAGGGATGGGTCAGGCCAGTCTATAACCAAATGGGAAAGGTTATCTCAAGCACAAAAAGGGGAACTGGCAACGCTTCATTAATAATGCGGGGGCAGTCCTGAGGTACATTTCCTGTTTCCCATCCATAGAGCTGAGTTGCACTTGAATATGGACAGGGATAAACTTTGTTTTATGTGGATGGGGAGTCTGTTTCAGAGTAGCAGTATCCTCTGCACAATATACCTGTCCCTCAAAAACATTCTGCTGATGTTGCAGAAGTGGTTTAGATCCCTAGATCAAATATTTCTGATGCCATTTGACTTGCTGATGTGCATTAAAGCCATCAGTAATGGGTCAGAGGAAGCCTTGTATGCACGACTCAGGTCACCTTTAAGCTGTTTGTAGGATACAGAGTACAGTGACAGGCTCTGAGTCTGTCCATGTAGGGCATGTTATTTAGGCCTTGTATCCTTCTAGTAAGGAAATGAAAAAAAAGTTTTAATATGTTTTCTTTTCTACTAATGTATGTGTGCTTATGTAGGTAGCTTCCCAGATAATCCCTTCTGTACAACATTTGTAACTATACCTTTTTTAGCATTCAGCGCTTCAAGCAAAATTTGATACTGCAAAAACCGTAGTATGAGACACCAACACGATACAAAATCTTCACTGTTATCAAAGTCCAAGCATAAGACACCATGAAAGTCCAAAAGACACTTTAATAGAAAATAAATAAGCGCTTTCACGTAGTGCAAAGCTACGCTTCATCAGATTTGATTTGATACTGGTTGTAAAAAAGGTGTGGATGTCATTTCACCAGAATCAGAGGAGTATAAGTTTTCTCACATTCTTGCCTTACTCATGGCCCATACACAAATGAATTGGATGTAAAGGATTTATAGATATCCCTCTGTTGTGCAGTCCTGTTAAAGCAATCCTGCCATTGTCTCAGAAGCTGACCCAAGAGACACTATGCATTTTGCATTTCCTTCTGTCCCCAGAAGACCAAATGACTGAGGTTTAATGCATATCTGTCGGCTTACTGTAGGATATCTGCCATTGCAGTGGTACCTTCATTTGCATTATAAACCCAAAATCACACTGGAAAAGGTATACATTCGACTTCTAGGACATGCAATTCATTTTTATCTACAGAGTTTCCCCTGAATTCAGGTCGCTAGCTCAATACAACTAAAATCAACACCACTAACAATAAAAAAAAAAATAAAAATGCCAAACTGCACAAAAAAGAAGCAAACATTTCTTTCATATGAAATGGAGCAAGATTTCACTACCCTACACTCTCTCTATTAAATACACTATTGGCCAGATTCCAAAAGAGCTGTCCTCAGTCTAAGTCTGCCCTGATTCTGAAAAACATGCTGTTAATGTAAGTGATTTACTTCAGTGTAAGGCCTATCTATACAGGCTTAACCTGGGGCCAGATTCCAAAACACCTGCTCTCAGTGTAAGTGTTTTTTTACACTGAGAGCAAATCATTTGGAACTGGACCCCATATGTACACCGTCTAAGGACAACACATTGCCCAACCACACTTACAGCACTTCACTGCAACAAAAATAAACTGAAGCTTATTTTAAATATTACCAAAAACTATTAACAAAACAGAATAAAATGAACAATACAATAGCACCAATTAAATTTCACATTAAAGCATGACACCATAGTCAAAACTGAAATACCTACCATAGCATTACATGAACCTACAACCCATGTTCTGGTTGACTATTTATTATCTAAACAGTGAGTCTCACTATTAATGGATTCCATATTAAGAGGACCACATTATAATATGCCCCCCCCACTACTGTAACTTACTTATTGCTAATAGTTGAGAGGTAAACTAATAACTGAGTAACTTATACTGATACCCTAGTGTTTGTCAGGATTTTTGCTTTATTGACTACATATTTATGTTATGATACACATTTATAAGCAATTGCTCTAAGCTGGGGTGCTCCAATCACCCCTGATACTGTCTGAGCATATCCAGACTGTGAGTAAGCTTGTGGTAATTGCCCTTGGACAATTCCATTAAAAGAGAGAACCAACTTTGCCTGGGCCAAAAGGGGTCACCACAGTGATCTTGTGTCATTCTTTCTGAACCTTCAGAAGTTCACAGGTTCATTGGTGAGTACTAGGCTACTGGCCCTGGAACCAACACAAGCCTAGCCCAAGAATATTCCCAGTTGTCCTGTTGCCGGACTTTAGTTCCTTGTGCCCCTATTGAGCAAGGCTGTTGAAATGATCCCTGGGGTGAATTTCCTGACGCCCATCCACTCATCAAGATTCCTCTTGAAGAGGGCCAGTGAAGTTCTCTGCTTGACGTGAATGGGGATTTTTTTCCAGAGTATTGGTGATCTCTGGGTTAGGAACCTGTCCCCCCAGCAGGTTCTGTTTATTGTGGTGATGAGGTTGAGGTCCTTGGATTGTGTGGTGCGGAGGGATTAAGTCTTTTTCAGATGAAGCACGTCTAGCAACACTGGGTCAGACATGGCTTTGTATGCCAAGCAGAGATCACCTTTGAGTATGCGATATGAGACAGAGTATAGCTGTAGTTTTGTTAGTCTGTCTGTATAGGGCATGTGTTTGAGTCCTAGGATCCTCTTTGTGAGGAATTTTTGTGGCCTCTCCAATTGTTGCAGGTGTCTAGTGAGGTACATGCCAAATGGTGCATTGTACTCTATAATGGGTCTAATGAGGGATGACTAGAGAGGGAGTATGACTTTTTTCTTCCTGGATGAGAAACCTTTTGTAATGAGGTGTGCCACATAGAAGGACTTTCTAACTACAGTGGCAACAGGGTTGTCGAAGGAGAGGTTACTATCTACTTGTGTCCCTAGATCTCTTATCACACCTTGGGAGTTGAGAGGGCTACTGTCGATGCGGTAGTTTGTGGGCACCATGGTTTTCCTGAAGGGGATAATGATGCACTTTTTAGCATTGAGATTAAGACCATGGTTCTGGCACCAGTCGGTGTCTGTGAGGCCTTTTTGTAGGATGTCAACATCAGATTGAGAGTCAGTAATAGCTCCCAGTTTGCAGTCATCTGCAAACTTGGTCAACCAGAGTACTTTGGTGTTGGCCTGAACTTCAGAGAAGTATATACCAAACAGGAGAGGACCCAGGACAGATCCTTATGGTACTCCACTTGTGACTGCCCTGTAGTCAGATTTGGAGTCCGCTACTTTCACCGTGTGGGTTCTGTCCATGAGCCAGTTGGCAACCCATCTTATGATGTAGGGGTTAATGCCTAGGTTGGTGAGTCTGTCAATGATCCCTGAGTGGAGGACAGTGTCGAAGGCCTTGGCCAGATCGAGGTAGGCTGTATGGACTACATTGTCTTCATTGACCGCTCTGGTGACAGATTCGAAGAAGTCTATCAGGTTGAGCAGACATGATCTGCCCTTCACAAACCCAAACTGTGAGGGGTCTAAGGTTTGAAGGTTCCCAATATCGCTATTTATGAGGTCCATAATGATGTGCTCCATGGCCTTACAGATCAGGCTCGTCAGGCTGATGGGGTGGTAGTTTCCTGGGTCAGCAGTCGCTCCCCCTTTGTGGAGTGGAATGACTGTAGCGGTCCGCCTTTCAGTGGGAACAAAGCCTGAAGTAAGGCTGTGGTTGAACAGGGCACTCAGGTGAGGTGCCAGCTCCCTTTGTAATTCATGTAGCATGCAGCCAGGTATATTATCAGGTCCCATGGAGGCTGTATTTTTGGCTTTGGATAGTGCAGCTTCTACCTGAGCAGCCGTGATTTTAGGGAACTGGCATTCCTTGGGTATTGAGATGGGTCCTTTTGGGGGTGAGGGGGGTAAAGTTTGCACTAAACCTGTCTGCCAAGATGTTGGCAATATCTGTTGGTTCAGTATAAGTGGTGCCATTGTGCAGTAGCTTAGAGCACCCCTGCGTATTGCTATGCAGGTTCTTGATGTAACTAAAGAATGCTTTGTGGTTATCTTTAGCATCTGTTGCAATTTTGTTTTCATAACTAGCTTTGAAGGCTTTGATGAGGGATCTCAGTTTTTGCTGAGACTTACAAGGGCATTTTTCCAGTCTTGGGACTTTGCCCTTTTCTGCAACAGTTTTTTTCTTCTGTTGTAGAGTTTGTTTATGGCATTGGCTTCCTTTTTTTGTAGGACATGATCTTGTTTCTGTTTGGTATGGTCTGATCCATGCACTTCTGTAAATGCTCATGCAGCACCTTGGTGTATGATTCAGTGGCCATACATCCTTTCTCCATTTGCATGGGTGACGTGAAGTCTGACATACATCCTTTCCCTATTTGCATGGATGACATGACGTTTGACATACATCCTTTCCCCATTTGCATGGGTGACGTGAAGTCTGACATACATCCTTTCCCTATTTGCATGGATGACATGACGTTTGACATACATCCTTTCCCCATTTGCATGGGTGACGTGAAGTCTGACATACATCCTTTCCCTATTTGCATGGATGACATGACGTTTGACATACATCCTTTCCCCATTTGCATGGGTGGCGTGAAGTCTGACATACATCCTTTCCCTATTTGCATGGATGACATGACGTTTGACATACATCCTTTCTCCATTTGCATGGGTGACGTGAAGTTTGACATACATCCTTCCCCCATTTGCATGGATGACATGATGTTTGACATACATCCTTTCTCCATTTGCATGGGTTACGTGAAGTTTGACATACATCCTTTCTCCATTTGCATGAGTGACGTGAAGTTTCGACACTTTTGCCTTTAGAAGCTCAAAATTGGCTTTGGAGAAGTTTTTCACTGTGGGTTCCTTCATAGGGGGTGAGGGTGGGATTTGGATATCGACTGTGATTAACTTATGATCAGATCTGACCAGGGAGGAGTTGATCACTGGTGTAGAGCAACGATCCCCCACGTTTGTAATGACCAGATCGAGAATGTTTCTACCTCTTTTGGGGGTGAGAATGAGTTGGTCCAGGGCGTTGGAATTAATGAATTTCAGAAATCGTTGGGCAAATGAGTTGGAGCAGGAGTAATTTTCCCAGCTAATGGAGGGGTAGTTAAAGTCTCCCAGTATAAGGGTATTGGGTTGAACTTTAATGCTTCCCAGAGTGTTCAGGAATGTGCAATGGGAGTCTTGGGACATTGTGGGGGATTTATAGCAGGCTACAACCTGGATTGCAGTTTTTCCCAGTGTTAGTTGTACCTGTAGTATCTCTGATGTATTATGTTGGGCAACCAGTCTGGAGGCGTGCATATCCTATATGAAGATGGATACGCCATCACCTTTGGGGCATAGATCCATACCTCCTTTGGGGCTTCGGTCCAGGTTTGATGGCCGAAAGGTGTGACATGCTATGTTGCGTAGTAGTACTGGGGTGCTCTCTGGAGCCTTGAACCAGGTCTACTGCACAGAGGTCGATGTTCTCCAGTTTTAGGAGTGACTCGAGCTAGTGCATTTTGAGATTTAGGCTTCTAGCATTGAGTAGCATTACCCTCAGGTTGCATTTGCTTGCAGTTGTTATGGTGGTAAATTTGTCTTCAGGGCATTGCCTAAAAAAGGCAATAGGAGTGGGAAGAGCCTTTGCCAGTATCCTGAATCCCAGGGGTGACAGATGCAGGCCATCTTTGGCAAAGCATCGAGGTCTGTCAATCATGTTATCCCAGGCAGACAGATACTGGATCCCTTTGAATGACACCAGAAACTTAGCCAATTGTTGAAGTCAGCCATTTTCTGCTTGTACTGTGGTATCATTCTAGGAGACAGTAATATGCTACTCAGAGCCAGAGTCATACCTGCCTGGGCTACAAGATCCGAGAGCTCCTCCATGTCTCTTTTCATGTAGTCCAGGGTGGTGCATCTTAGGTCATTCACACCAACATGGACAATGACAGAGTCATATTTGTACTTGTTGTGGAGAGACCCAAGTGCATACATTATGTGGGGAATCCTGTCATCCGACAGGCAGCTGACCGTAACCTTCTCCTTATATTGAGTGGGATGTCAGTGTGCCTTACTATTGAGTCACCTATGATTAGTGTATTGGGTAGACTGTTTTGCCGTAGGGGCTTAGGTTGAGTGGAACACTGTTTATGTAGGCTATGTGTCTTGGGGGTTGTGTTTGGGTGAGATGGTTGCTTGCATTTTTCCCTCAGAGGTCTTTGCTGTTTGGGCAGATTTTTATTGAGAACCTCCGCAAAAGTGGATGTGTGTTTTGTGTTACTATGTGAGAGGTGTGGTGGTGTGTGATCCAGGGAGCTATGTGTTCTATGAGCTGTGTAGTGTGTGTTAACCTTCTCCTCGACTGGCTAGCCCAGTCTTGGTTTGAGAGAACATGGCTTCTAGTTTGTCTATGAATGTGCATCTCTTATAAGTGGATGTGTTTGTAGGTAGGAGGAGAGGGTTGTCTGTGTACATGAGGCAACTGCTACATTGCCTCCGGATGCCCAGGTTCACCAGGTTAATAGGAGAAAGTGTAGGGAACTGACCCTTAGACATGCCTGGATAGGTGCTTAGTATTTAAGTACTGAAGCTGTTATGCTTCTTTTTAAGTACTGAAGCTGTTTTTGTTAGTGCTATTAGCAGTTGGTATGCCTACAATGACAGTTGCAAGAGGTTCTGAGCAAGTGCTGGGTTATAGGTCTGATTTGAGTGCTCAGAGATGAAAGCTAGCAAGGTCTAAGGGAAAATTTGAAGAGCACACTTTAAGGCACCGGTAATAGTTTACCCTTGCTTAGCGGTGCTTGAAGCAGAATTTTTTCAACTGTATGTTTTGAAAGAATCAAAACAGATCAATTTGAAGTATTCTCCACATCTGGACCGAATCAAGGCAAACCTCTGTCCCAAGTTTCCACAAAGAAGGGTCCATCTGGGATCTGCTTAGTCTGTCTGCCACTGTGTTTAGCTCTGATGGGATACATAAGGCCTGAGGCATCAGATTATGCTATAAGGCAGGCTCCAAGGCCATCATTGCCAAACGGCAAAAAGAGTATGACCTTGTTCCCCCTTTCTTGTTCAGATACAACATGACTGTGGTGCCATCTGTGACCAATAAAAGGAGACCTGCAGATAAGTGGTAAAGAACGTTTAAAGTCTGAATCACCACAAACTTTTCTTTGACATTTATGTGCCTTGTAGCATCCATTGGATCCCATTTGCCTTGCACTTGAACTGTCCTCTACACTGTTCCCCATGCAAAATCTGACCAGTCTGTCTGGACTGACTGAACTGAGACTGGAGGGCAAAGAGTAGGTCTGGACTGAGAGACATCTGATCTTTCCACACTCTTACTTCACAAAATCCAGCACTGGTACCTGGAACTCCAAGGGAAGCAGGTGCTGGGTCCAGCAATTTTTTAAGAACCATTGAATCTTTATCGTGTGGCGTCTGGCTTGTGGTATCATGAATATCATTGGTCTCAGATAAGGATGATATACATATATTTGAGACCTTTGCCAAGCCTACATCTGATTATTCAGGTAATGTTTCTGCAACAGCTTCTAGTTATGTGATGGCCTTTGAACATTTAACTACTTTAGTTAAAAAAACGTGGGCATGTGTATGGCATTTGAAGCTTTTAAAAGCTTATGATTCTAAACAATATTGTCCACAGTGTGTAAGGGTTTTTGTGCAACCTATGATTCATGAATCCGATGTTTTAATAAAAGAGTGGGCTAAGGCTCAACAGGCTGCATCCATGGTGTTTGTGCATATACTGGCAGCATTTTATGAACGACAAGTTGTTAAAACGTTTACTAAAGTAATGCAGGAGGTTGAACAGGTTAAAACATTTTGGTTATGTGGATTATGTTAAACAGTTTGAATTATTTTCTTCTGCGGTGACTTCATATGAACGACAAGTTGTTAAAACGTTTACTAAAGTAATGCAGGAGGTTGAACAGGTTAAAACATTTTGGTGATGTGGATTATGTTAAACAGTTTGAATTATTTTCTTCTGCGGTGACTTCATATGAACAGGAATTCCAGGCCAGGAAGATTAAAAAATTTAAATGGGATTCTGGTGATTATATGCAGGGTAAGGTATTTTTAGTTCGCAAGTCAGTTAGATTTGTTCAAGACCATAGTACATGATTTCTGAACCAAAGCTTTAGTAAAGGACAGCATAATAAAAAGAGACCTAGATCAATATTAAAGCAATTATTGGATCATCCGGAATCTTCAACATTGTTTCGACTAATATGCTGAAATAAATTCTGTATCTGTTATTCATAAGGTTTCATCCATCATATTATCGGAGGCTGAATCAGAGGTGCTTAATAAGGGACTGGGATTTGTACCTACCTATGCAATGTCTGAAGCAAAATTGGTTAATGATGTGTTAAAGTTTTGTAGAAAATTGAATTTATTATATTTTGACAACAATATTGTAAAGAGTGAAACACAATTTATATTCAAACCTTCTTTTTGTCCACCAGCGAATAAACATGTTTTAGTGTTTCAACAACAGACGTTAAGGAATTTGCATTTTCATTTTTCATACAGAAATGGTTCTAATAACTTTACCAATGAACAATGGCATGCCTTAAGGTCATTGAGGGGGGAATCATGATGTGGTAATTACCAGTGCAGATAAAGGTGGTGGTGGTGGTGGTGGGGGGGCAGTGGTTACTTGGGATCATGATTTATATATACAGGAGGCTGTTCGCCAACTTATGGATCCATAGTTTTATCAAAAGATGGTTTGGGATCCTACATTACATTTTAAGAAAGAGATTGATGCATTTTTGTCTCTGGCCCTGGATGAGGGCATTATTACTAAAAATACAGTATCACGTTACTGTTTCCAATCCCTGCCCCCAACATTTTTATATTTTACCAAAGATACATAAGAATGCTTCACAACCCCCCAGGTAGATCTATAATTTCGGACCATGGTTCAATGACTGAACCCCTTTCTGCTTTCCTCACTAAATATTTAAAACCGTTATTGGTATATGTACGGTCCCGTATTCAGAATACAACACAGTTTCTTAACATTTTGAAAGATATACAACTTGAAACTACTTGGTATATGTGCACGTTGGACATCAAGGCATTATATACCAATATCCCTCATTGGCCTGGTTTATTAGCTGTTGAATTTTGGTTAAATAAAACACATATATACAGCCCCGGGTTTAACACTTTTTTGTTGTGTTTAACTGAGCATGTTTTAACCAAAAACCTCTTCTATTTCACTGGTGGCTTTCTGCAAATAAAGGGTACAGCTATGGGGGTTTCTTTTTCCCCATTTATACTGACCTCTTTATAGGGTATATAGAGGAGCAGTTGACAGAACAGTCACAATATTTATATATCTGAAATTGATATATGGAGACATTATTTGGATGACTGTTGGCTCGTATGGAAATCAGATGTGACCTACTTGAATGAGTTTATACAATATTTGAATGACAACAAATGGGACTTACATTTCACAGTTAATTACAATTTGAATGAGATTTCTTTTTTGGATGTTAACATTTCTAAATGTGTGGATGGTACACATGAGACTTCATTATTTAGGAAGGAATTTAGTTATAATTTTTTGTTGGATGCCAGTAGCAGCAACCCACCCCATATTACCATATTATTAATAATATTCCTAAGTCACAGTTTCTTAGGGTTAGGAGGATTTGTTCTACAAGTGAGGAGATGCTTAAACATAGTGAGGAATTATCTGGAAGGTTTCATGTAAGAGGGTATAGACAACCAGTTAAACACCATGCCTGAGACTATGCGTATTCTGTTGATAGAAACACATTGCTGAAATATAATATCCAGAAAAAACAAAGATACACCTGTTCGTTTGGTCACTAGTTTTGGGAGCAACACTCTATTATTTTGGGATTTGGTTCATAAACATTGGGGGACAGTTTTGTTGGACAATAAATTGGCACAATTCCTACTGGGGAGGTGTAGATTTACCTATAGGAGGGATAAAACTATACGCAACTATTTGGATTACCATAAAAGAAGTATGCATAAGAGTGGCAGTAACCAGCTGAATATGGAAGACACACCTTTGGTAGGTTGCTTTCATTGTGGAAATTGTTCAGCATGCAAACATGTAGTTAAAATTAAAGATTTTTCATCTGTTAATGCTTCTTGTGTTTTTGACATCCAGTGTTTTGCCAGTTGTGTTTCAGAAAGGGTCATTTACTTTGTTGAATGTTTCTGTAGTGCTTTTTATGTAGGACAAACTTCAAGACAATTTAAGTCTCGCATATTTGAACACTTGAGTGATGTCAGAAACAAACGTATGTCTAATGCATTGTACAAACATGTTATTCCACATCCCACAGCCAAATTTAGATGTACTGTTATTGATTGTATTTGCATTGGCAGTTCTAATAGAATGGGATGGCATAGTTTGCTGAATAAAAAATAATGTTCTTGGATAATTAAATTAGGGTCATTATTCCCTCCTGGTTTAAATGATATGCACTAATTGTTTTTTATTGGAGGATGGTTTGCATATAAATATGTATTGAAGGTGTGTGTAATTTGTAAACCATCACTGAAGAAGGCTTGTGCCAAAACCAGTATGCTAGGTTTTTGTTTTTTGCAATAATTGTTTAAATAAATGATTTTTTTCACTGCTGTTTGTGTTGGCCATTTTTGTTATTGAATGAGGATCACTGATGCCATGAAGTCTACAATTTTGAGAAACATTGTTGTGGAGGCAGCTTGATGAGAGAAATCCCTGAAAATGTTCTTTAGTCAGGCAGGTCCAGTCTGGAGGGTGGGGTGGGGGGTGGGGGGTCCCTGAAGGGAGGAGGATTTTCTGTCGATGGCCAAGAGTATCCTCACTGAATTATTCTCAGCACCCATTTGTCTGAGACTCTTTGAGGCCAGGCCGCCGGGTTGAGCTAAAACCTGGCAGAAGATGAAAGTGAATAAGGGACAGGAGGAAGGGATGCCCTGAGGCTATGTATAGTCATTCTTTCACAAGAGAAAGATCTTTTTTGGAAACACAACCCTTTGTATTAGTTTTGGAAGCATTATCCTCCTGCCATTTCCCCTTGGTACCCCAACTCTTGTTAGGCTGGGATTTTTGATCTGCCCCTTTAAATTAGATGGCTTGTTAGGGGACAAACATGGAATATAAAACATTCTGGATGCCCCATCCATCAATTTACCTCTATCATCCTATTGTTTGAGAATCTGGGTAGCAGCAGGACCAAACACAAATTCAGAACTTAAAGGAGCATTCAAAATCTCATTTTATAAATTCTCAGAAAGATTGTGATTATGTAACCAAGCATACCTTCTCAACATAACAGAAGAGGCTGCGTTTCTAGAAATAGTATTTGCAAATTCCATGACACTCCTCAAAGCTTGTTTTGAAATATGAGTCACATTAGAAATAATCTCATTCATGTAGCAGTTCTGTTTAGCAGGCAAAGATACAGCAAAGTCACCTAAACTGTAAGCACATTGCAGAATAAATTTTCACATGAAGCCCTGATAGTTCTAAATTCTAAAGATGAAATTGCTAGACAAGAGACAACGTTTTTCCCTGAGATTCTGTTTGCCAATTTTATATCTGGCGGTGTAGAGTTAGATGTCAAGGCAAGGCTCTCTTGTTAGAGTTGGGAGCTGGTGAAACCACAACTGGGTCAGCTGACAAAGGAGCAAAGAGAGCTGCAATATCTGAGTATACCTTGTATTTCCTGAAAGTATTTTTAGGAACTGGTTCACTAGCCAAAGGGGTATAACTTGCAGCTTTACAGACACCTTTTAAGGCCAGTAACAAAGGTGGAACAAGCAAAACATTTGGAATCTTACTCTTCAGTAAGATCATAAACTCTCCCAATACCTGCTTCAGATTGCTTCCAATCAAATACATCTCTAAACACAGCTAGCATTTGTGGGAAGGTAAATACCTGCTTGGGTTTTTGAACCTGTCAAGCTTCCAAAGAATCATACTGGATGAACTCACAAAGTGTCCACTACTGTCTGCATCAGCGTCCCCTTCAAAATCTAGGGTACTAGACTGATCTAGAGAATGCAGCCCCGTAGTCATTCTGATTAGGAGCATAGCCACCAAGGTTAACTGACTGTAAACACTCTTAGCTAAAGAAACTACATCACTACAATACATGGACTGATGACTCTGATGATTGGGATGTTTTTATTCCTTTAATTCTTCCCTTAATGATTCTTATGAAGCAAATGCATATCATTTATTGGATACTTAAAAGGTAGTTTGAAAGAGCAGATTTATGTCCCCTTCTTTACATGAAGGGGTTCAACATTTTTCATCTACAGTGAATTTTGCTGTACAATGTGTTTGTGATGAATTTTTGAAAGTTAATCAGAGGGTGAATTATAATCTGACCAAAGCAGAATGGTTAACCCTACGGAATACAAGTACATGGAAGGATTTAATAATTAAACAATAAAATAGTTGCTTTGCACTACACACAGTATTTAAAAATGTGTTTAGATCACCTTAATGATGAGAAAGTTTATAAAGTATCTAATATTTTAGATTATGAACAAGCATTGATGGATTTTCATGAGGAAGTGATGGGTAGGTATGGTGTTAAACAAAGGAATGCAGAAGTTCAGATGATAGTGGATTTTGCCAAAAGGATGGACCGGGCTGTGGTGAATATGTATTTTAACAAGAGGGAGGAGCATAGGGTGACATACAAAAGTGAAGGAAGATGCACACAGGTGGATTATATCTTATGTAGGAGGGCCAGTTTGAAGGAGATTGGAGACTGTAAAGTGGTGACCGGAGAAAGTGTAGTTAGGCAGCATAGGATGGTGGTTTGTAGGATGATGTTGGTGATTAAGAAGAGGAGGAGGAGTGTGAGGGCAGCACCAAGGATCAAATGGTGCAAATTGAAAAAGGGTAATTGTGAGGTGGAGTTCAGGGATGAGTTAAGACAGGCACTGGGTGGCAATGAAGAGTTACCAAATAGCTGGGTAACTACAGCAGAGCTAGTAAGGGAGACGGCTAGAAAGGTGCTTGGTATCACATCAGGACAGAGGAAGGATGACAAGGAGACATGGTGATGGAATGAGGAAGTACAGGAGAGTATACAGACAAAGAGGTTGGCAAAGAAGAAGTGGGATTGTCAGAGAGATGAAGAAAGTAGACAGGAGTATAAGGAGATGAGGTACATGGCAAAGAGAGAGGTGGCGAAGGCTAAGGATAAGGCATATGAAGAGTTGTATGAAAGGTTGGACACTAAGGAGGGAGAAAAGGACCTGTACCAATTGGCTAGACAGAAGGACCGAGCTAGGAAAGATGTGCAACAGGTAAAGGTAATAAAGGATAATGAGGGAAACATACTCACAAGCGAAGAGAGTGTGCTGAGGAGATGGAAAGAGTACTTTGAGGGGTTGATGTATGAAGAGAATGAGAGGGAGAGAAGGTTGGATGATGTAGGGATAGTGAATCATGAAGTACAATGGATTAGCAAGGAGGAAGTAAGGATAGCTATGAAGAGAATGAAGAATGGAAAGGCTGTTGGCCCAGATGACATACCTGTGGAAGCATGGAGGTGTTTAGGTGAAATGGCAGTGGAGTTTTTAACCAGATTGTTTAATGAAATCTTGGAAAGTGAGAGGATGCCTGAGGAATGGAGAAAAAGTGTTTTGGCACCGATTTTTAATAAGGGTGATGTGCAGAGCTGTAGTAACTACAGAGGGATTAAATTGATCAGTCACAGCATGAAGTTATGGGAAAGAGTAGTGGAAGCTAGGTTAAGAAGGGACGTGATGATTAGTGATCAGCAGTATGGTTTCATGCCGGGAAAGAGCACTACAGATGCGATGTTTGCTCTGAGAGTGTTGATGGAGAAGTACAGAGAATGTCAGAAGGAGTTGCATTGTGTTTTTGTGGACTTAGAGAAAGCATATGACAGGGTGCCTAGAGAGGAGTTGTGGTATTGTATGAGGAAGTCAGGAGTGTAAGAGAAGTATGTAAGAGTGGTACAGGATATGTACAAGGGTAGTGTGACAGCGGTGAGGTCTGCAGTGGGAGTGATGGATGCGTTTAAGGTGGAGGTGGAGTTACATCAAGGATCAGCTCTGAGCCCTTTCTTATTTGCAATGGTGATGGACAGGTTGACAGACTAGATCAGACAGGAGTTTCCGTGGACTATGATGTTTGCAGATGACATTGTGATCTGTAGTGAGAGTAGGGAACAGTTGGAGGAGACCCTGGAGAGATGGAGATATGTTCTAGAGAGAAGACGAATGAAGGTCAGCAGGACTAAGACAGAATATGTGTGTGTGAATGAGAGGGAGGATAGAGGAATGGTGAGGATGCAAGGAGTAGAGGTGGCAAAGGTGGATGAGGTTAAATACTTGAGATCAACAGTTCAGAGTAATGGTGAGTGTGGAAGAGAAATGAAGAAGAGAGTACAGGCAGGATGGATTGGGTGGAGAAGATTGTCAGGAGTGATTTGTGACAGACGAGTACCTGTAAGAGTGAAAGGGAAGGTCTACAAGTGGGTAGTAAGACCAGCTATGTTATATGGGTTGGAGACAGTGGCATTGACAAAAAGGCAGGAGTTTGAGCTGAATGTGGCAGAGTTAAAGATGTTAAGATTTGCACTGGGTGTGACAAGGGTGGACAGGATTAGGAATAAGTATATTAGAGGGTCCGCCCAGGTTGGAAGGTTTGAAGACAAAGCCAGAGAGGCAAGATTACGTTGGTTTGGACATGTGCTGAGGAGGGATGCTGAGTATATTGGGAAAAAGATGCTAAGGATGAAGCTACCAGGTAACAGGAAAAGAGGAAGGCCTAAGATAAGGTTTATGGATGTGGTGAGAGAGGACATGCAGGTGGTTGGTGTGACAGAGCAAGGTGCAGAGGACAGGAAGAAATGAAAACAGGTGATCCACTGTGGCGACCCCTAATGGGAACAGCCGAAAGAAGATGATGATGATTGATGGATTTTCAAGAACTGTTGGGAAGGGGTTACAGACTGGGTTACTTATCCAAACAAGATCTGAAAAATAAGTTTAATGTGGAAGGTCGTACTTTGGCTAATTTTTATTGTTTGTCGAAAATACACAATAGTTTGGTTTCCTCTCCAGTCCATCCTATTGTGTCAGCTAGCAATTATTTTCTGCACAATATAGGTATTATGCTACATACATATTTGCTGAATTTTGTGGTGAAATTGAATTGTTATGTGAAACACATTTTTGATTTTATAGGCAAAATTAAAGCAGTTGTATGGACCAAAGGATATTATTGCATTACGTAAGATGTTAGAAAGTTTATATACAAACATATAATACTCGGTGGGTTTGGAAGCTTTAACATTTTTCTGGGAGATAGCCCCCTGGCTAATTATAATATTGATTTGGTGCATTTTAGTTTGACACATAATGTTTTTGAATTTAATCATGTTATTTATCAAGAAATTCAAGGGACAGCCATGGGGGCACCTTTTGCCCCATGTATGCTAATTTGGTGATGGGATTATTTAATTTAGAACATTTATATAAACTAGATTTTTTTTTAGAAATTATGTTGTTTTATATTATAGATTTATAGATGATTTAATTTTTTTTTTGTGTAATGGGGGTGAGTTCCATGTGGAATCTTTTATACAAGATTTGCATTGTAACATTTTGGTTTTGAGTTTGACGGTTTATAAAAGGGAAAGAAAGTTACTTTCCTGGATGTAGAATCGGAAGGCCATAATGATGGTAGTATTAGTACTAGGGTCCATAGAAAATTTGATAATAGGGGGCATTTTCTGGATGGGAGGAATTGTCATCCTCCCCACTTGTTAAACTCATTACTTTATGGTGAACTATTACGAATAAGTAGGCTATGCAATGATAGTGTAGATTTAGAACAGAAAATAATGAAACATGTTACATTTAAACAAAGAGGTTATAACAATGAAATTATTATAAGAGCTTTGAAAAGGTTGTTTATAGGTGAAGAATCTATGGACAACACCTGGTTTGTTGAAAAAAATAATATTGCTAAAGTGATTAATGGTACTCCTATAGAATGTAGAAAAGTTTATTTTGTTACAGTATTTCATGTTCTTACTGATGAGATATTAATATTATGAAATATTATTGGGGTTTCCTTCTTAAAAGTAGGGATTTTGCCCAGATTTTGTGCACTAGACCTTTTATATCGTTAAAGAGAGGGCAAAGTATAAAGGATATGGTTGTACACAGTAAATTTTCTTTACCTGAATGTAGACGTAATAGGAATATAGATACTTATGGGACTTGGCCATGGGGAGCTGTTCAATATGTCAGTATTTAGTGCGATTTTTTATGAACATTAATGGGATTAAATATAATCCTGTAGCTGAATATTCTTGTAATACAGAAAGGTGTAATTTATGTGTTAGTCTCCCTGCAATCTTTTTTTACATTGGGGAAAGTAAAATAACTTTTAGAGTAAGAATACAGGAACACTTGAGAGATATTAGAAATAATAAACGTGAAAGCCCCTTAGCAGTCCATTTTAATTCAGTTCATAGTGAGATAAATAGTGGTTTAAAAGGCTGTATTTTAGCGCAAATTACAGCGTATAATAGTTTTCTTTTAAAACATAAGTTACTGTGTAAGGAAAGGAAACTGTGTTTATTTTAAAATATGGCACACTGACACCTGCTGGACTGAATGTGGAATGCAATTGGAAGTCTTTATTGTGATAATTCAGATGATAGGATGATTTTTTAATTGTTGGTAATTATGTAGAGTATTTAATGATTTTTTTTCTATTGTTGTTTTTTGAACTCCTGCAAGGCCTGTGTGCCAAGGCACTACAGCAGTCTTTTAAGTATTTTATAGTATTTTGTATTAAAGGAATTGGATCACTGGTTGAGTGTTGGACTTTTTATTTTATTTTATTTTATTTTATTTTTCGTGGTTTCAGTACATGTGGATAACCTGATTGTCTGTCATGTGCTGAAGTTTTTGTTTCCTCCTTCTATGAACTACATTAGAGGACAAATTATCTGGGAACAGAGTATTATGTCTGGCGATGGTGTCTTTTAATCTGTACCTCTCCTGCACCTAAAGTATTTGGTTCTCCGGTAACTGAACCAGGTACTGGAACAGCCCTGGAGGACATGTCTGACTCCTATACCATAGAGGGCTTTGGACTCACACCAGAGGGTGGCAGGGTAAAAGGTAAATGGTCTGATGGCCGGCTTAAGGCAGCAACAGATTCACAAACCATAGGCAGAGGAATGTTTTTGTTTCTTTTTAGGTGCAACTGGATTTGTTGGGGGGGGGGGGTGATACTATCAGAATCCATTATGTTAAGGGAGAAAAAAACACCAGTCAGAATAATAGACTGACACTATTAAGGGCTGACTAAGACAGCAATAATAGAAAGTATAAACTATGTTCCCACACAGCATAAAGGGCTAAACACCATAAAATATAGCAGAAATATTTTATATTGTGCTAAACCTTGTTCTGCAATCTGCACAGTGTAGTAACAGAGTCACAGTAACCAGTAAAATTCACTTGTCCAAATAGTGACAAAAAGTCAAATGTATGCCTTTAAATCAAATAGAATCCTTTTAAAACAGCATAAATAAGCATTTATTTAGAGAATCCCTTGTCAGAAATGAAAAAAAAAATCTCTACAAAAATGCAAATGAAATAATCTGAGGTAAAAATTACGATTTAATGATAAAAAAGTGACTATAGCAGCATTAAACCAGGAATAAATATCACAAAAATGAAGAAAAAAGTGAAAAAATGCAATATTTTCCAGTCAGAACTCCAAAACAAAGCAGACAAACACAGAAATAACAGGCTTCTAGGCACCCTGCCAAGGGACAGTCCTTAGTGTTCAACTGACATCACAGAATGTCAGATTCCCAGTTTGTTTGTGTCTTTCGGCTTTTCCCGGTTAGGGGTCACCACAGCAGAACTCCGGTCCGCTAATTATTGGCAGTAGATTTTTACGTACTGGCTTGCTGGGCCTAATGCACAACCTTCAACGAAGGAACGCCCATTCATGCATGTCGCTACACAGAAGACGCTCTAACTGAGAATCGAACGGGCAACGTCTAACTGTGAGGCGACAACGCTACCGCAGCACCACCACCAAGAACCCTATAACTGCTTAAAAGCAGTGTAAAGCAAACAAATAACAGTATTAAGTTAGGATGGTACTTTTCCATTAACGGGGCAGCGGTCGCTGGCAAACATTAATACAACGAACAAACGAACGAATGCTGGCAAACATTAATGTTGCCTTGAAATGTACATGTAAAACTTCCTGCATATTTAATCCTAATTACATGTTCACATTTTCATCCGGTTTCTGTTTTTCAAAGCCCTTTGTCCCCTTTGCACTTGACATTTTCACCACATGTTGCTATTTTTCAAAGGCCTTTCTCCCCATTTGCAGAGTGTGCAGGTTAACAGATATGCCTCACAGCATTACAAATGTTAATACAGTGACTGTTAAAAATCAGCCGATGCTGGGAAACAGGAGAACTTCCTTATTATTTCACAGTATAACATCTGTGCTTTACACCCTATTTATGAAGTATCAGGGAATGTTTGTAAATCTGGCTGTAGAAGCAGCACTGAGTTGGGATGAAATCAATAAGAGTCCAACAACAAAGTAAAAAATTAAAAGCAGAATCCAACAACAAAATAAGCAGTACTGACTTGCGAGGAAAAATCATTACTACTCTGAGAACAAAGGCCAAATTCAAAGCAGAACAGAACAATAGAAGAAACACTTGTGAAAATCAGTAATAGTGTCAGAATGAAGACAAAATTAAAACCAGGAAAAAATAAGCAGCACTGACTTGGGAGCAACCGTACATTTTCCGTGCTGCCCCTTAATGGTTTGTCCCCATTTTCACTGAGTTGTGAGGAAAAATCAGTAGTACTGTGACAACAAAGCCACAATTAAAACCAGAATAGAACAATAAAATAAGCAGTAATGACATGACAAAATGAATATTACTGTGACAGCGAACACAAAAGCAGCAGTGACTTGACATCAAGCGCAAACAAAGCTGTCAGCCATTAACAGGCTGTTTCTTGAAGTCCAGGGTTTGAGTCTCTCAAACTCTATTTTAGCCTTCTGGGTGACTGGGCAAGACTCTTTATGACATGATACTGCTGGGCTGAGTCTGTGCTTTATGCTTATATACAAATAAAGTAACTGGCTCTCAGCTGTTCTGATTTTGCATTGTCCCTAACTTTATATTTTATTTATTTCTGATATTCTGGTAAACAAATGAGGTTCATGGTTCATCAGTAATGACAGACATCACATATTCACACTTCTTCATGTTCTGAAAGGGGATATTGATGCAAAACTTGTTCTATTTACTTTTTAAATGAATTAGAATGTTATTTTTTAAACAAATGTTCTAGATATTGGGTCTTTGCCCTGAATTGTTGAGTAAAGTTGAGTGGTATGACATTAAAACATTTTAGCCACATTCAGATCTTCCTAGTGAGTCAGCCATATGCTGTCCGTTTGTCCTACATTTTGAAGATGGAAGGTTGAAAGCTATGGGTAAAGGTATTCACCACCGTGCAGAATGCACAGGTATGTCAGCCCACTCTTACAAAGCTGCTTTAAGATCAATTAATTGATTTATATCACAACAGTGGTTTCTTTAGGAAACCAGATTGTTCTCAGTCATGACTAGCTGTCAGATTTCAAAGCAGTGCTGTGTTGTTAAAATAGTCTTTCTTGTAAGAGACCAACATCATACAACCTTCAGACTAATAAATGTAGTAATGCATTCCGCCTCAAACGATGGTAATGTAATAACAAATTCAGTTGACACTTGTTCTTACTATTTCACACAAACAGCAAAACATTATATGATCACTGTTTCTCAAAGTTAGAGTAACCTTGCATTGAGAATAATAAATTAAGGAGGATGCAGGGGGATTTCCACATTTCTTTATTTATCATTTGTCAATGTGCACAATGCAGTCTGCCTGATAGAAAAATACATTTGTTTGTATCACATGTACTGGAGTTGCAGTAGGTAGTTTAGTGCAGTCAGGGCCATCTATTTTTGTTGTGTTTTGCGATAAGCTAGTGGCACATATTCAGTCATCGTATCTCAAACAAACTCTGGTGTGTAAGGAACACTGCAGTTGGTAGACTATTTAGCATATGCATTAGTGTCTGATCAGATGTGTAAAGTGGTAACCATGGTCACGATTGACCCTACTGTAATAGAGCCCCAAATCCATTCCATTTTGCTATTTAACTTTACCTATTCAGTTGCTTCCTGCAGCCATTCTCCCCCTCAACTTGGTTTGAAGTCACCAGCTGCCACTGACTTTAAGTACGTCAATATTAAATCAAGTTATGATGGATTTCACTCTGTCAATATGCATACAGGATGTACCTTAAAGATGTGCTAAATGAAAAAAATTGTAAATATATATAAGCACGTGACCACTGAAGTAATGAGCCCTTGGAATGGTAATGTCAGATGCATGTCTTTGTGATTATTGAGTACAGCCCAATGTGCTATTTTAATGATACACTTTGTATTCAGTACTAAAGTGCTAGGATTATACCAGTCATTCCTAAATAAAGCAGCTCTTTTACTCCATAATAAATAAATGAATGTTGACACGGGATCTTCTACAAAGCACAGTCATTCCACCAGCCTTTGTAACAAGAGAACAGTATATAAGGGCCTACGCTATACAGGCACTGCCTCATGACGCTGATGTCCTCGCGTACTTCCCTGCACTTTTGTTGAAGTTGCAGATAGGCCGGTGATTTGTGATGACATCAGAGGTAACAAAAAATTGTAAATAAAAAAAAATCGGGATTTGAAGGGACCACTTGGGAATTTGTGGCACCACATTATTTTGCCCTCAAAAGCAGGAAATACCAAGGAATTTGCTACTGTTGACAGGTATGGTCCTTCAGCTGGTCCAAAAGGTTTAATAACCATCTATGTATGACAGTGATTAGGCTTCCCCTGATTGGAGAGACTTAGGCAATACTCTATTACAGAAAGTCAGAGGAGGGGATTCTGAGCACTGGAAATCTGCCAATGTAGGAGTCTGTGCCAGACACAGAACACATATGCCACCGAAGCAGTGTGAATTATGAATATTGCCTGTGTGGTGATTTGTGGTAATTCAACAAGTACAAGAGGGCAATGAATATGTAACTTTGGACCAGGAAGGTTAGGTGACCAGGCTAATAAAGCAAAATATAGATTTTATATTATGTAGTGGCATTATCCAAACCAGTTTAACAAAACAGAACATATGGTCTGAGAATGTCATGGAGTGATCATTTTAAACCCTAAATATATAAAAGTGGAAACAACTTGTGCCACCCCTGTTTACTTAAACCCTAAATAGGGAGGACTTTTCACTATCCAAGTGATGGTTTTAAACCATACAGTGTTCATTTTATTTGGTTTTAGAGTTTAACCTCATCAAGAGTAATCAGCTTTCCAACTTGAAGAAAGCCACCAATATCTTACACAGCTACCAGACAGAGCACAAAATATAACACGTCACCAGCTTACAGCCCAGAGCAGATTGATAATGCTGCTTCATTTCGTTCACAAACAGTGAGAGTAGTGCATGCCCCCAGAGAGACCCCTGTAGATTGCCAACAGACAGACACCTAGAATAGATTCTGTTACGACATCAGGCAGCGGATTATGGAGTTCAGTGCTAATGACTTCTCTGCAGTCCCAGTCCAGTACCTCAAGCATAGGGGAATATTTCAGTGTGTGTGTGAAATAAACAAGGTGCTGTTCTAGGCAGTTGGATTGATTTAAGTTATTCCTCTAACTCTGTAAGATGAAAATCTCCACATCCTTCCCAAGTCTCTCAAATTCCTCTTATGGTGTGGTGGTGAAAGAGAGAGAAAATAAAGAACATTTTGGTTTCTTTGTTATGCCAGCTTGTTACTGCTGAATTTTATTATTTATTTATTTGTAATTCCTGCCTCCCTTTCATTTTTAACTTTGTATGCTCTGCCTCTAAACATAGACATAATTGATGAGAGCACATGAACATTTTGGCTTATCTCGTATGTCAACTTCAGTAACTAACTGAACATATCAGCCCAGATTTAAAGCTGTGATTTCCATTCCCCTTTTTCTTGTAGACAGAGATCAGAAATTCTCAGCATTTAAATACTTCCACTAACAGATAAATAAAAATGCTATGTGAGTCGCCTTACTATGCTCCCTAGTGTAAATTTGCTTTCACCAGTCTCCATTTTTTCAGCCTGTATTACATTTCATGTTTTTTTATAGTTCCTGTTATCTTTCCACCCCACAGACAGCTAAGCTACCTAACTCCTAGGGGCCCATACAATTCCTGCAATCCTGGTGACCTGGAGAAGGAGGAATTGCTGTTGTTATTTTACAAGGAACAGAAGAATTTTATCTGCATCCTTCCTTATCTGTCTCTTCATAGTAGACACACCATCAAACTCACGGGTGTGTGTGTGTGTGTGTGTGTTTTCATATACACACACAAACCCATCAGCATAGCTGTGCAGTGCTTTGAAAGCCTGAACATCTGTCATGGCTCTTCATGCTGATGCTTCATCACCTGATCTGCACTAGGTGGCACATACACTGAACTGCCTTCCTCCCCAGGACAGGTAAGTCAACCTCAGTCCCTCATTTTCACCCCCCCCAACAGCTCCTCCAGAATGTAAGGTTGTTAGCCAGACATGGGTCATGAGGACTGATCATCCTTCTGTGCATGGAACCAACATAACTTTAGTTTAAATAATCAATTGTGCAGATGTTCTTAGGGCGGGCTTGTCTTCAACATTAACTCTCCTAGGTGTTAAAGGGCTAACATCCACATAGTACTCTGCATTTGGCCTAGATCTTAGCACATGGAATAATTATGATACCTTGAAAAACAAGAATTATGGTACTCTTGCCACTGGGATTAAAAAAGATAGCCAGACTTGTCAATAGCTTTTAAATATTTTTTCTTCAACAAAAAGTACACAGTTTACTTGGGAAACAATTAAAAGAATTACAGAGCGCTGAGTGTGGCCTCAGCAGTGTTGCAATGAAAAATGTTCTTCAAAGATGTTGTTTATATAGCTTTGATGTTGACTGCCGAGAAAGTTCAGGATTTGCCACTTTTGGTCATCTCTGGAACTGCAAAATATGTATACAAAAAAAAAAAGAAAGAAAAATTACACCACCAGACAAACAGTGTTTTTTTTTAAACATTAGAAATACAAATGACGTAGAAATAGTAGAAACATACACTATGATGAAGGAATATGTTAATATGCATTCAAATAGATGGTGTAGTTAATCTCAAATTCATGGAGCTATGCAATTCAGTGGAGCTAGGTCTTTTGTAGCATGTCAGCGGATCTAGGTCTTTTGTAGCATGTAAGCATTTATTCCTTTCAGTTGATCCATGTGAGTCTATACCAAAACATGTGTTAACCACACTTACTTGCATAGAGAGATACTGTTGTATTTATTTATTTTTACATTTGTCAACTGTTCAGAGCACTGTCCAGAAGCCCTTTTTTAGGCATGACATCAGCTGTGAGGCAACATAAAACTTAAATTACACTAATGAAAGAAAGCAAGGCAGTAACTGTAATATAAGAAAAGTAAAGCAAAATGTAACAGCAAATTAAGAGAGTAAGGTGTTGCAGATACAATATTAGAAAAATACCTATGCACAATTAATCATGTAGATACATACAACCCCAATGACTCCTTAGGGCCTGATTCCAAAACACTTGCTCTCACTGTAAGTGACCCCTTACAATGACAGCAGGCTTAGAGCAGGTGTTTTGGAATCTGGTCCCCATAGTAAGCCTGTTTATAGATAGACCTTAGACTGAAGTAAGTCACTTACACTGCGATCAAGTCTTTAGGAATCTGGACTTTAGTAACCACTTACATACTGTCCCAATATCAAAGCATACACATACACCCACCCACAGGGATTGTCAACAAAGGATAAAAAAAAATAAAATAAGATAAAGGATAAATAAGATAAGCCCTAAACATTGTGATGGCAAACAGAAGATGCACTACAAAGCAATTCTAGTGAAAGAAATGTATGCTGCCACAAAAGACCAAGACCCACTTGAATGGTCCAGCTCATTCGGGGGTACTACATTGCATTTTTTATGGGTACATTTTCAGGACTGGTTAGATTTGTCTGTACTAAGTACACATTTTGTAAAATTATTTACTGTGACATTGCTGCTGAGAAGCCATCATTAAGTAGAGGCAGAGGCAGAGGGAATGCTTTCAATGGCACAACAGGCTAGGTGCATTATTATGCAGAAGTGACTAATCAGCTGAGACTTAGAAGTGAGGAAATCTGATACTCTGGCTGAATGAAGGCGGGAAGATTGGATAAATAACTAGGGTTGCCACCTTTTAATCGGGCCAAATTGGGACATGGGGGTGTGGCCATTATGACATTGGCCACACCCTCTGCCATGACATCACCACATGTGTTGTGACAGAGATGTAGTTATGGGTACAACAGCTGGCTGGCTGCTTGGGTGGCTAGCTGGATGGATGAATGCTTGGCTGGCTGGATGGACATTTGGATGACTGGCTGGATGAATGGCTGGCTGGCGGGAGTGGCTAGATGGCTGGTTGGATGAATTATTGGCTGAATGAATGAATGAATGAATGAATGAATGAATGAATGAATGGATGAATGGATGGCTGGCTGGCTAGCTACCTGGCTGCCTGCCTGGAGTGGCTAACTGGATGGGAGTAGCTGGATGAATGGCTGGTCGCTGCAGTGGTTAGCTCACTGGTGGCTGGAGTGGCTAGCTAGATGGGAGTAGATGTATGAATGGCTGGTCACTGCAGTGGTTAGCTGGCTGGCTGTTGGAGTGGCTAGATGGATGGATTGCTGCACTGATGCATGAATGGTTGGCTGGATGAACACCTCTCAACTGTACAGATTTTTACAGAATATCCAGATTTTTGCCTCATATTTTTGGTCTGTTTCTAATAAAATTGGTTCTGTAGCTGGCTAGCTTGCTTAGCTGTTTGCTGGCTAGCTTGGCTGTTTAAAAAAAAATGTCATTGCTTTTTTTCGTAATGGCTGTAGAAGCGGTAAAACAAACCGCTCTACAGCTGCAATCTTTGTAGGGCTCTTCTTTACCCAGTTTCCACCCCCTTCATAAACTGCAGCCAATTGCTGCACAATTTAAAGCACCAGGACCTAACAGGGAACAGCTCTGCCTGCAGGTCCGGGTTGGTGACGTAACTGAATTGCTGTGAAAAAGCTGGAAGTAATTGCAGCTTTTCATAGGTTCATAGGTTCATAGGTTGGTACTAGGCTATCAGCCCTAGGACCTATACAAGCCTAGCCATAACAATTCCCTGACTATTTCTTCCCACATTATTTACTTTCCTGGACCCCTGTCTAGCAGGGCGACTGACGTGATCCCTGGGGTGAATTTCCTTTCTCCCATCCAATCGTCAAGGTTCCTCTTGAAGAGGTCCAAAGAGGCACTCTGCTTTATATGTATGGGCAATCTATTCCAGAGTCTGGGGTGTCTCTGGGTCAGGAACCTATCCCTCCAGCATGTTTTGTTTATTGTGATAACAAGGTTTAGATCCCTGGAGCATGTAGCTCTGAGGGATTGGGATTTCTTTAAGTGTAGCATGTCCAACAGCTCTGGGTTTGACATGGCCTTGTATGTTAAGTAGAGATCGCCTCTGAGTAGACAATATGCGACAGAGTATAGCTGGAGTTTTTTAAGGCGGTCAGCGTAGGGCATCTGCTTTAGGCCTGTGATTCTTTTAGTGAGGTATTTCTGAGGCCTTTCCAGTTGTTGCAGATGTCTTGAGAGGTACATACCAAACGGGGCGTTGTATTCTATAATGGGTCTAATGAGGGATGAGTACAGTGGGACAATGACCTCCTTTTTTCTGGATGAAAAGCCCTTCGTGATGAGGTGTGCCACATAGAAGGATTTCCTGACTGTTGTGGCGATGTGGTTATCGAAGGTGAGACCACTGTCCACCTGTGTCCCTAAGTCCCTTATCACACTTTCTGTGTTTAGTGTACTGCCTCCTATGTGGTAATTCATGGGTACATGTTTTTTCCCAAAGGGGATAACTATACATTTCTTGGCATTGAGCTTGAGCCCATGCTTTCCACAGCAATTCAGTGCGATTGCAAAAGCGGGACTTTTCAGGTCCCACTGCTTGATACAGCAGGCAATGGGATAAGGTAGCTTAACCCGTGACTGTCCCGTTGACAACAGCACGGGTGGCAACCATATAAATAACAGAAAATAAAGGTCTGGGAAGTTTATTTTGTTAAATGTGTATGTTATCTCAAAAAATTGTTGCTACATTTGGAAGCTGCTTTCAGAATGTGTAACATCAATAGTAAATATATTTGTTAGATTTGCTGCAATCCATTCAGTAATACTCATACTGAAGGCAATCAAAGTTTGAAGCATTACTTAGGTCTTCCATTTTAAATACATGGAAATGGGATTGGCTGAAGTATAGCACGGCAATTTAATCTCATGGGCTGTGTCCTCACACTACATTATGGGGAACATTTAGCTCTCCAAGGAAAATCTCATCATGATGTCTTCCGCCATGAGGCACTTGGTGGTACAACAAAAAATATCTCTGAGTACTTATACTGCTGCAAACAAGTCTGTATCACGTAGAGTTTCATGAAAAGGTAAAAAAAAAAATTTTTCATCTTTTGCCCATAGTGGTCCTTCATCCAGGTACTGCTCTCAGGTCATCCATGAAGAGGGACAGCTGTGTCCAGCAGGGTTACCCAGTTAACAGATAAATAAAATAATGAATTGAAAACTGAAAATGATGATGACTGATCAGAAATCTGAGGTACATTCCAGTCTGTTTTTTATTTATTTATTTATTAGCCATTGATTACTGGAAAAGTGCAACTGGGCAAAGAGACTTTTCAGCAAAGGACAAGGGAAAAAGTTCCACATTACATATATTTCCACAATCACATAGCATTAGCTAACCAAATAAAATACATAACACTGAGTTGTATGTAGTTTAACATACACTGTACTGCATTTACAGCATGTTAAGTCACACATCTAAAGAACATTCAGCATCACTCTACAGTTTATACGTCACACTGAAATTTTAGTACACAGACAGCATACGAGGCATATGCAAGTTTTATTCAACCAGTGCACTTCTTAATGCTGTTGATATGACTGGGACTGTTTTATTGATAGGTATGATTTTATTGGGATTTTAAAATGTAAACGGGAGATAGCAACTATGCTTTGCAGGATTTTGGCCATTATACACTGTTGCTCATTGTAGTGTAACATTTTATTTATTTATTTTACATTTGTTGACCGGGCTAGTCTAACTGGATATATATGTCCATTTTCAGTAGAGACACGGGGAGATAAGCTCCAAGACAGACACGAACAGACAAGATCAATAATGTTACAAAAAAAACAGACATAGATGAAATATTTCTACATATTTCATAAAACTATTTACAGTATTTAGAGCTACTTATATTTTAAAACTACAGTCAGTGGGATTCAGTTTGTAGAAACTGGCCATGCAAAATGGTCACCCAGAATATCCATGATGTGACTGAATTTCCTGAGGGATGGTCTTACTAGGATGTATAAATAAGCAGCTTCCGTGGCAAGACATGCAATGTAGAATCCTTCACTTATGTAAGGCAGCAAATTTTTCGATGACCATATCCTAAATTTCTTTGAGCAGACTTGTTTGTGTTGGAAAAACATAGCACTGGCCTTTGATTGTTGTCCTTTCTGGAGACCAGCAACAATCTGCAATACAAGCTTTGACCTAAGTGGTTGGTAGCTTCAGCAACTTTGTTTGTGTATTTCGGCTTTTCCCAGTTAGGGGTCGCCACAACGACTCCTACACCAAAAGTAATGCTTGTGTGACTGAATATTAATAAAATAGGTGGAATGGAATGAGTTTGAGTTTTTGGTAGAATATGTTAAGCAATTTGAGCTGTTGTCTGGAAATCCAGCTGTTTGTTACTTTTTGCCAAGAGAACAGATGATGCTGAAAGAGCTGCCTCCCAAGAGTAACGGGGAGGAGGAGGAGGAATGAACAGCACGCAGGTACATGGATGACTTGTGCTGCTATTTCCTTTACCTCCTGAATCTGAAGTAGAGGATCACTTTAGTCTATATTATGGACACGTGATCTCTGCCTGCATTTGATTCTGAATTGGAATTATTCATTTAAGGTTTGGTTACCTCTATTTTTTATTTTTTTCTTATAATGCATTTTGTTTTGTTTTATGTTTTTTGTTCATTTTAGAGTTTCAAGAGGTCTTGGCTAGGGTCTCAACCTCTTACCACAAAAAAGTCTGGAAAAATTGAAAAATAATGGGGAATAAAGTCGCAAAAATAGGGACAAATTTTAAATATTGCCCTTATAAACCTAAAAAGTTAAGAGAATAAAAGATCTTGTGTCACCATGTATTTTCTGAAGGATATGAAATCTGAAACTTGAATGACGGTCATTATTTAGTGAATTCAATCCTTACTGATTTGCCTTAAAAATCTACAAAATCACAAATTTTATGAGGAACAGACCAAAAATATGAGGGAAAAATCTGGACATTTTGTAAAAGTCTGTATAGTTGACAGGTATGCTAGGGTTAGTTAGAAAATAATTATTTTGCAGACAGTGAATAACATCCAGCTAATTAGTAGGAAGAGCTGAGAAGTAGCATTCCTCATTTAACAAGTTATTTGGTGGCATCTTTATTTAGCTGTTGTGTTTGTTTGATTTGCTGTTTTCTGCCTGACTATTGATGATTTCTGTCTGATTTTTCCACCCACCCACCCTACCGCTATTGTGGTTTTAAACTTGGTGGCTTTTGAGTTGCCCATTCCTACTATAAATCTAATTTTGGACAGTCCTCCAAGTCTTATCTCGTCAGCTCATTCCACTGAGCATTGCGAGATCAGCTGGGAAGGGCCTCTTTAGTCTCTTAAACTTGAATTATCTTCTGTTTCCTGCCTTCCCACTTACTAAAAAAATTGCACTTTATTTAGCTGCTTTACTGTATGTGTGCTTCTTTGTACTTTATTTAGCTTTTTGCTGCACATTCTTACCTGATTACATTGCAACTGTTATTCTAACCCTCTTAGTTCTGATTTAAGCATTTGGGCTTCAGACTTGTTATCCTGCATAAGGAAGGTTTGCGGTCAATACTCCTGTGGCAGGAGAGGCAGCTTTCACACTTCTGATTTGGGAACTTTTTAAGGTGTATTGTGTCTGTTATTCTAAAAGTGTCTTAGTTCTGGTTTAAGTTAAACATTCCCACCATCCTACAAACAACTCAACTAGCATTCTCTGACGTTTAAAACTACCTTACCAAAGCCCAACTTATCCTCAATCCAAAGAAAATTCAGCTTATGATTATAACCAGTTCTAAAAAAAACACTAACAGTCAATTCACTATCTACTCCACAAATGCTACTCCAATTGCTCCAGTGGCACAGGCTAAGCTATTGGGTATAACAATAGACTCCCACCTAAAATTTGATAGTTATCTCAACTTAACTATTAAAAAAGTACATGCCAAACTGGGGTCACTCTACCGTATCAAACCATTTCTTACCAACAACACAAGATCAGCCATTGCTCACTCCCAACTTCTATCCACCCTACTCTATGCATCTCCCATTCTGACTAATCTCAACAAAACTGAACTATGCAAAATGGAAGCCTGCTATAACAGAATTGCCCACTTTGCTGCAAATTGCTCATATAGAACTCATCACTGTACTGCTTTGAGACAGCTCCACTGGCTTGAACTGCCCAACCTCCTAACCTACAATCAGCTCTGCCTCTGTCATTCTATTACCTCCCCAATAAGTGTCCTGCCCTCAAAAACCTAGTACAACATCACTCAGCCAAAAGGCCTCTTAGATCATCAAGCAAACTACTACTAGAAGTCACCAACAGCTACAATAGCTTTGGAGATGCACTATATAGTAGTTCAGTGGCTAAAAATGGAACTCTGTCCCTACTAGCATTCAAAACACATCATCCAAAGCCTCCTTTAAAGACCTCATCAAGCAACATCTCCAGCAAAGTTGGCAGTGCCATGATTGCTCCCTAGGCTAGTGAAAGCGGATAACATATACATACTAAATCTAGAGCACTTGATAATAGTTTTCAATCTTACTCACAAACGTTGGCTAATCTACAATATATGTACTGTACCTGTGTACTATGTATGTATTCTACCTATGTTCCAAATTTCAGCTGTACACCACAAATCTATTAATTACCTTTATTTTTAAAATTAATATTTTTTTGTTTGTTCTTTCCACTGTAACTGTTTATGTGCCGCATACCACTGTAAAACATGTCTCTTGTAATTTGTGTGTATACTGATCATGTCTAAATAACTAAATGTGTCTGTAATTTTTCTTTGTGGAGCTTTTCTCCCCAGGCCTCTGCTGAAAAAGGGCCTTTTCGGCTCAGACACTCCTGGTTAACAAATGTAAATAAATAAAATAAATAAAGTGCTTGAGTTCCAAGCCATTTATTTTATATTAGGAGGGTTTGTGTTTCACACTCTTGTGAGAGGAGAGGATAGCCTCTACCCTTCTGAACTGAGACTTGCTAGTAAAGGTTTATTGTGCCTGTTATTCAAGTGTTTTTTTTCTGGTTTAAGCTGTTGGGCTCCAAACCAGTTACTTTACATTTGGAAGGTTTGTGGTCTACAATCTTGTGGCAGGAGGGTATAGCCTATGCCCTTCTGAGCTGGGAATTGCTGGTTGAAGGCTTATTGTGTCCGTTATTCTAAAAGTGTCTTAGCTCTGGTTTAAGCACCAGGGCTCCAAACCAGTTATTATACATTAAGATGGTTTGTGGTCTACACTCTTGTGGGAGGAGAAGGTAGCCTTCATCCTTCTGAGCTGGGAATTGCTGGTGAAGGCTTATTGTGCCTATTATTCTAAGGGTTGTTGCTCTGGTTTAAGCACTTGTGCTCCAAACTAGTTATTTTACATTAGGAAGGTTTGTGATCTTCACTCGTGTGGCAGAAGAGGATAGCCTACATCCTTCTGAGCTGGGATTTGCTGGTGTAAGTCTTATTGTACCTTTACTTGATTGACTAGAGGCCTACCTTGTTAAAATTTGAATCTCTATGCCTGAGCATTTGGTGATGTTTGGCAACCACACTACTTGAGAAGAAAATTGTTGTTGGTTTCTGCTAAACTCTACAAAAGCTAAAACTTATATTACCATATTCACTGTTTTGGCACTTGTTTTTTGCTGCATTAATAACACTTGCACCACACCTCCTACATCAAGTAAAGACCCTACACATCAAAGTACTTATGCTGAGGCACTTACAGGTAACCTTCCTAAAATACTAAAACCTCCTGCATAGCACAATCAAAAAATAATTCTCAGCCATCATGTATACACTCCTTTAAAAACACCATCCACAGTTACACATAGTAACACTGTATACAATCTCTCTACTGTTAAGTCCTTAAGGCTAACCAGTGCACAGCCAAATTTCCTGGTCATTGCTGATTCTACATTGAGACAACAATGTCTCCCTCACCAGTCTGAACAAGGAGAGACTCAAAGTTAGCTGCCTTTCCTGGGCTCAGATACATCACGTCACACAGGCACTCAGGTCATTGAACTACATGTACCAGTATGACTCTGTCATAGTCCATGTGAGTGTTAATGACCTGAGATATACCTCCTTTGACTAGATGAAGCAAGACATGATCAAGCTCACTGATTGTGCATCTCAGGCAGGTATGAGCCTAGCACTGAGCAGCATAATACCTTCTCCAAGGATGATGCCACATTACCAACAGAAAATGATTGATTTTAACAATTGGCTTAGCTTCTGGTGTCAATCTAAGGGGTACAATATTTGACAGGAGGACATGGTTGACAGATCACACTGCTCTGTCAGAAATGGTCTGCACTTATTCCCTTTAGGTGATCGGATATTGGAAAAGATGTTTTCCAACCCCATAGTGCCTTTTTTAGGCAAAGCCAAACTGATAATACTCCAGACTTAACTGAACCTATGAAGGAATATCTGGAGCTGGTACTGCTCAATGCTAGAAGTCTCAACAAAAAACTCCACTCTGCAAGCCTTCATCGCCCTGGAGAGTACAGACATCTCTGTAGTAAAAGAGACCATGGTTAAAAGTCATGGACAGAAACCCAGTAATACAAGGTTATAATGCCTTTCACACCTTTACACCAGCTACTGCACAGGAGGGAGCTAAAGGTGGGGGGAGTTTCAGTCTATAATAAAACCAACCTCATATCCAGACTAGTTAAGGTATATGACCCATTGGAACTCATACATGTGCAACTCACCAAAAACAGGGTCTTTTACCATAGCCTTGCAACCAGGCCCCCCTCCATGTCCTAGGAAACCCATACTACCCATCTCAATGTCCTAGAGTCCCTCACCGTTCAACTTAATAGACTGTGAATCCTATACCACACTCAGCAATTCCTAAATTTAGTTAATATCAACATCGTGGAACAGTTGGTCCATTCGCCTACTAGGGGTACAAACATCCTTGACCTTGTACTCATGAACAACTGGGGGGGGGGCAATGTTCCTCACCCAATATAATGTTTTTGCTCATCAAATTGGACCATAAGGCAGTATTTCTTGAATTAAAAATTAAATTCAGGGATCCAGTGAAACCAAAATCCTTCAGGAACTATTCCAAGTCTAACCTCTCTTTACTAAGCAACACCTTGGCTAAATTCCAAGCACCCTCAAACCCAGTAAACACCATAGCATATGCTGAGATATTTACAAAATCTCTGTACAGACATATTGCTAGTTGCACACAGCGAGCTGTGCCCACTTGTATTAAGAATAAGATAAACTCAAAAGACAAGACACCCTGATGGAATCACAATATCAAGTGGTTATACAACAAAAGAAAAAAAATCTTCAGCAAGCATAGCTGGAACAAAGCCATACATGCTAAAAGCCCCCAGACTAATCTAAACAGGCAGCTAAGAGGGTTAGTTAATACTTCAAAAGCTAAATTTGAAGAAAAATAGCTTCGCAGGCAAAGAACAACCACAAAGCTTTCTACAGCTATATCCTTAACCTCAGGGGAAATACATAACAATGTGCAGAACTTACTATAAATGGCATCACGCACACTGAACCAGATGCCATTGCCAACCTTTTTATTTATTTATTTTATTTAACATTTGTTGACCGGGAAAGTCTGACTAGGTTCCACAGATCCTGTTTTCAGCGGAGGCCCGGGGAGAAATGCTCCAGAGGCATGTCTTTTGGCTCACAGGTTCAGCTCAAATCCCCCCCCCCCATGCCTTCCCTTGATAGTCCAAAGGAAATACATATGTCACAATCCCCTGAACCATTACTAGGGAACAGGTCATCAATGCACTTTCCAAGGCCAAAAACACTGCATCGATGGGCTCTGATAACATCCAGGGATACTTAATAAATAGCATAAAACATGACCTCTCTGGTCCAGCTGAATCACTAGGCAACCGTACTACTCAAAACGGAAGCAGAGTGATGCAAAGAAAGGTGGAAACAGCAACAGTCTCAGATGTATGATGACCTACAGCACTGACTCCTTTGATGTCCGTGAAACCATCAAGAAATTTTGGCCAGTCTTAACTGCTGACAGTAAAATTAAGAGAATAGTAGGGGAAACACCTAAGTTTGGTTATAAAAACAAGAAGAACTTAAAGGATTTATTGTGCAACTATGATGGAATACCTAACAAGCAGAGTACAGAAGGAGGAAATAGGTTAGGAACTTGGAAATGTGGCTTTTGCAAAGCTTGCAGCCACATTAAATGTTCCAACAGTTTCGTTCATCCGGTAACAAACAAATGCTATAAGTTCTCTGGTTTTGCTAACTGTAACACCAAGAATGTTATATACGTTGGCACTTGTAATTTGTGCCAAGCCTATTACGTAGGAAAGACCAATAGAAAGTTTAAGGAACGGATACTTCGCCACCTGTTAGACATCAAGAATAAAGTGGTAACCAATGCCCTATATGGACATGTGTCTGAAAATCCAGGGCATTCACTTAGCTTTATGGTTATCTCAAATATGACTACTAACCTCCGAGGAGGAGACATTGTCAACAAAACTGAAAAGGAAGAAAGCAAATGGATCATGAACCTCAGAGCTAATTTATTTCCAGGGCTCAACAGAGTAGTTCCTATTAAACCTATTTTGAAAGAGAGAAGCCTAATTAAGAAATGAAATGGAGGCTTAAGGAAGGTGTGCATCTGATTGCTGTATGTGATTGGTTGAGCAATTAAGGATCTTTATTTAACAGCAGTAAGTCAGGTCTACACACTAGGATCTGAAGAAGGTTTTTTAGCTGAAAGCGCTTATCCTGTTTGACCTGCAACTTGAACAGCACAATTTGTGCTCTTTATTTCTTCATTTTATTAAAGCTTACATTTTAACAGAACTTCTCAGTGAACTTTTCGTTGTGGTGGAAGCCTTTTTTTCATTTTACTATTTTTGCCTATTAAGGCTTCCTCTGGAGGTGGTTTTTGGTTCGGTTGTTTGTTGAGGAAAATATCTTTAAAGTCTGCTTGGAGTATAAAAATGTCAATGCAAAGACTTCCAAGCAAAAATCCTAAACCTTCTGCACCGCTTGTTGCATACTTGGGAGCCGTGTGTATATCCTTCCATTGTTTTCTTGTAAATTGCTTCTCCAGTCTGTCTTCACAATCTTTTCTAACAGCCTCTGATTGATCCTTATAGTTGTCATGCAATATTTTATATGCCCTACTAATTATCCCCTTTTTAACAGCAATTACTGTTCTAAATTTGATTAAAACTCTACCAGAGCAGGTCTTTCACTTACGACTTCCCTATCACTTTCTCTTTGCCTATACTCTGATATCAATCCTTGCTAGGGAAGGCAGTCTCTAACCTGCAATCCAAACTTTTTCTTGGCCTCATCTCACTCTATTACTTTTCCCTCAAGTTATTTGCTTTCAGTGCCTTGTCCATGTCTGATTTCTCCAGTAATTTCCAGCTCCCTTCTTGCCTGCGTTTTGTACTTCTATTCACAGTCATCCTTGATGGTAAAATCTCCTTTCTCCATTCTCATTTTGGCTTAGTTCTTAGAATACTTTCTGCAACTCTATGAATATAATATTTTGTTTGGTGGTTATTATTCTCCATAACGATCTGCATCTAAAATCCCACTTTTTCTTTATTTCTTGAACTCCCTCCCTACTTCATTATTATCTCTTTCCACTTTGAATTATAATCTTCTGTTTGTGTTATATATATGAACCTTAACTGTGTAGCTGTAAAATATCCCCTCAAATCAAGTAATCCTAAACCACCTTGCTCTTTTGGGAGGATCAACTTATCCAACTTAACTCTTGCCCTCTTTCCCTCCTAGAAAAATACATTCAACTCTTTATTAATTATTGTCAATCACTCTGACTTAGAATTGAGCTTTGAAAGGCAACCATAAGGGCTAAGTAGTTCAGAGCTCTTAAGGCTAGAAAATGGATGCTTATGGCTAGAAAATGGATGCTTATGTCTTCTTCTTCTCCATGACCCGCGGTGGTGGTGCTGTGGTAGCGTTGTCGCCTCACAGTAAGACGCTTTCCTGTTCGATTCTCAGCTAGAGCGCCTTCTGCGTGGAGACATGCGTGAATCGGCGTACCTTCGTTGAAGGTTGTGCATCAGGGCTGGTAACTCGGCACGAAAAAGTCAACTACCAATCATTAGCGGACTGGAGTTTCACTGTGGCGACCCCTAACCGGGAAAAGCCGAAAGACACAACATGTCTTCTACTCCATGCAGCTCCAGCAAACCTGATCCCTATCTAAAAGTAATGCAGCCAAAGGTATAGAATTCCTTTACTGAAAAAAGTAGACAGACAGATCTGTTTTTTGGCTACTGCAGACATCCCTGCTTTTCCTTAAGAGCCTTGTGTAACATTTCTGCTCTCTTGTGCCTTGGAGGCTATGTGCCTAGATGCATGCTATGTTCACAGGTAGGTGCTAGGCTATCAGACCTAGGGCCTGTACAAGCCTAGCCATAAAGATTCCCTGGGTTACACCACCCAATAATTATTTTCCTGTGCCCTTGTCGATCAGCAGAGCCACAGAAGTGATCCCAGGGGTGAATTTCCTATTTCCCATTCAGTCGTCAAGATTTTTCATAAAGAGGGCTAATGAGGTGCTCTGCTTGACATGAATGAGCAGTCTGTTCCAGAGTATGGGGAGTCTCTGGGACAGGAACCTATCCCTCCAGGATGTTTTGATTATTGTGGTGACAAGGTTTAGGTCCCTGGAGCATATGGCTCAGAGGGATTGGGATTTCTGAAAGTGTAGCACGTCTAAGAGCTCTGGGCTTGACATGACTTTGTATGTTAGGCAGAGATCACCTCTGAGTAGGCTATATGCGATGAAGCAGAGCTGGAGTTTTTGAGACGGTCTGGATAGGGCATCTGTTTGAGGCCAGTGATCCTCTTCGTGAGTTATTTCTGTGGCCTTTCCAGTTGCTAAAAATGTCTTGGAAGGTAGATACCAAATGGGGCATTGTACTCTATAATACGTCTAATGAGGGATGAGTAGAGAGGAACAATGACCTCCTTTTTTCTAGATGAGAAACCTTTTGTGATGAGGTGTGCCACGTAGAAGGATTTCCTGACTATTGTGGCGACGTGGTCATCAAAGGAGAGACTACTGTCCACCTGTGTTCCTAGGTCTCTTATTACACTTTTGGTGTTGAGTGCACTACCGCCTATGTAGTAGTTCATGGTCACAGCGTTTTTCCCAAAGGGGATGACTAGGCATTTTTTGGCATTGAGCTTGAGGCCATGGCTTTGACACCAGGCATCTGTCTCAGTGAGTCCCTTTTGTAAAGGCACCAGTGAAAGTATTACACTGAGGAGGGGTTCTTCATTTTTTTATTCTGGCATCTTTATCAAGTCTTTGTGATGTTTTAGGACAAGAGGGGTCATTTGCTCTTCAGCTGAAGATTTCTCTCATGTAATTAATGGCTTTGCTTCACACTGCTTCATTCTTCATTTAGAATCTCATACGAGATACCTTCTTTGTGAAGATAACAGCTTGACTCTCCATCCATGTGAGTTTTGTCAGGTGCTCTAATTTTCTCCCACAATACATGCCATAGGTGAACTGGTGATCTTTTGATCCTGTAAATGGCTCATTTGTGTTCATGCTGTACAATGCTCAACATGTCACTGTATCCTGCTACAGACTGGCATTCTACTAGGATTCATTTCTCTGACTTGTACCTATTGAGTACCAGGATGGGCTCCAGCTTCCATTGTGATTCTAAATTGTGTTAAGCAGTTAAGTGAAAAATAAATGAATTCATTGCTTAATGGTTGTAGTAAATAAAATATTCTCTGGAGGAAGCTGTGGTTTGTAAGGATATATTTGTAAGGTCTGGGACAATAAACTCTGACAACTTAATCGGGGTCATGTTAGAACAGTCTTCTTTTTCATAACAGGACAAGCAGTGAGACTGTTGTCTTCATTTTCTTTTACCTTCATGTACCTTCACTGGTACTGAACAAGGCGTGCACGTGTTCATTTTACAGGTAGATGTATGCTGGTTCATTTTCTTTTACCTTCATGTACCTTCACTAGTACTGAACAAGGCTCGGACGTGTTCATTTTACAGGTAGATGTATGCTGGTTCATTTTCTTTTACCTTCATATACCTTCACTGGTACTGAACAAGGCATGCACGTGTTAATTTTAAAGGTAGATGTATGCTGGTTCATTTTCTTTTCCCTTCATGTACCTTCACTGGCACTGAACAAGGCTTGTACGTGTTCATTTTACAGGTAGATGTACGCTGGTTCGTTTTCTTTTACCTTCATGTACCTTCACTGGTACTGAACAAGGCTCGCACATGTTCATTTTAAAGGTAGATGTATGCTGGTTCGTTTTCTTTTACCTTCATGTACCTTCACTGGTACTGAACAAGGCTTGCACGTGTTCATTTTAAAGGTAGAAGTATGCTGGTTCGTTTTCTTTTACCTTCATGTACCTTCACTGGTACTGAACAAGGCTTGCACGTGTTCATTTTAAAGGTAGATGTATGCTGGTTCTTTTTCTTTTACCTTCATGTACCTTCACTGGTACTGAACAAGGCGTGCACGTGTTCATTTTAAAGGTAGAAGTATGCTGGTTCGTTTTCTTTTACCTTCATGTACCTTCACTGGTACTGAACAAGGCTTGCACGTGTTCATTTTAAAGGTAGATGTATGCTGGTTCTTTTTCTTTTACCTTCATGTACCTTCACTGGTACTGAACAAGGCGTGCACGTGTTCATTTTAAAGGTAGATGTATGCTGGTTCGTTTTCTTTTACCTTCATGTACCTTCACTGGTACTGAACAAGGTGTGCACGTGTTCATTTTAAAGGTAGATGTATGCTGGTTCATTTTCTTTTACCTTCATATACCTTCACTGGTACTGAACAAGGCTTGCACGTGTTCATTTTAAAGGTAGATGTATGCTGATTCATTTTTTTTTACCTTCATGTACCTTCACTGGTACTGAAGAAGGCTTGCACGTGTTCATTTTAAAGGAAGATGTATGCTGGTTCGTTTTCTTTTACCTTCATGTACCTTCACTGGTACTGAAGAAGGCTTGCACGTGTTCATTTTAAAGGTAGATGTATGCTGGTTCGTTTTCTTTTCCCTTCATGTACCTTCACTGGTACTGAAGAAGGCTCGCACGTGTTCATTTTAAAGGTAGATGTATGCTGGTTCATTTTCCTTTTCCCTTCATGTACCTTCACTGGTACTGAACAAGGCTTGCACGTGTTCATTTTACAGGTAGATGTATGCTGGTTCATTTTCTTTTCCCTTCATGTACCTTCACTGGTACTGAACAAGGCTCGTACGTGTTCATTTTAAAGGTAGATGTATGCTGGGTCATTTTGTTTTCCCTTCATGTACCTTCAGTGGTACTGAACAAGGCTTGCTCGTGTTCATTTTACAGGTAGATGTATGCTGGTTCATTTTCTTTTACCTTCATGTACCTTCACTGGTACTGAACAAGGCGTGCACGTGTTCATTTTACAGGTAGATGTATGCTGGTTCGTTTTCTTTTACCTTCATGTACCTTCACTGGTACTGAACAAGGCTTGCACGTGTTCATTTTACAGGTAGATGTATACTGGTTCATTTTCTTTTACCTTCATGTACCTTCACTGGTACTGAACAAGGCTTCTGCGTGTTCATTTTAAAGGTAGAGGTATGCTGGTTCATTTTCTTTTCCCTTCATGTACCTTCACTAGTACTGAACAAGGCTTGCACGTGTTCATTTTAAAGGTAGATGTATGCTGGTTCATTTTCTTTTACCTTCATGTACCTTCACTGGTACTGAACAAGGCTTACTGCGTGTTCATTTTAAAGGTAGATGTATGCTGGTTCATTTTCTTTTCCCTTCATGTACCTTCACTGGTACTGAACAAGGCGTGCACATGTTCATTTTAAAGGTAGATGTATGCTGGTTCGTTTTCTTTTACCTTCATGTACCTTCACTGGTACTGAACAAGGCGTGCACGTGTTCATTTTACAGGTAGATGTATGCTGGTTCATTTTCTTTTACCTTCATGTACCTTCACTAGTACTGAACAAGGCTCGCACGTGTTAATTTTAAAGGTAGATGTATGCTGGTTCATTTTCTTTTACCTTCATATACCTTCACTGGTACTGAACAAGGCTTGCACGTGTTCATTTTAAAGGTAGATGTATGCTGGTTCGTTTTCTTTTACCTTCATGTACCTTCACTGGTACTGAACAAGGCCTGCACGTGTTCATTTTAAAGGTAGATGTATGCTGGTTCATTTTCTTTTACCTTCATGTACCTTCACTGGTACTGAACAAGGCGTGCACGTGTTCATTTTACAGGTAGATGTATGCTGGTTCATTTTCTTTTACCTTCATGTACCTTCACTGGTACTGAACAAGGCTTGCACGTGTTCATTTTAAAGGTAGATGTATGCTGGTTCATTTTCTTTTCCCTTCATGTACCTTCACTGGTACTGAACAAGGCTTGCACGTGTTCATTTTAAAGGTAGATGTATGCTGGTTCGTTTTCTTTTACCTTCATGTACCTTCACTGGTACTGAACAAGGCATGCACGTGTTCATTTTACAGGTAGATGTATGCTGGTTCGATTTCTTTTACCTTCATGTACCTTCACTGGTACTGAACAAGGCTTGCACTTGTTAATTTTAAAGGTAGATGTATGCTGGTTCATTTTCTTTTACCTTCATATACCTTCATTGGTACTGAACAAGGCTTGCACATGTTCATTTTAAAGGTAGATGTATGCTGGTTCGTTTTCTTTTACCTTCATGCACCTTCACTGGTACTGAACAAGGCTTGCACGTGTTCATTTTAAAGGTAGATGTATGCTGGTTCATTTTCTTTTACCTTCATGTACCTTCACTGGTACTGAACAAGGCTTGCACTTGTTCATTTTAAAGGTAGATGTATGCTGGTTCGTTTTTTTTTACCTTCATGTACCTTCACTGGTACTGAACAAGGCTTGCACTTGTTCATTTTAAAGGTAGATGTATGCTGGTTCGTTTTCTTTTACCTTCATGTACCTTCACTGGTACTGAACAAGGCTTGCACGTGTTCATTTTAAAGGTAGATGTATGCTGGTTCATTTTCTTTTCCCTTCATGTACCTTCACTGGTACTGAAGAAGGCTTGCACATGTTCATTTTAAAGGTAGATGTATGCTGGTTCATTTTCTTTTACCTTCATGTACCTTCACTGATACTGAACAAGGCTTGCACGTGTTCATTTTAAAGGTAGATGTATGCTGGTTCATTTTCTTTTACCTTCATGTACCTTCACTGGTACTGAACATGGCTTGCACTTGTTCATTTTAAAGGTAGATGTATGCTGGTTCATTTTCTTTTCCCTTCATGTACCTTCACTGGTACTGAACAAGGCTCGTACGTGTTCATTTTAAAGGTAGATGTATGCTGGGTCATTTTGTTTTCCCTTCATGTACCTTCAGTGGTACTGAACAAGGCTTGCTCGTGTTCATTTTACAGGTAGATGTATGCTGGTTCATTTTCTTTTACCTTCATGTACCTTCACTGGTACTGAACAAGGCGTGCACGTGTTCATTTTACAGGTAGATGTATGCTGGTTCGTTTTCTTTTACCTTCATGTACCTTCACTGGTACTGAACAAGGCTTGCACGTGTTCATTTTACAGGTAGATGTATACTGGTTCATTTTCTTTTACCTTCATGTACCTTCACTGGTACTGAACAAGGCTTGCACGTGTTCATTTTAAAGGTAGAGGTATGCTGGTTCATTTTCTTTTCCCTTCATGTACCTTCACTAGTACTGAACAAGGCTTGCACGTGTTCATTTTAAAGGTAGATGTATGCTGGTTCATTTTCTTTTACCTTCATGTACCTTCACTGGTACTGAACAAGGCTTGCACGTGTTCATTTTAAAGGTAGATGTATGCTGGTTCATTTTCTTTTCCCTTCATGTACCTTCACTGGTACTGAACAAGGCGTGCACGTGTTCATTTTAAAGGTAGATGTATGCTGGTTCGTTTTCTTTTACCTTCATGTACCTTCACTGGTACTGAACAAGGCGTGCACGTGTTCATTTTACAGGTAGATGTATGCTGGTTCATTTTCTTTTACCTTCATGTACCTTCACTAGTACTGAACAAGGCTCGCACGTGTTAATTTTAAAGGTAGATGTATGCTGGTTCATTTTCTTTTACCTTCATATACCTTCACTGGTACTGAACAAGGCTTGCACGTGTTCATTTTAAAGGTAGATGTATGCTGGTTCGTTTTCTTTTACCTTCATGTACCTTCACTGGTACTGAACAAGGCCTGCACGTGTTCATTTTAAAGGTAGATGTATGCTGGTTCATTTTCTTTTACCTTCATGTACCTTCACTGGTACTGAACAAGGCGTGCACGTGTTCATTTTACAGGTAGATGTATGCTGGTTCATTTTCTTTTACCTTCATGTACCTTCACTGGTACTGAACAAGGCTTACTGCGTGTTCATTTTAAAGGTAGATGTATGCTGGTTCATTTTCTTTTCCCTTCATGTACCTTCACTGGTACTGAACAAGGCTTGCACATGTTCATTTTAAAGGTAGATGTATGCTGGTTCGTTTTCTTTTACCTTCATGTACCTTCACTGGTACTGAACAAGGCGTGCACGTGTTCATTTTACAGGTAGATGTATGCTGGTTCGATTTCTTTTACCTTCGTGTACCTTCACTGGTACTGAACAAGGCTTGCACTTGTTAATTTTAAAGGTAGATGTATGCTGGTTCATTTTCTTTTACCTTCATATACCTTCATTGGTACTGAACAAGGCTTGCACATGTTCATTTTAAAGGTAGATGTATGCTGGTTCGTTTTCTTTTACCTTCATGTACCTTCACTGGTACTGAACAAGGCTTGCACGTGTTCATTTTAAAGGTAGATGTATGCTGGTTCATTTTCTTTTACCTTCATGTACCTTCACTGGTACTGAACAAGGCTTGCACTTGTTCATTTTAAAGGTAGATGTATGCTGGTTCGTTTTTTTTTACCTTCATGTACCTTCACTGGTACTGAACAAGGCTTGCACTTGTTCATTTTAAAGGTAGATGTATGCTGGTTCGTTTTCTTTTACCTTCATGTACCTTCACTGGTACTGAACAAGGCTTGCACGTGTTCATTTTAAAGGTAGATGTATGCTGGTTCATTTTCTTTTCCTTCATGTACCTTCACTGGTACTGAAGAAGGCTTGCACATGTTCATTTTAAAGGTAGATGTATGCTGGTTCATTTTCTTTTACCTTCATGTACCTTCACTGATACTGAACAAGGCTTGCACGTGTTCATTTTAAAGGTAGATGTATGCTGGTTCATTTTCTTTTACCTTCATGTACCTTCACTGGTACTGAACATGGCTTGCACTTGTTCATTTTAAAGGTAGATGTATGCTGGTTCGTTTTCTTTTCCCTTCATGTACCTTCACTGGTACTGAACAAGGCTTGCACATGTTCATTTTAAAGGTAGATGTATGCTGGTTCGTTTTCTTTTACCTTCATGTACCTTCACTGGTACTGAACAAGGCTTGCACGTGTTCATTTTAAAGGTAGATGTATGCTGGTTTGTTTTCTTTTCCCTTCATGTACCTTCACTGGTACTGAACAAGGCTTGCACGTGTTCATTTTAAAGGTAGATGTATGATGGGAAGGAGAGGTGACCATTGCAGACTCCTGCTATGGTCCGGTGGCTGCCTCTTGAACAGAACTAAATACTCCTGACCAAAAAGGATATACTCCGATTCTATCTTTGTTCAGCATCTTTTGTTGCTGTCCCAAATTAGCATAGTTAGTAAAATGTAAAATGCAGGGGTGGCCCATGCTATTGGACTGCCAGACTGCAACCCCCCCAGCTGTAAAAAAGAGCATGCGCAGACTGTTTCAGCAGCAGTCCAGATTAGGAAACATTTAAGAGCAGAGATCCCAGTTGTAACTGCATAGACTGTCACTGGAAATGGATCAGACTCCAATGTCGGCAGACTGGAGTCTCATCAGTGGAAGAACATCTCGCATGGTGGATTTGATGCTCCAACGGACGTAATGCGCGGGCAGGTTTGTAGTGCTCTAACAGCACGAAGGGATCTACTTCGCTCCAAGTAGGTGTGTGTGTGTGTGTGTGTGTGTGTGTGTGTGTGTGTGTGTGTGTGTGTGTGTGTGTGTGTGTGTGTGTATGTAATGCCCCAGTTGGTTGCTATATACTGGTGGTGAGAACAAACTCATGGTGGTGTGGTAGGGAATACCTCAGGCTTGAACCCTGTACCTTGTATGCAGGTGTTAAGGACCTGAATTCCCTACCCACCACAATTTGTAAAAAAAATTACATATTTGATCTGATCTGTTCCCCATAATATCTGTGGTTTCTAAATGTTGCAATGCTTGATATTTGATGGTGCAGTGGTAGCATTGTTGCCTCACAGCTACAGGTTCTCAGGTTTGATTCTTGGCTGGGGTGCCTTCTGTGTGGGGTCTGCATCTTCTCCCTGTGGTTGTGTGGGTTTGCTTTTGTGTCCTCCCATGTTACAAAGACATGTTTGCATTATTTCATCCTGGGCCTCTGCTGAAAATTGTTTTTTTGTTCCAAGTAATACTGTCCTGATTAACAAATGTTAAATAAAATTGACAGGCATTTGAATTTCAGACTTCAGGTTTCTGAATGTTTAATTCCTTACATATTTGATGGTGCAGTGGTAGCATTGTTGCCTCACAGCTATAGGTTTTCTGGTTTGATTCTTGGCTGGGGTGCCTTTTGTGTGGAGTCTGCATCTCATCCCTGTGTTTGTGTGGATTTGCTCTGGTGTCCTGCCATTTTACAAAGACATGTGTTTGCAGTATTTCTCCCTGGGCCTCTGCTGAAAATTGTTTTTGTTCCATCAGAAGTAAAATTAACAGGCATTTGGACTTCAGACTTCATATTCTTCAGAAAATACATAGTAACACAACCTTTTATTCTAGCAATTTTCTAAGTTTATAAGATGAATATTTGAAATTTGTCCTTATTTTTGGGACTGTATTACCCCATTATTGGCTTTGTCCAGGTTTTTTGTGCTAAGGTTGACAGCTATGGCAAGAACTGAATTCACTGAATATGTTTGAGGGCTGTATTCCCTCATTATTGGGTTTGTCCAGGTGTTTTGTGCTAAGAGGATGACAGCTATGGTGAGAACTGAATTCATTAAATGATAGCTATTTAAGTTTCAGTCTTCCTCTCTTTCACAAAGCAGCTGATTTGGTGTAGTGGTATGTTGCTCTGACTGTTTTCACAGGGACCGTGGCAGTAAAATGTATGGTGGTAACACAGCATTTTTCTTTCACAAAGCAGGTGATTTGGCATAGTGGTATGTTGCTCTGACTGTTTTGCACAGGGACATTGGTAGTAAAATGTATGGTGGTAGCACAGCATTTTTCTTTCACAAAGCAGCTGATTTGGCATAGTGGTATGTTGCTCTGACTCTTTTGCACAGGGACCTTGGCAGTAAAATGTATGGTGGTAAACACAGCATTTTATTCTAGCAACTTTCCAAGATTATACAAGCAATGTTTAATGTGTCCCTGGTTTTTGGGCTTTTGAGCCCCCCCCCCAATAAATTTGGCTTTTTCCAGATTTCTTGTGCTGCGAAGTTGAGATGCAGTTGAGTATTGAGTAGATTTTACAAGAAGCTGAGAGCTGCAAGGGAAGAGATGTTTAGTGCTGCTTATGCTAAATCGGCTTGCATTGTTAATAGCACAACAGGTTGTGTACTTGCTTTTGATGCAGAAGGTTGTTGGTTCTACTCCCACAAAGGGTGAATGCTGCCGTACTGAAAAAGTTAAGATACTAACTATGAGCCTATTATCAGTTTGCCATCCATTTCCTATTGCAATATTACTAGCTTATCATTTTTAATGTAATATAGGCAATTTATTCCTCAGGGGCATCAGACACTTTATTTTTCGATGAAACCATGAAATATAAAGATGTTTGCTAGCAGCAACCTCTTCATTAGTTACAGATTTATTTAATGTGGAATTATTTAGATGACTTTTTTACTTCTTCAGAGATTGTGCATATTTACTGATAATGGTGGACGGTAGAATTGTGCATATTTACTGATAATGGTGGACTGTAGAATTGTGCATATTTACTTATAATGGTGGACTGTAGAAGTTTGAGTAGACTTTTATGATGGAAATGATCTGAACTGGGCAGTTTTGTCATTATGGGTGCATGCATTTTGTTTCATTGTTTACTGGAAAGATATTCTGAATTGGGCAGTTTTGTCATTATTGGTGCATGAGTTTTGTTTCATTGTTTACTGGAAAAATGTTCAAAACAATAGGAAGGTGTATCAAAGAGCACATGTATGTTTCATATACAAGGGGCCTATGATTTGAAAACAGCCCAGAATTAATCTTTATCTGCCACTGGTAAAATGTATTTTCTTTGAATGCGGGTTTCAATTCTGTTTCAATGAATGTGAGTTTCAAGAGCAGAGAAGTTTTAATGCTAAGTTTGTTTAGCAGATGTCTTAGTGTTTGTGCTGTAAAATGCAAAATAAAACTTTCAAATGAAGTCCAAATCATCATAGAAGTAAATCAGTATGCACATTAGTGTTTATGGTAAATGGAGTGAAATAGCCAAGGATCATTGGAATGGCTGCAGGGGGAGCTCCATGATTTTGTGAGGGGGAAGGGCGGCAAACTTAAAGACAGCCCCAGCTGACCTATACCTCCCAACTGTCCAGATTTTCAAAGAATAAATAGATTTTTGCTTCTTAGTTTTGGTTTGTTCCGCATAAAATTTGTGGTTTTCTGGCAAATCATTTAGGAATTAAGTCACTAAATAATGACACACTGAGTTTCAGACTTCATAACCTTCAGAAAAATGCATGCTAAAGTAAGACCTGTTGTTCTATCAACTGTCTCAGTTTATACAAGAGCAATTTTTAGTACTGTTTATATGTTCCCCCAATATATTTGGCCTTGTCCAGATTTATTGCATTAGCAGGTTGAGAGGTACATGCAAATAAATTGCTTTATAGAATTAGGCATAGCCAAACCTCTCAACTGTCCCTGATTTTGGCTCAAAATGTTGCTCTTCCCCCAATAATCCCTTCGCAAAATAGCAATTTTGGAAGAAAACATGGAGGGTTTACAATTAAGAAATAACTGTAATAATCAGAGTTATATATTACTTTTATTTCAGAAATGCATGTAGATTATTTTATTTTGTCAGCTGCTCAAGTTAGCAGTACTAATATTAAAGTATCCCTTACTTGACAGGTTCCCAGCTGTATTGTGTGGCTATTTTATATTTTTACATCGCATTTTTGGTCCATTTTTCATAAAATTGTGTTTTTTTGGCAAATTAGTGACAAATCATTAAAGACTGAAGTTAGAAAATAATGACAGACATTTGAGTTTCAGATTTCCTACCATTCAGAAAATTCATACTAATGCAAGACCTATTCTATTATCTTTCTAAGTTTATAAGAGCAATATTTTAAAATTGTCCTTATTTTTGGGCCTTTGTCCCACTTCTTTGTATGGCTTTGTCCAGATTTCTTGCTCTGAGGTTGAGAGGTATGACAAATGTGTCAGGGCCATCACAGTCAGCCAGAGACATTTCAAATTGTGACATACTTGTTTCACCCCACTCCCCCATGTAGTGACTCTGGATGTGTTGAAGCAAGGCAAGGAGTAGTTATGCAGTGTAAATGTGCAGAGTATCCCCCCCCATCCAAGGTAGACACAAGTACTGGAGTGGCTTTTCATCTGTCCTTTTTTTGCAGAATGGTCTGGTTTCTGTCATATTTTTTGTACTGTTGATTTATGCTTATTACTCAAAGTGCCTGTTGCTCTGTGTTTAAGTAGCAATACTTTAATGACCATCAGGTAAGCTTGGCTGAGATCGTAAGATGCAAATAAGCTTTAATAAGCATACTGTTAAAGAATTGCCAACATTGAAAGCCTTTCTGTTGTTGCCATGTAGAGAATACTTAACTAGATAATGTATAAGCCTTGGGTATTGAAATGCATATGACAGTATTTGTAATAAAGGACAGGATTACATTATTTTAAGAAGCTCATTACACTTGGAGACTTCCAGTCATTTCTGTAGGCTTTACCCATAAACTAAACAGAATGCCAATCATGTGGTCCATAACCTGTACAGTAATCCTTTTAAGCAATGTATCTTGAGCTTATTTCTTGTTTGCTTTTCATTTTTTACTTTGATTATGTTTTCCCCATGAAACAAGTAGCTAGCTGTCAGGCAGCAGGTCTTTTTTTGGATAACAAACATTTTTACAAGTGGGGGCATCAGAGATTTCTACTTTCAGCATGTTACTTGGTACTTTAATAAAGCTGAATATAAATTATAATTAGAACTGCAGTGCAAGAAGTAGTTTGAGTTGAGTGCTGCTTGTTTTTCTTATACTTGATTTTGACTGGCATTCCATTAATGTATTTAAAAAGTAATTTCTTTTTTCATGCCACGCAACCTTTTGCTTCCATCTAGATATTAAGTGTCATGCAGCCAATGCATTGAAATATTTTTATTCTTCTACACTTATTTTTGTCTTGATTGGACTCTCATAATGACGGTTTGGCACCCACGGCAGTGTATTTAGTTAGTTTTTGTGGTTTTGAGCATAGCTCCTCCCCTTTCTAGTTGGCTGCACCCCTTCCCATTAACTCCACCCATTCAGCTGTCTCCTGCAGCCCCCCTTTGATTTGAAGTCACCAGCCACCACTGGTAAAATGAGTTTACCGTTCACTTCGCTTCCAGTATTTATCCATAATGGCTCAAACGTGGATGACAGAGAAGGTATTTGCATAATTCTAAATGTCTGTACCACTGATATTTAATCTGGCAGCTTTGTTAAAACTGACACAACTTTCACCAGACTCAGATTTATGGTCTGGCCCTAAACAGAACAAGCATTGGATGCAGTAATTGTTACCTGCAATTTAACTAGTGCAAGGACACCTGATAGATTCAGGAGCAGAACACATAACTTTAACTTCCTATAATGTATATGAAGAGTTTTCACTTCACTGAAAAAATAATTTTGTTTTAAATGAAAGTCATTAATATGCCCAACATTGGGTAACACAAGCTACTGCACAGTATACATTTCTCTGGCAATGAACATGACAAATGGTACTATGGGAAGTGTTCATAGTGTAGAACAACTCTAAAATATAGCTGCATGCTACTGTGCAGACATCTTAGTTTACTCTGCTGTCCCTGTTCATTACATACAGGGGAATCAACTGGATTTTATTTCTTACATTCATGATTTCAGCTTTATCCTGGATGACAGACCAGCTTTGAAGGATCCAATGTCTGTCATCAGGACTCGTTACGTCCACCTAAAGAATATCTAGGATCAAATGCTAGAGATAATCACAATTCTTCTTACTGGACAGTTGGAGAGCTGGACATCAGTTAGTATGGGAGGAATGGGGTCTGTGTTTCTGTGTGTGTAACCACAGTGTTTTGGAGGTATACCTAAAAAACCTAACTAAGCAGCTCTTGTGTGGCATGTAAGAGAAAGAAGAGTGAGAAATCCCTAACAGTTATTCACATAACAAGTCAAAATACTTTCCAAATGCAGGTCAAAGATAGGAAGTCTTTGCTTTTTCAGGACTTTGTATCCACTCCAACATTTTTCAGTGTTTGGAAAAATATATTAAGCCTTTCCTGATTAAGCAGTTATTTGCTCCCCTGTTAACAGACAGTGTTTACTGTGTGAGAGAAACATAAGCCCCCCTTTTGTGCTTTTTTTGAATAGTTACCATAAATAGCTAGAGCTGCTGGAATGCTGTCCTGAATAACTAGATATCTCTTTCCCCTTTTTTGCTCTCCTTACACTTCTATACTTCTATACTCCATTGTTCTATGTCACATACCTGTAAAAAAAAAAAAAAAAAAATATATATATATATATATATATATATATATATATATATATATATAAGAAATTTTTACAATTCAATATTTTTTTTCTTTTTTGATTGCTCTCTCTCAAATTATTACTCTCAGTATTTGATCTTAGTGTTAACCTACTAAGGACTCTATATAACTTTTGTCAACCTCAATGTAACAATGTCCTGTAATTTATTTTGACTATTACTGTATATTGTAATCTTTGTCACTGCTAGTGCTTGGAGCTTTTCTCCCTGGGCCTCTACTGAAAGTGGACATATATCCAGTTAGACTAGCCCGGTCAACAAATGTAAAATAAAATAAATAAATAAGAAGACCTGAGCAGGAATTTTTGGTTTCTTTATTCCATTGCTAGGATAATCTGCAGCATTGTGGGCTTTTGTTGAGGTGGACTGTTAGGGTCTTAAATAGGAAAGCTGTATGTTTTGCAAGAGTTATGGGAATAAACAGGGTAACACAACAATCACTGCATGCTGCTAAAGTTTCATTTCACTCTGTTTAATTAAGACAGTGCTGCTTGTGGGTGACAGATGTCATACTGTCTGCCACAAGCCCTAACTTAACAGAGGGTAGTGTTACCATGGCTGTGAAATTATTGTTGGATTAAATGCTAACCAGTGAGAAGTCTGTTGAAATTCTGTTACATGCCTGCCAGTTAGTATTTCCACATGTAGAACTGTCTAGCAGTTCATGATAATGTAGACTAGCTCTAACAGACACATCTGTGTATTACATCTGGCAAGGATCACATAAAAAAAAAATTGCAGATCATTTCAGATATTTTTCAGCTGTGGCCATTGTGTTCTTATAATTAAAGCTGTACATCGTTGACTCTGCTCATGTTTCCAAGGCATAGAAGTTAATGTACAAGTTATCTGCTTTCATTGCAGTTGTAAGTCATTTTACCTGGCTGCTGCTTCGACCCCTCCATCACAATACCATTCCAGAAAGTTTTCAGACGCAGACAATAACTCTTGTGTTTTTTTTAATATGTCATCCCCTTCCAGATCATGGAGCTCTAGTTCTACTTTGGAGGGAAGGTATTACAGGAAAACTGGCAACAATCTAATCTTTGACTTGGTCTTTGACAGCTGGTGACAGAATATCGAAAAATGTCTTCCTCTCAGGATGTTTTGACTATGTCATGTGACATCTCTGCCTGTATGTTATTATGTCATGCTTATTTATGGACTGTCTTATTGCTCTTTTTAACCAACCTTCAGTTTGAGGCTGAAGAAGAATTCATGTCTTTAATCCTCACTGAGTAGGTAGAGAAGGGAAAGGGGGGATTGATTTGAAGGGGGCTTGCATCAGCACTGATAGTAATGTGCTCAACCTCTGCTGTGAACATCAGGCAGATAACATGAGTAGACTTCCTCAGTTTGTAGCACGCACCACTCCAGCCTAGTGTTGTCCCTGCTGTTTATTTTATTTTATTTATTTTACATTTGTTTACCAGGAGTGTCCGGCTCAGCCAAAAATAGCCCATTTTCAGTGCAGGCGTGGGGAGAAAAGCTCCAAGTTACATAGCAAACAGTGTTATCATAGGAAAAAAAAACAACAATTAATGTAGTAAATAGTGATACAATTGAGCTGAAATGAAAGAAAAAAATAAAAACAAACAACAGTAATACAGCTAATGCAGTAATGATGGTTAGACACACATATTACATATAATAATGGCTGGTCCTTGAATGCAACAAATAAGAACAAAACATGAATGTATTTCTGTTTAGAGGGCTGGAGTGGTAGCTTCACCACATTAAACAATTAAAATATAAAGTAATAAGCTAGAGATATATTCCAAGGGAAGGAGTCAGGGAAATAAACATTAGAGAGGAATAATATAGGCTGAGCAGAGATAGAAAATTACTGATGGACATACCTCTCAATCTCCAGATCAGAGAATCAGGGGCAAAGGACTTTAAATCAGGGACATTGAGGGACACCTCATTAACATACAATATGCATATTTAAATAAGCGCATTAACGGACACACCCGCCATTTATTCATTTACACAAAGACAGGGCATCATTTTAAGCATTTACTATTAGAGAACTATATACACTGACACGTCAGAATAGAGGATTATTCATATTTTTCATGAAAACTGTATAAAAATTAAAGTCAGACATGTTCAGCCCCCCCCCTTACAAATACCCTTACAAAATGGTGCTTATATGGAACAGAAGCAATACATGGAATAAGGCAAGTACATTCAGACTACTGATTCAACTTCAGCACCTTGGCAGGCAGAGGTAGTTTCTGCAGCTGATGCCGTGCTAGAATGTTCTTTGTTGTATGCAGCTGTTGCTTGTCCTGCTGCTTCCAGCATGTCCTTAGGATGTATCACACAGTACCAGTCATTGTCCTCGTTCACAGTACCAGTCATTGTCCTCATTCACAGTACCAGTCATTGTCCTCGTTCACAGTACCAGTCATTGTCCTCATTCACAGTAGCAGTCACTGTCCTCGTTCACAGTAGCAGTCATTGTCCTCGTTCAAAGTACTAGTCATTGTCCTCGTTCACAGTACCAGTCATTGTCCACAGTAGCAGTCATTGTCCTCGTTCACAGCAGCAGTCATTGTCCTCGTTCAAAGTACCAGTCATTGTCCTCGTTCACAGTACCAGTCATTGTCCTCGTTCACAGTACCAGTCATTGTCCTCGTTCAAAGTACTAGTCATTGTCCTCGTTCACAGTACCAGTCATTGTCCTCGTTCACAGTAGCAGTTATTGTCCTCGTTCACAGTAGCAGTCATTGTCCTCGTTCACAGTACCAGTAAATGTCCTCGTTCACAGTAGCAGTCATTGTCCTCATTCACAGTAGCAATCATTGTCCTCGTTCACAGTAGCAGTCATTGTCCTCGTTCAAAGTACCAGTCATTGTCCTCCTTCATAGTAGCAGTCATTGTCCTCGTTCACAGTAGCAGTCATTGTCCTCGTTCACAGTAACAGTCATTGTCCTCGTTCACAGTAGCAGTCATTGTCCTCGTTCACAGTAGCAGTCATTGTCCTCATTCACAGTAGCAGTCATTGTCCTCGTTCAAAGTACCAGTCATTGTCTCATTCATAGTAGCATTCATTGTCCTCGTTCACAGTAGCAGTCATTGTCCTCGTTCACAGTAGCAGTCATTGTCCTCGTTCACAGTAGCAGTCATTGTCCTCGTTCACAGTACCAGTCATTGACCTCGTTCACAGTACCAATCATTGTCCTCGTTCACAGTAGCAGTCATTGTCCTTGTTCACAGTAGCAGTCATTGTCCTCGTTCACAGTAGCAGTCATTGTCCTCGTTCAGAGCAGCAGTCATTGTCCTCATAAAAAGTACCAGTCATTGTCCTGCTTCACAGTACCAGTCATTGTCCTCCTTCACAGTAGCAGTCATTGTCCTCGTTCACAGTAGCAGCCATTGTCCTTGTTCACAGTGCCAGTCATTGTCCTCGTTCACAGTAGCAGTCATTGTCCCAATTCACAGTACCAGTCATTGTCCCCGTTCCCAGCAGCAGTCATTGTCCTCATTCACAGTACCAGTCATTGCCCTCGTTCACAGTAGCAGTCATTGACCTTGTTGGCAGTACCAGTCATTGTCCTCGTTGGCAGTACCAGTCATTGTCCTCGTTGGCAGTAGCAGTCATTGTCCTCGTTCACAGTAGCAGTCATTGTCCTCATTCACAGTACCAGTCATTGCCCTCGTTCACAGTAGCAGTCATTGACCTTGCTGGCAGTACCAGTCATTGTCCTCGTTGGCAGTACCAGTCATTGTCCTCGTTGGCAGTAGCAGTCATTGTCCTCGTTCACAGTACCAGTCATTGTCCTCGTTCACAGCAGCAGTCATTGTCCTCGTTCACAGCAGCAGTCATTGTCCTCGTTCACAGTAGCAGTCATTGTCCTCGTTCACAGTAGCAGTCATTGTCCTCGTTCACAGTACCAGTCATTGTCCTCGTTCACAGTACCAGTCATTGTCCTCATTCACAGTACCAGTCATTGTCTTTGTTCACAGTACCAGTCATTGTCTTTGTTCACAGTAGCAGTCATTGTCTTTGTTCACAGTACCAGTCATTGTCTTCGTTCACAGTAGCAGTCATTGTCTTTGTTCACAGTACCAGTCATTGTCTTCGTTCACAGTAGCAGTCATTGTCCTCATTCACAGTAGCAGTCATTGTCCTCGTTCACAGTAGCAGTCATTGTCCTCGTTCACAGTACCAGTCATTGTCCTCATTCACAGTACCAGTCATTGCCCTCGTTCACAGTACCAGTCATTGTCCTTGTTCACAATACCAGTCATTGTCCTTCTTCACAGTAGCAGTCATTGTCCTCATTCACAGTAGCAGTCATTGTCCTTGTTCACAGTAGCAGTCACTGTCCTCATTCACAGTAGCAGTCACTGTCCTCGTTCACAATAGCAGTCATTGTCCTCGTTCATCTTTATTACTAATAAAGAGTTTAATGTTTTTGGGCCAAGTGACTGAGCTCAGTTTTTATTTATTTATTTATTTTATTTATTCTATTTTATTGCAGTTGGTTAACCAAGATAGTCCATTGTCCAATAATAGCCCATTTTCAATGGAGTCCTGGGGAGAAAAGCTCCAAAACACAGGTTACAAAAAGATTACAGCAGTTTACAATTTCAACCATTTGTAGGTTAAAGACAAAGCTTCAAAACAACAGTAACAAAAAGATTACAGCAGTTTACAATTTCAGTCATTTGTGGGTTCAAGACAAAACAAAGATTAAGCAGTTACAATGCAATTTTTAGGTTTCATTTTGTAGAAGACCAAGATTTAAACAGGTTCAATAAAAATTTTTAGGTTAAATTTTGTAGAACAACAAAGCATTGCTGTAGTAAATATATAGTTTCTTGAGTGGAATAGTAGGATTAGAGAATTATAAGAGGTTATTTACAGTTGGCTTATTATTTGGCGAACCATGCTGAATGCCCATTCTGCTTCACTGTTTGAGTGTGGCAAACAGAGAACACTTCTCATTAACTTTTGAAAAGTTGGGAGGTCTTGTACTGGAGGGCTCCCAAGCACCATCGACCAGTACATTAAAAAATTAGATGTCATATCCATATGACCAGCCAGTCATCTGATATATTGAAAACTCATCTATCAGTTTGTATCTCTCCACTCGTGAGCTACAAAAACTGAGACGAGTGCCAATATCTGCTATCACAGTTGAAGAAAGCTGCAGTTTCATAGCTGGATCCAGTAAACTGGCCATGTTCTACGGCAGGGGATCTTTTGCAGGGAAATGCTTTGTCATTTTTAATAGCACTGCAGAGTAAAATTGTTTGGCTCTCTTGAACAGTTTCTGCTCCACTGTAGTACCTTTGATATCATCCAAATTTTCGTCCAAGTATGTTTCGCCATCAGAACCAATACGAATTTCACTGTCTTCTAAGATGTTATCCTGCACTTCCAGAATTGCATCAATACTACTTATATTGCCCCAAAACTGCCTTGCAATTGGTGGTTTCGGTACCCTACTGGCATGTGCCTGCAGTACTTTGTGGAATGTGAGCAGTTTGCTTTCCCTGCTTTCCATTAGCACACTGAAGTGATGCAGTGGTTCAATGGCGTACTGCAGGATGTCATGGCTCTGCAGTCCAGGAGCGGCCTTAGGTCAACTGATGCCCTAGGCAAAAGGGCTCCACGGTGCCCCTCCACACCACCCGGTGCCCCCCATCCTGGTCTACTTATACCAAATAAATACTGGGAAAGCACCCCTGCTAGAGTGGCGCCCTAGGTGGCCGCCTAGTTGGCCTATGCCTAAGGCCGGCTATGCTGCAGTCTGTCAGCTATTAGATCCACTTTAACAGACCGTGGTTCATATGACAAGAAGTATGATCTCAGGGCGGGCCACAAGGCAAGCATTCTTTTTATGACTTTTGCCAAACTCAGCCATCGAGTGGGGCCATACCTGATAATTTTGAGAGGTTCAATATCCACAAATAGTGCAAATTCCTTCAGTTTATGCTGACTCTGTGCACTGCTGGAAAAGTGACAATAAATGTCAGATATCAATTCCTCTACAGGTACAGCCATTGCCTTTACACCAGATTTGATACATAAATAAATGGGCACAAACAGCCCATACTGAAAATATGTGGATTAACCTCTTTTAATCTGGATAGCACCGAGTTCTGCTTGCCAATCATAGATGCAGCATTGTCTGATGAATAAGCCACCATGTTGGTCACAGGAATGTCAGACTTGCTCAGAGTCTCCATTACACAGTCATAAATGGCTTGGCCAGTTTCACTGATACAAGCAGACATATCAAGGAATCTTTCAACATTTTTACCAGTGGCATGGTAAAAAAAAACAAGTAAAATCACAAGCAACTTGTCATCCCCCATATCTGTACTTTGGTCGAGGTACAAACAATATGGCACTTTCTGACAAGCTTGTGCAATATTCTGCTGATACTTAGGCCCCATTACATCTCTCAAAATGCAAGCAGCCTTTGTTGGTCCACAGGTCATTTTTTTGTACCACCTCCGGATCCATGCAGTATCTCTTCATATACTTCAGGAAATGATCCCCAGTCGTAAATGGCAAGTTATGTTCAGCAAGTAGGCCCATAAAGGCTACTTCAGCCTCCAGAACTTTAGCATTGGTTTGCTGAGTGGCAAACATTTCTGTCACCTTCCTCCCAGTCGAATGCTTGGTGCTCATCTTGTGCTTCTCAGTGTCCATATGACACTGCAAATCATTCCTCCCTCCATGTCCGACATTAATATTAGTAGCACAAGTCTTGCAAAATGCATAGCCTGGACCACGCCTGCTTTCCATTACCCAGTCAAAGGTGACCTTCCAGCTACTTTGGAATGTGGTCATTCGCTTCTTCTTTTCAGAGGCAGCATCTTCAGAGAAAAAAAAAGAGGGGGGTGTAATTAGAAGGCTTCAAAGTAATTCACAGGTGTGCCGTGACGCTACACTTTTACTTACAGTAAACAAAGCTGGTATGATGGCAAACAGTAGTCAAAAAATTCTTTCACTTCTGAGTTGTTGCACTATAACAGTGCAAGAAACTCTGCATTGCACCACCTTCCATTGTAGCTTGTACCATGCTGTTCTGTGATTCACCCATGCCTTTGCTTTTGAAGAAAATTAATGATTCAGATAAAAGATGATAATCCAATCTAGGAACCTCTAAATGTGTGTGTAACTCAGTAAGACTGAGTAATACACAGCAACACACATACTCAAAATGCGAGTAAGCATTAGTGGAAATCAATAATGCATCCAGGAAAAAATATTCAAAATAACTCAATGCATCCAAGAAAAAAATATTGCAAATAATTTATAACGTATCCAGGAAAATGTCATTACTGCAAATGACTATGGATCCAAGGAAAAAGACATTAGTACACATAATTCAAAATGCACCCAAGGTAATAAAATACATCCAAGAAAAAAATTATTGCAAATAATTCACAACATATCCAGGAAAATGTCATTACTGAAAATGACTATGGATCCAAGGAAAAAGACATCACTGCACATAATTCAAAATGCACCCAAGGTAATTGTTGCAAATGATTCATAACATGTCTAAGAAAATGTTTACTGCAAATGACTCATAAGAGATCCAAGAGAAAGCTCATTATTGCAAATGATTCAAAATGCACAGAGGAAGTGCAGACAAGGAGCATGTTATAAAACTGAAATCATGCATACGATTCTGCAGAGCATCAACCTAGCTCTTATCACCAGAAATCAGGGCCCTCCTGTGAATCAACTCAGAACCTATATTACTGTGCCAGTTCCGCCAGCAACTGTGTCCATACTTCAACTGTCCAGAAGTTCGCAGAATTTCCAAATGTTCACCCCATACCTTTGGTCTGTTCCTCTTAAAAGTTGTGGTTTTCATGACTTTTGTGGAAAATCAGTGAGGACTGAATTAACTAAATAATGACAACCATTTCAGTTTCATATTCTAGCAACTTTATAATTTCATAAGAGCAATACTTAAAATTTGTCACCCCCCCCCCCCCCATTATTTTTGGAATTGACCAGATGTTTTCAATATGAAATAACCTTTAGAAGCAATAAATAACCTTGCTAGAGAAGTCACGGGAGTATATCTTGTTAATAGTACATGACGAACAGTCCCAAAGCTTATTTTGTTTGCTTTATCCAGTTGCTGGCCACAGCCCCACTGTCAGCAGAGTTTAAAATACAGAGACAGTAACCAAAGATTGATCAAAAGTTTTTCAACAAGTACATCATGACACTAGCAAATTAGTAATCCATTGTTCACTAAAACTGCTAGATAAGATGCAATATTTTTTCAGCAACAAAGTAAGCAAGTCACCTGAAAAATTGTCATTGAGAAAGGGCACGATTCATCACTTTAAAGCATTATCATTCAATGTACTGTTATCCTTACAGTAAGCCATTCATATTTTCTGACTACCACAGCAACCACAGAAAATGTGACTAAGCATAGTTAAAAATAAACAAAAATAAAACAAAACATTTGAAAAGTAAAGAAAAATAAAACATAAATGTCAAAAGACTAAATCCAGAATAAAGCTCAAAACACTAAAATACAGAGGGAGGAGGGAAACAAACAGCTCTGTGATATCACTACCAGAAGTCAGAAACACAGATTATGTTGTGGTTCTGCAATGTCTGTAACCCATAAAACACAAAGATGTAAAAAACAAACTCTGCGACATACACGGCAGAGTATAGAATTTATTAAATAATGACACATTTGAGTTTCACACTTCAAATATTTAAGAAAATGTGTATTAACACAAGCCCTGTTACTCTAGCAACTTTCTAAGTTTATAACAGCAATATTTGAAATCTGCCCCTATTTTTAGGCCACCACCCCATTTTGTCAGGCTTTGTCCATATTTCTTGCACTAACAGGTTGAGACACTGCCTAAAAAAGGTGTTATGAGGTGGCAAAAGCCTTAGCCAGTAGTCAAAATCCCAGGGGGCAGATGAAGACCAGCTCTGGCAGAGCAACGAGGTCTGTCGATCATGTCATCCCAGGGTGACAAATACTGGACCCCTTTAGAATGAAACCAGAAACAAAGTCAATTATTGAAGTTAATCATTTTCTGTTTGTAGTGAGGCCTCATCCAAGGTGAAGGTAAAATGCTGCTTAATATTAAGGATGTACCTGCCTGAGACATATAATCCAAGAGCTTAGTCACGTCTCTCTTCATACAGTCCAGACAGGTATGTCTCAAGTTGTTCACACCAACAAGGACAGCGTTCATATTTTAATATGTTTATTTTTTAAGGAAACTGGATACAGGATTTGTTTATTAAAGGCAAAACAAACAGTAACAGACTGAAGTTAATTCAGCCCATTGATTTTTGTGCCAGAGTTTAAGCTATTTGTTTATTTGCAGGAGCATTCTGAAAGAACTGTCCAGTTACGTGACTTGCTCAGATTTATACTCTAGTATACCCAGGTTATCAAACAGAAAAAAAAAATACTCTATGCAAACAATGCCTGGAGGAATCAAACTCTGCACTGTAAGACAAAGCTAACTTATGAGCTCATATCATTTGTCCTCTGTTCTACACTGCCAGAGTGAATAGTCTGTTTCCTTTCATTACTCATGGCGGAATGTGTTTAGCTAAATAGAAATCAGTCAGTTTCTAGTAAAGAACACATTAACCTTATAAATACATACTAATCCATTTCCGCATTAGAAGGGATTTTTATGTAGACATTTGTTTACTTTACATATTTCAAACTGACTGCAGATCAGTCAGACATACTTCAGAAAGAACAATGAGAAAATATACAGAAAATTTGTAATATTTGAGAGAGAATAACCTTGGCTATTACGACAAAGAGTGAAATATTTTCTGCTTCTGACATTTACAGAACAGATACCCAGCCATTCTCCACAAATGGATGACTGGAATACCATTAACAGTCTCATCTAAGCTGACATCAGGACCTGTTTGGCAAGTAAACAAGACAACAGATTTCTTGTAAAAACATTTCACTTTTGACAGAAAAAAGTACTGACATTAAAACAACCAGTTCACAAATCAAATGAGTTTGTTTTCTGCATTTTAACAGAAAAACACAAGTAAAAGGACTTCCCTGTTTTAAACTGACTCAAGTTACATCTGGACAAGCATATAAGTGGCAAAAACAACAAACTGAAACCTTCGCTCAGACAAAAAAACACAAAACACACATCCCTGAGCTTACATCTCCCAGTTCCACAGTCGCATAAGCACAAAAATGAAAGAAATGTCATAAAAGAAACAGCATACTTAAAAAAACACAAAAGACTTTTTGTAGAGCTGCTTACTTACCGAACTGTTTGAAAATAAATAAAATAAAATCCTTGATTGGCTCAAACTCACAGTGATGGTCTGGAGAAGGAGAAAGACTGGAAACCGCAGACCTCCCGGAGCAATTCCAAACCCCACAGGCACAAAGAACAGAAACGATGAACCACCGGCACCACGGCAAGGCAAGCTGGAGCTCTAAAATTCCCCCTCGGCTCTCAGTGTCCCTCTCGAAGTCTCGATCAAAGATGAATTAGCTAGCTCTTCTCTCAGAGGCTGCACAAAGTAAAACGTCACGATATTCCTTCCTTCTATCAAGTAGCACGCCACACTCACTCAATCCCCAGAGATTGGTAGCCTTCCACCATTCATCGATGCTGCTGATATGCAGACTGAGCGGACCTAATTGAGCCCTCCATCCACCAGGTCTGCTGCGGCCATATAAGTTCCCAACTTCTGCATAAGCAGAAATGTTCAAAGGTGCATGCTGGCTGGCTGCATGCAAAACAGGTGCAGTAAAGCAACGCTCTGACTGGATGAGATGTCTACAGCCAGAACAGAGTGCGCTTTACTGTAGATCTCGGGTGTACTTGCACCCAAACCGGGCACCCAGGAAAGTAAGCTTATTTAAGCTTAAACATGGGTGCTCCCGGTTAATTCGGGATGATTGAGAGCTATGCTGATGGGTCAGCCTGGTGTTGAGCAAGAGCATAGCCAGTTTTTAGTCATCTGGACGTTGAGAAGAATTTTGAATTTGGAGGAGTTAGCTGTGCAAAGAATGGGCTGGGGAATTGAGTTCCAAATTTTGGAGATGTGCTTTGAAAATAAGGCATCCCTATAGCTATTATTGGCTTTTGAGACTTCTAGAAGAAGTCTGTCAGATGAGAGACAGGTTCTTTTGCTAGTGTAGGGTTTTACTAGATTTTTATGGGCTGGACATTTATGTGATAAGTAGATGATGGAATGACAAATTTGAGATGTTTGAGGCATAGTAGGTTTGCGAGTTCCAACCAGTCTATTTTGTGAAGAGCTGAACAATGTTGTGATCTGTGTGGGGGGATTGGTGGCAAACTTGGCTATTTTGTTGTAGTAGGCTTCCAGTTTATTTAGAGTTGTTTTCTTTAAATTTGTGAAAACTGGGGATGATTATAACAGAGTGGATAGTAGATAGCTTTGGGCAATGGATGTTTTGGTGGTTTGAGTGAGGAATGGTTTGGCCCTATAGAGTGCCCTGAGTTTTATGTGGACCTTTTTGATTGTTTGGGATATGTGCAGGTCATAACTGAGGGATTTGCCAATGGTGACACCTAGTAGTTTGGTGTGGTCTACTGGCTGTATTTTGGTATTGATAAGTTGAGCAGATGGCAAATAGGATGGGGGGTTGAAATGTTTTATTGTTGGTAAATACTAGTAGTTTTGCCTTGTATGGGTTGAGAATTAGTTGATTGGTGGAAAGGTAGTGTTCTACATCTGTAAATGCTTTTTGTGTTTTTTGCAAGAGTTCAGGGATCGACTTGGCTGAGCAGATGAGTGTAGAATCATCAGCGTATTGAATAATGTTAGCTGATGTTGTGGCTGAATTAAGATAATTTGTAAAAATTATAAAAAGAAGTGGGCCAAGTATGGAACCTTGCTGTATGCCAACTGAGACTAGTAAGAGTGAGGATATATTGTCTTGCCATTTAACAACTTGCTGTCTATCTGTCAAGTAGTTATGGAACCATGCTAGGGTGGATTGCGAGAAGTTTAATGCAGCTAGTTGGTACAGAAGTTTTTTGGTGTGAGACAGTGTCAAATGCATTTGACATGATAAGGAAAACTGATGAGACATAAAGGCCGTTGTTTCTAGAGTGGTTGACTGTGTCTGTGAAGCTAATTAGGGTAGATGTGGTGCTATGATTGGGTCTGAAGCCATGTTGAATATCTAAGAGGATGGCGCAGTGGTGCAGCGGTAGAATTGTTACCTCACAACAAGAGGTTCTCCAGTTTGATTCTTGGCTGGGGTTCCTTCTGTGTGGAGTCTGCCTGTCCTCCCTGCATTCATGTGGGTTTCCTCCAGGTGATCCGGTTTCCTCCCATGTTACAAAGACATGCATCTGGAGCATTTCTCCCCAGGCCTCCGCTGAAAATTGGCTTCATTCCAAGTTGGACTTTCCCGGTTAACAAATGTTAAATAAAAAATAAAAATAAATAAAATAAGAGGAGGTTATTTTTCAAGGGATGGGGAAGGATTTGTGAGTGTATACATTTCTCGAGGATTTTGACAAGGGAAGGGAGTATTGTAATGGGTCTGTAGTTTGACAGTAGTGTAGAAGTGCCTCCTTTGTGTAGGGGGTGATGTGGGATATCTTACAGAGATTTGGGACATATTGCTCAGAGATGGACCAATTTATTAGTAGGGAGACTGGGTAATTGCATCAGCTGCCAGTTTCAGGAATTCATTGGGAAGCAGGTCAGCTGCTAGAGTTGATGGTTTCAGTCAATAGAGAAGTTTGTTAATGTAGCTCATAGGTATTGGTTTAAGGCTAAATGCTGCAGGACTGATGGCAGAGACATTGGGTACAATCAGTGGGCTGGAAGTATTATGGTTTATAGGTGTTTACTAGGCTAACGACCACAAGGGCCTTTTTAACCCTAGTGATCCATCCCAAATCTCTTGAGTTCTGATTCCCTTGATAAGTGTAAGCATGGGCCTGGGAGATTAACTATTTTCAAGTTACCTGTTTGCATCAGAGACATAGGTGCCAAACCAGGGACAGCATGGAATTAGTAAAGTGAGAGTTGAATTGAGTGGATATGCTTTCGGTGGTGTTTGAGGAGGAGGGGGTAGGGGTTGAGGGATGTTTGGGAATGAGAAGTTGATTTATAGAGGCCCAAAATATTGGGAGGTTATTTTGATGTTTCTGTTGGGCTGTTGAATAGTAGTTTTTTTGTCTGATTTTATTTGTTTTTCGACTGTGTTTCTTAATCGTTGCTAGTTTTGGAGGGTTGTTTGGTTATTGATGGCCAGATAGTGGGACCATACACTGTCTCTTTGTTTCATGAAGAGTTTAATGTGTTTTGTTAGCCATGGGATTGGTTTGATTTTTACATGAATTTTCCTGATGGGGGCAACTTTATCTAGGATCTCCAGGAATGTGATGTTAAGGTACTGAGTTGCATTATCTAACTGGACGTGTTTTACTGGGGACCAGTTACACTGTTTCAAGAGGGAGTTAAAAATATCTGTGGAGAAATTCTTTGTGTTATGGATGTGCTTGTATATTTTTTTAAGGGTTTATTTTGTGTCTTAGGAGGTAGGTGGGTCTGTGATCACTGAGGGTGTTGGGCAGACACCCACAGTGAGGGTATAAGGAGGGTCTATTAGTGAGAATCCAGACAAGTGTGGACTGATTTTTGCTGTGTTTGTCAATCTTAGTTGGAGTGATAATGAATTGGATAAAGTTGAAAAGGTTTATGTAGTTAGATGGGTTTTCAGAACAGCAGGAAGACCAGTCTAGGTTAAAATCTCCCGCGATGACAGTTTCTTAGTAAAACGTGGTTGCTGCCCAATTAAGGAGATTTTCAGTTATCATAGAATTGTTAGCTGGGGGGATGTAGACTGCTAGGATGATGATGCGTTTGTTATTGTTTAGTAGTAGGGTGGATACAAGTACTTCTGAGCTATTGGATTAGAGGGGTAGTGGTCTAATCATTCTAGGTTAAGTGTATCCTTATAGATAATTGCAATGCCACCACCTTGTTTGTTAATTCTATCTAATCTATGAATATTGTAACCCTTGGTTAGCAGTTCACTGTCTTTGATGTATGGTTTTAACCATGTTTCACTTAGTATGACTATATAATATGTATATATACTGAGGGTAGCATGGAATTGCTTGATTTTGTTTAGGATACTCGTTAGGTTAATAATTAAGATTAGGTGGTCAAAGTTACTGTGGGGATCGTTCACATAGTTTTGTTGGTTGAGATTATTTTTTGGTGGAATTGGTTGGGAGTCTGACTGTGGGACAGGATTATGTGGTAGAATTGGTTGGGAGCCTGACTGTGGTCCAGTGTTAGGGTGTATGTCACCAGCTTGAATAAGTAGAGATAATATGCATGGGAATTGGTGGGAAAGTTTAGTGAGTAATTTAATATTTACAAAACAAGTAAGATGTTGGTTGGATGGCAGAATACTTGAATGAGAAGAGATCTGTATGAAAGTTGTTGTAGAGGTATCGTTGGATGAGTGTTGATTGTTTTTGTTAGGTTCACTAATGTGGGTGAGGAGATCATTGTAATGTGTAGTCCATGGTATGAAGTAACTACATAGGTGGTTATTAGAAAAATAGCTGAGACTATGTGTAAAAGTAACATTGCTAGTATTTATGAGGTTGCAGGGAGTTTGAGTGTGGGTCTGGTGTGAAGTGACCTGTGATAGGGTAGTAGATAACTATTGCTTGCCTCATAGGGAGTGATAGATAGGTAGTGAGGAAAGATGTAGCAATATGAGATTGGTTAACTGGTGGGGAGGGGAGCAGGTGGTATATGATTAGCTGAAAGGATAGATGGGGAGGAGCAAGGAAGAGAAAGGAGGGTATAAATAAAATTGATTTGGGGTGGGTGGGAATGGGGTAGGGTAGAGGAGCAGAGGGAGGGGGAACAGAGCGGACAGGACCCACTTTGTGTCACCAGTGTCAAAAAAGAAACTATCTATAAGAAAGAAGGGGACTGGAGGTGAGTGGATGACTTTTAAACACAGCAGAAATCAGCTGCACTGGTATCCTGGAAGAGTAAATGGCTATTAAGTAAGCTGTGAGCAGCCAGTAATTAAAATAAAAGCCCAGAAATATGCAGTTCAGTATTTCAAACCACAATCCTTTTTCACTTATTAGAAACTGCAGCTGAATTATGCTTTAGAGATGAGGGGAATATAGCCTAAATTCAGATGTTACCGTAGCGACTATCATCCCTGGTAGAGTACATGCCACCTTTTTGGATATATAGGAAACAGCAGTAAGGTAGTGTAAAATTGTCTTTACATAATGAAATAAACCTACAATTACAAATCTGGACTTGCACGGGTTCACTTTACTGGAGTTCTTGTTGGGTATTGAACCACAGTTGCATGCTAGTTTTTCTTGCAGTTAACAATCACTACAGAGGTTGGGGAGCACAAGCACAGTGTATTTTATGAGGCTGGAAAAAGTGGTGAGCACTCGCACTGAGGGACAAGGTCAGATCCTATTCACTATGAGGAGTTTTTTCCACCAAGATGTGGCAAGACCACATTCTAACAGTCTTGTTTACAGTAAGCATTCCCTCAAAAATAACTTGTAGTTGCAATAGTATATTCTTAACAAATTGGAAACGACAGCCATAGCAGATGTTGGCTTGGCAAATCAGTTTTCTCTTGTGCAGAATTTGACTTAGTATAAGCCAAACAACCTGAATTTCCAGGATAAGTATGAATGAAAGGGCGATAGTGTTTGGGAAGCCTGACAACACACCTGTGCTGTGTACAGTTTATTTGCAAAGTGCATTCATTTTGAAATGTTTTTATTTTTACTCTGAGCTTTTTTTCTGCTGTGTACAGTTTGTTTGCAAAGTGCAGTCATTTCAAAGTATTTTTTACACTGATAAGGAGTAATTTTGTAGAGTACAAGTGTTCTTGTGCTACGGAGATTTATTTAGCAAAGTGCAGTTATTTCAAATAGTCTGTTGTGCAATTGGGCATAAAGTTCTGGCATATATTTATGTGTGCATATTCATACATAATTCCAAACACCTTCACTATTGTGTGATGATATGGCAGAGGCATTTCACAGACCCAGTCCACTTGTGTTTGATCATAATATTGCAGGGAACTGGAGAGTATCTGAGCATGAATATAATATTTTCATAAAAGCAGCTTTTTCTGACAAAGATGCACATACAAGGGCATTCATTTTGCTTAACTTACCTGGGTTAGAGGCCATTGAACAAGAGCATTCATTTGCATATGCACCAGCAGTATATGCAAAAGAAGGGGAAAAACGCCATACTGCTGTACTGGCTGAAACAAGGTAAGACCCTGAGTGCTTGAAATGTAAATTTAGAGAAATGTGCAACCAAAGTTCACAAAGGTTTGACCAACCCCCCCGGGGAGACCCATCATTTTGGGTATTGGCTCTTATTTAGAACATGCAAGTTTGTTTTTGGACTTCCACTTCAAAAAATACTTGTTGAAAGTTCCATCTCACACCAAGAACACAAGTGAATTATGTAATAACATATGTCAATTGGAGTTGAAGGATGAGTATTTTTGGGCAACGGTTGATGTTAATGCATTATAAATTAATATTGAAACAAGATGGGGGTTGGAAGCTATGGCTAGAATCATGGAAGAAGGACCCCATACATCTTTTCTGTTGTCCATTCTGGAATTCTGTTTGAATCATAATTATTTTAAATGGAAGGATCAATTTTTCTTACAGTTGAGAGGGACAGAAATAGGGGCAGCTTTTGCCTCCACTTACGCCATCATTTACATGGGTGATTTTGAAAAACAGTTTATGTATCTGAATGATTATTTTGTCAGGAATGTGATTTATTATAAAAATTATAAACGGTACATTAATAGGTACTGCCGTGGTGGTGCTGTGGTAGCGTTGTCGCCTCACAGTTAGACGTTGCCTGTTCGATTCTCAGTTAGAGCGTCTTCTGTGTAACGACATCCATGAATGGGTGTTCCTTCGTCAAAGGTTGTGCGTTAGGCCCGGCAAGCCAGCACGTACAACTCTACTGCCAATCATTACCGGACCGGAGTTCCGCTGTGGCGACCCCTAACTGGGAAAAGCCGAAAGACACAAAATAAATGGTACATTGATGATTTGATTTTTGTGTGTAAAGATAACCAGTGGGAGTTTTTGAGATTTATGGAACAGATCAATGACAATTCTCATGATTTAAAATTCACTTGGAATCTAAGCACCCACAACATGATTTTTCTAGATGTAGAATTTTATGTAGACTATGAAGCTAAGATCCAACACAGACCTTACAGGAAGCCTACATCTGCTTCATACATGCTGACAGCATGCATCCTCCCCACTTAATCAATTCCCTGCCTTATGGTGAATTCAGGAGAATTTACTATAATACATCAGATAAGAGGTTGAAAGATGTTTATTTGGATGAGGTACATGACAAGCTGATTCTGCGTGGGTACCCAGAACATACTTTTATGAAGGCTAGAAATAAAGTTGTGGGGTACAGTGGCAGATTGGGAACCAGGACTAGGGATAGAACACGATCTGAAGATGGAATGGAGAAATTATTTTTTGTTACTAAATTTTCTCCTTTTTCAAGAACTTTGGAAAATGTAGTCAGACGTTTGTGGTATGTGGTTTGTGATGATTTGTCTATTGGACACTTTTTTCCAAAACACATTACTTTCTCCTGTGGTAGATATAGTAACTTAAAGGAGTTATTGAGTGGGGTGGGTATTAGAGTGAATTCACAAGGCACAGTGGGGATGCACATTTGTGGTAACTGCTCAGTGTGTAGCAGAGTTAAGAACCTGGATGGTAATATAATCAATGGCAGGAAGTATAGAGCTACAGAATATTTTAATTGCAACTCCTTTGGAGTAGTATATATCATTGGATGTGACTACAGTAAAACTTGTTGGTATATTGGGCAAACAAAGAGGAAAGTCAAGGTACGTTTGATGAAACATTTGGGGGATATAAGGAAATGGAACATGGATAGCCCAATAGCCAGTCATTTTATATCTGCACATGGGGGACCAGCAAATAGCTTATTCTTTAGTGTTTTAGCACAACCTAATGTTACAGATGGTGGAAATTTAAAAGGGGAATTATTCTAATAAGTTAGAATGCAGAATGATCATTAATTATAGAACAATGTACCCCAGGGGGATGAACTTAGATAGTAATATAACATTACAAATGATAAAGCAACAATAATACATCAAAATGTTTTTAAAGTTATTGTCATTAGATGAAATAAACAATGTTTATTTTGCATATAAATATAAATATATGTATTAAAAAATAATAATATATTTTTTACATCATGACAGTTATATAAGGTATTAGTTGATTATTATAAAGAGGTACATAATAGTATGTGCATTTATTGTGAGTTCTATGCAACTAATATTTATGTTTTTCTATTTATGATCAGTTTTGCCATTACAGCTTTAAATATTTAAATGTTTAAAATCATTTAATTGACTTTGGTTCCACACCAGAGGTCAACCCGTCCCTGGTCAGATCAGACCATAAACTAATCACTCTGGATGTCCACACCCCACCACCACCCCCAACAAAGGAAACCACAGTAAAAAACTTTTCTAAAGCAAACTTCACCTTAATCAAGACAGAGGTGGTAAGTTTCACAGCCCCCACGCTAAAGGATAATGCTGCCCAAGATGCAGAAACCTTTACAAATACACTCTATGAGCACCTAAAGGATGCATGGATCGTGCCATCCCTAGCAAAACCAAGACTCACTCCTCTAAGAGAAGGAAACCAGTTTGGTGGACCACTGCCATAAACAGGCTATACAATAGAAGGAGGAAACTAGTTCAGAAAAAAAGCAAATCCCAAGAAGGAAAGACATCCCTGATCAGTATCAGTTTGAAACTAAGGTCCCTTATGAAATCATCCTAGGCTAACTTCGAAAGAAAAATAGCCAAGGATTCAAAAGATAACCACAAAGACTTCTTTAGCTATGTTAAGAATCTAAGTGGCAACTCTCAGATATGCACTGAAGTAGTACAAAATAGCACAAAATATACTTAACCTACTGATATAGCCAACATCCTGGCAGATAGATTCAGTGCAAACTTCACCCCGCTCTCACCTCCAAAAGGGCCCACAACAATACCGGAAAAGTGTAGTGCCCCAAAAATCACAGATGCACAGGTGAAAACAACCCTTTCAAAAGCCACAAACACACCGTCAATGGGACCAGATGGTGTCCCAGGCTGTGTCTTGCATGAACTACAGAATGAACTAACCCCCCCTCCTAAACACGCTGTTCAACCTCAGCCTCTCCACAGGCTACGTGCCCATAGAATGATGCATAACAATGGTTATTCCTCTCCACAAAGGAGGGGCCACAACTGACCCTGGTAACTATCGCCCCCATAAGCCTGACTAGCCTGGTCTGCAAGGCTATGGAGTGCATCACCATGTAACTCATTAACAAAGACATTGTGAACCTCCAAACACTTGACCCGACCCAGTTCGGCTTTGTTAAGGGCAGATCATGCCTACTAAACCTGGTTGACTTCTTCGAGACAGTCACCAAGGCCATAGACAAGGGAAAGGTGGTTCACACAGCCTACCTTGACCTCGCCAAGGTGTTCAACACCATTCCTCACTTAGGTATAGAAAAACTCACCAGCCTGAACATAAACCCCTATGTCACAAGATGGGTTGCCAACTGGCTTACAGACAGAACTCAGGCGGTAAGAATAGCAGGCTCCAGGTCTGACTCTACACCAGACACAAGTGGTGTCTTGCAAGGCTCGGTCCTGGGACCCCTACTGTTCGGCATATACTTCTCAGAAGTACAGGCAAACACAGGAGGACTATGGCTAACCAAGTTCGCCGATGACTGCAAACTGGGAGCCATAATTGACTCTCCGGCTGACACGGACATCCTCCAAAAAGACCTTACTGAGACAGACACCTGGTGTCAAAGTCATGGCCTCAAGCTAAATGCCAAAAAATGCATAGTCATCCCATTTGGGAAAAACAAAACACCCACGAATTACCACATAGGTGGCAGCCCCATTAATACAGAAGAGGTAATAAGAGATATGGGGACCCAGGTAGATAGTAATCTCTCCTTTGACAATCATATTGCCACAGTAGTTAGGAAATCCTTTGTGGCCCGTCTAATTACTAAAGGGTTCACATCTAGAAATAAAGACGTTATAGTGCCTCTCTTCTCGTCACTCATTAGACCCATCATAGAGTACAATGCTCCATTTGGGATGTACCTCACAAGACACTTCCAACAACTGGAAAGACCACAAAAGTACCTCACCAAGAGGATTACTGGCCTCAGACATATGTCCTATGCAGCCCGACTGAAAAAACTCCGGCTGTACCCAGTGGCATGTCGCTTACTCAGAGGTGATCTCTGCCTGACTTACAAAGCCATGTCCAACTCAGAATTGAGGGACATGCTCCACCTAAAGAAATCCAAGTCACTGCGAGCCACGTGCTCTAGTGAGCTAAACCTCGCCACAACAATAAATATAATATGCTGGAGGGATAGATTCCTGCCACAGAGACTCCCCATGCTTTGGAACAAAATTCCAAACTAGATCAGGCAGAGCCCCTCACTAACACTCTTCAAGAGGAACCTTGATGAGTGGGTGGGTAACAGAAAATACACCCCTGGGATCACTTCATTGCCTCTGCTTGACAGAGGATCAGTTAATTAATCAATGGGGCGGCAAAAGACGACAAAGTCTAACTAGGTTTATAAATGCCCTCCGGCAGATAGCCTAGTACCTACCTATGAACCTATAAGAAGGCAAAAGGCCGAAGTACCAGAATAAAGTTTTATGCTGGTTCAGATCCTGTGGTGTTCGTAGTCCCTGTCTTGCAGTTCATTTTATGTTTATGACAGTGCTTTTTTGGAGGGAGAAGAGAGTTTATCATGGTTAGAACACCACCAGAGAGCATTAATAACCTCAAACAGCAAATTTCCAGTCCGCCTACACTGACATACTATGATGTCCACAAGCCTGGAGTTCTTCCTGTGATGCTTCAAAATTCAGTCTTAGTGCAGTTATTCTTCGAGAGGGCAGACCTGTTGCCTATGCATCTAGAACTCTTGCCCAAACTGAGATGCAGTATGCTCAAATTGAGAAGGAACCTTTTGGCAATTGTGTTCACATTTCGAAGTTCCATGAATATATTTATGGCCGAGCTGTCTAGGTTGAAAGTGATCATCAACCTCTAGCCACTATTTTAAAGAAGCCTATGCATATCACTCCAGCAAGACTACAAAGAATGATGCGCAGATTACAAAAGTATAATTTCAAAATGGTCTGTACAAAAGGCAAACTTCTTTATCTGACTAAAACTTTATCCAGACCACCCAGAAATCTGACAGAACAGCATGATGCAGAGAATTTTGACTTTGATGTTATGGAAGTGCGTAATTTTTCTACCAGGAGACTTGATGAGCTAAGAGATCATACAAAGACTGATCCAATTTTGCAGAAGCTCAACAACTTCATCAGTGTTGGATGGCCGTCAAAGTAATCCTGTGTGCTGCCAGAAGTACAACCTTATTTTTCATACAGAGATGAGATGCTGATAGAAGATGATATAATTTTCAAAGGTCACAAAGTTATTGTTCCTATTTCCTTACAACATGAATACATTCAGATTTGCATTGTGGCCATCCAGGTTCTGATTCTACCAAAAGAAGGGCGAGAGGACTAGTATTTTGGCCTTTTCTATCAAAGGACATTGATAAAGTGCTTTCCTCTTGTTTAGTAAGCAATAGTACTAAACCGCATTTGCAAAACGAGACACATCAGCTAAGCCAAATTCCTGAACTACCTTGGTCAACAGTAGTCAATGACATATTTGAGTGAAACAATCAGCATTACTTAGTGTTGGTAGACTCTTATTCGAACTGGTTTGAAATCAGTTTTCTACCTAACCTAACGTCCAGTGCTGTTATTACTAAGATGAAATGTCATTTCTCAGTCCATGGTAGTCCACATAAAGTTATTTCTGACAACTGTACCCAGTATACCAATCAATTGTTTCAGAAATTTGCAAAAGAGTGGGGCTTTGTCCATGTTACTAGTAGTCTGGAATACCCACAGTCAAACGGCCTTGCTGAACGTGTAGTACAGTGTGCAAAGCAATTACTAGAGAGGTCAAAGCGTGACAATACTGATATTTTCTTGAATTTGCTTAATCTCAGAAACATACCCTATGACAACCTACTTGGCTCGCCTTCTCAGAAACTTCTATCTAGGCAAACCAGAACAACCTTGCCTATCAGTTCTAGTTTGTTGGAGCCTAATGCTAAAAACAAGAGCGCAATCAAAGCCCAACTCTTTAAGTGTTCCTTTCAGAAGTCCAGCTATGATAAAACAAGCAGATTTCTTTGTCCGTTAAAAGAAGGAAAGACAGTGAGGATCCAAACAGTGAAAGGTTTTGATCGAACTGGTCAAGTGAAAGGCATATGTGCCGAGCCGAGATCCTCCTTAGTGGAATATGAGAGTAAAGAATTACGAGAGAAACCACAGGCATCTTCTTCCTGTGTCTGAAACAATATCACAGCATTGTACCTTTGAAACAGACCATAGATCTCAGAGCAACCCTGACAATGTTCATACTGAAGAACATGTCTCAGTAACAATTCCCATTCCTGATGATGTCCTAGATGTCCCCAGAGTTGAACATTCCTTGAAGACAGTCCCCATTGCTAGATCCAATTCTGATTTTTATGTTATACAGTCAGGTCGCATTTCTAGACTTAGAGTAAAATATACAGCAACCTGGACATAATTGTTTTATGTGTGTCTAATTTTGTATGATTGCATGTCAAAAAAGTATTTATCTATTTATCGGGAAAGTCCGACTTGGAACGAAGCCAATTTTCAGCCTGGGGAGAAACACTCCAGATGCATGTCGTTGTAACATGGGAGGAAACCGGAGCACCCACAAAAAACCCACACGAAAGCAGGGAGGACATGCAGACTCCTCACAGAAGGCACTCTAGCCGAGAATCGAACTGGAGAACCTCTTGCTGTGAGGCAACAACGCTACAGCTGCACCACTGCGCCATCCATTAGTTCTATATAATTGCATGTCAAAAGATCATTTCTCTGTAACTGCATGTCAGTGAATACTGTCATTTGGTATATGATCTATTTCTCAAAGAGTGAGGATGTAGAACAGAGCGTGTGTGTGTAACTTTAAGAAGTATTTCCAGATGTAGGCACTTGCATATAAATAGTGAGCATGTGCAGGCAGCAGTGCCATTTTGAGAGAACAGCCAGAGTGTTAACATGTATGAGTGATAGTCAGTCTGTTTATAAGTTTATTTAAGTTTAAGTTACTAAGCCTCATTCCTGATGTATTTGTGTGTAATAAAGCTGCTTGAACCGAACCCACAACTGTCCTTCTGTTTTATCGTGACTGGATGAGCGACAGAAAACATCTATTAAAATTAAAACTGCACATCAATGAGTGGGACCACATGCTCCCAATACATGGAATAAAATACTCCTGTCTTTTTCTAAACATGATGTCTATAAAACATCTTCAATGTGCCTCTGTCCCGACTATGTCAGGATCTGTGATGTATATGCTGTCCCAACTATGTCAGGATTTGTGATGTGTATAATGTATTCAGTTCTGAAGAATACCAACTTTCAGCAATACAGAATCCTTTACAGAAAGCAGCATAATGCTGTCATTTCAGTAAATATGCTAGGCCTAGCAATAGATGCTTTGTGTTCGTAGTTATACAAAATCTTTTTTTCAACCTTATGATACCAGTTTTCTCTACAGCTTCTTGCTTGACTATGCTAATGACTAGTGAATTACAAACAATAAGCATGATTCACATTACTTGTTGAGAAGTACAGTCATAGTTGATGAAGGTAGTAACAGTTCCAGTTAGACACAGCAGATGGGTTACGTAACGGAGATGGAGACTTGAAAGTGAAAAGAACCAGTTTCAGCAATCCCAAGGGGAAGAATCAGTATGTTTGTCAGGAGAAATAGTGTTGAACGTTCATAAAAAAGAAGGAAAGCAAAAACCATACGGATCATATATCAGTATTAGTTTCAGAGCCAAGCAACACTTTTATATTGTGTATTAGTTATATTTATTTTATTTACTGTTCTGCTGCACAATGTTTTGCTGTAAGCACTCAGATAACTGTTAATTTGAATTTCAACTACGGGGAAGGAAGGAGCACACAGTTCATAAGTACAGCGAAGGAAGGAATAGAGAGCCCTTAAATATAGGGAATAAGGGAGAAGATGGAGTCTGTGTGTGTGTGTGTGTGTGTGTGTGTGTGTGTGTGTGTGTGTGTGTGTGTGTGTGTGTGTGTGTGTGTGTGTGTGTGTGTGTGTAGGGCAGAGGGGCCATAAGTCCACAGGGAAGAAATAACAGATTATGAAGAAGTAGAAAATGGATCGTAGGTACAGGTAAGGAGGGAGCAGAATGGGCAATAAGTGCAGGGAAGTAGGAAGCAGAGGGGGCAATAAGCAGAAGGGAAGAGGGAGCAGAGGAACCATATGTGCAGAGAAGTAGGCAGCACAGGGGGCAATAACCTGGAGGAAAGAGGGAGCACAGGAACCATACATGCAGGGAAGTACGCAGCAGAGATGCAATAAGTATAAGAATAGAGAGAACAGAGGGACCATCAAGTACGAAATAGTAGAAAACAAGAATCATAACTGCAGGGAAGAGACAGAGACTGTAGGGGACCATGAGTACTAGGTGGAGGGATTAAGGGGAAAATACATACATACATACAGGGAAAAGGGAAGTGGCCGCATCATAACTGCAGGGAAGAGACAGACTGTAGGGGACCATGAGCACTGGGTGGAGGGATTAAGGGGAAAATACATACATACATACAGGGAAAAGGGACGTGGCCGCATCATAAGTACAGTGAAGAGACAGACTGTAGGGGACCATGAGCACTGGGCGGAGGGATTAAGGGGAAAATACATACATACATACATACATACAGGGAAAAGGGACATGGCCGCATCATAAGTACAGTGAAGAGACAGACTGTAGGGGACCATGAGCACTGGGCGGAGGGATTAAGGGGAAAATACATACATACATACAGGGAAAAGGGAAGTGGCCGCATCATAAGTACAGTGAAGGAAAAAGCAAAGAAACAACAAAATAGAATCCTACTAGAAAACAAAATTGCTGCATTGAGGCTGTGAGACAGAGACATTCCAAAGCCAGATGATTTTGTATTTGCAGTGGAAGGAAAGGTCTTTGCTGAGTAAAGGATGAACATTGCAATCCTGTCTCTATGAGATGGAAAAGGCATAAGTCCGCTAACAGAATCAGGCAAATGTTTAAATTGTAATGTGTTGTAGAATTCTGAATCAAATAAATCAGGAAGAAAGAGTGACAAGAGTCCAGCAAATTGTTTTCCTGGGATGTTCATATGGTGTAAAAAGCTCTGGGTCCAAATCTTGGGTACTTGAGCATTTTCCAAAGAAAAATAAATCCCTGAGTTACTGTTTGATATTATGGTTAATTTTAAAGAGGAGTAATGAATGCAGCTAACACCTGTGGTCAATATTAGATAGGTTATCACCAGACTGGTGTGCCTGAAGAATCCAGAGGTTCAAGAACACCACCAGCTCAAAGAATTTGCCTGACAATTCAGCAACAATGGTGTCACTTTGATCTAGCTTGTAGAAATGTATTCTAATGAAGTTCTAATCAGTTAGTGAATGAAAGCACGCAATTACACAATTGCCTTACTTATTTTACTGTTTTCATCTTCCTTCTGAAGGCCCTGTGTGTCTTGTGCTTGCTGTTGTTTGCATGAGTCGGCTTTTGCAGCTTTTTTTGGTTTACCATTCCATCAACAGTAGCTATGCATAATCCCGCATAACAAAAGTAGTCATGGTTTTCATGGTCAGCCTGAAAGGCAGCTTTCTATGACAGACCACAACCACATTTTTTTCAGTTTTCACAGTTGTCCTATTAGTCTTACCTCACAAGTGGACAGGTATAAACATCACAAGAGGGTTCCATACCTTGCAAAAATGTAGGCTTGATGTCCATAGACCGAACCTTCCATTATTTTTGATGGATTATGTACAAAAATAGATGAAGAAATTCTGATATACCTATTTGTGAATGTTTTGAAAGTTTTTTCTACAACATTCTTCAAACTCTCTAGTCAGAAGATATGTTTTGGCTGTTATCCATCAACACTTTAATGCATTTCTGTAGCATCCAGCTAGCCCAGAAAAAATCACCTGTCTCTTAGTAGGTGGTACAGGTAAATTTTAATGGCCTCTGTTTTCTAATTGTGGTCTTACCACCCCTCTTCCTAGAAGGTACTTTAAGTACCTTATTCCAACACACCAAGTTTATACTTCAAAGCATTTACAGTCTAGCCTGCCTTTCTTATGGATTCTAGCATATTCTGTGCTTTAGGTACACGACATGCCCATTCTTGTGAAGGAATAACCATGTACTCTAGGTAATGCCACACCATATAGGAGTGTGGCTTAAATATTTTACCTGTCAACATCTGAAAGGTGGCCAGGGCTCCAATTCGGCCAAATGGTAACACTGTATACTGAAAATGACCAGCAGGGGTTACAAAAGCTATTCTTGGCAAAGGAGATGAATGGAATCTGCCAGTATCCCTTAATCAAGTCGTGTGCTGAGCATTTATGGGTATGGGATTACTAGCAAACCATCTAAATGCTCTTCAGTTTCCTAAAAGTCATTACAGACTCAAGTACTTCTATCAGTGTTAGGGATTAGCAGTACTGAGCTGCTTCAGTCACGCTGACTATTCTGTCACGCTCAGCTTTTGCATTTTTTGAATTTCTTCTTCTAGTAACTGATTTTGTAACTCTTGATATTCTATAAGGTCTCAGTCAAACCTTCATTCCGGGGATTGTATCTATATTATATTCTATTAGTTTAGTCCTTCCAGCCATCTGAGAACACTCCTTTATTTCTTAATAAAAATTATTTCATTTCATGCTTTTGCTCTTTTAGCAAATATTCCTCCACTTTTACTTCAAGTGGAGGCCCCCTCTTCTTTCTTGTAGGAACTTCAGCTTGTAAGTGCCCTGCAGAAGTCTCTGCTTCTTTCAATAGCTTTATCACATTAATATGATACATTTGCTCTATCTTTCTCTTTACAGGTTGTCTAACCTAATAGTTAATTGTGCTTACTCTTTCCAGCACCTTATATGGACTCTGCCATTTGGCCAGAAATGTGCTTCCCATGGAGGACACCAGCACTAGTACCTGATCTCCTGGGTTAAATTCTTTAAGTAGAGAAATCTTACTACTAACTAAGGATACTGTTATACATTTCTTGGCATTCTGTTTTAGTCCATGGTTTTGACACCAACTATTGGTTTGGGAAAGGCCTTCTTGGAGGATCTTGGTGTTCTCTGCAGAACTTTTTTTTTTGCTCTCCCTCCTACACATCATGGTTACTGGCCTGCTCCTTGTGCCTTTTCTGCACTAGGTCTGCCAGCTACTCCTTGGCCCACCCCAGACAAAATTCTGGTAACTGCAACGGATGGTCACGGACTGAAGGTAACAGGGGCCGGGCACATCTGAGCTTCCATCTGGGGGGTGGGGTCTTACTTACTGGCCTACCCTTTGTTCCTCCCCTTTCCCTATTTTTGTATCTTTTGGTGCAGTCCAAGGTAGGTATGTGTAATGCAGGTATATGGCATATTGCCCTGCCTCCGAGGCAGCATGCTAAGCCTGCTGTTACCCATTGACCACTCCTCCCAGCGATGTCTCCAGTCTTCACTGGAGATTATCAGCCAGAAGTAAACATGGGACATCCACCCCCCCACTGGGATAGGCACACCTATACCTCCCTGCCACTCTATCAGTCACCTGAGTCACTAATCACTAATCGAACCTGTGATGTCTGGGTCGCAGTCAGGACTTTATCCCTCTGCGCCACTAGAGTGGCTGTTCTCTGGGGAGTTTATGATGGCACCAAGTTTGCAATCATCTGCAAACCTGGTCAGCCTTAAAGCCTTAACAGTAAATGCCAAAGAAGAGTGGCCCAAGAACTGAACCCTGGGGCACACCACTAGTGACATGTCTTTTGGAGGAAGTAGAGCAGTTCACCCTACTTTCCTGGGTTCTATCTGTGAACCAAATTGCTATCCAATGAGTTACATATGGATTTTTATCTCAGACAGTTTATCTAAGATACATGAGTGTGGGATGGTGTTGGAAAATCTTTGTGAGGTTTAGATATGCAGTGTTTATTGATTTGCCCTTATCCATTGCTTCAGTAATATTCTCAAAGAAGTCAACCAAGTTAAGTAGGTAGAATCTGCCCTTAAATCCAAACTTGATTGGGTCAAGAAATTGTTGACTACCTATGTCCTTATTTATTAATTCTATAATGAGCCTTTATATAGTCTTACAGATGTGGCTGGTCAGATTTATGGGTCTGTAATTTCCACAACCTTTGTGCAAAGGAATAACAGTTGCAGTCCTCCATTCATGCAGTATAAAAAGCATTGTCTACTAATGGGAAGTATCTTGCCAAGGATACTGTGGCTTGGCCAGTATATCTATTGTTGAGCAATTTCTGAACATGACATAAGTCTGACTCATGACTTATGCAGAAAAATATATGCTAGTGCAGGCATGATATTCCTCAGAGCTTTCTTGCCCCAGAAAGAGAAATGGAGGCTAAGAAAAGAGTAGAAACAAGACAAAAGTCAGCAGAGAAGAGAGAGAGAGGAAATGGGTATGTCCACCTCGTCCAAGTAACCCCCTACCCAAAAAAAGAGAGAAGGGTGAATTTACTGCAAACATGCTCTATCTGGTCACCTTCTGCTTTAGTACGCTCTCACACAACTGTACCATGCCCTTCATCTGGTCCCTGCTGTAGTATTGCTTACTGATGGGAAGATTCAAAAAGCTGCTGTATTAAATGAGTGGAAGATTGGGTATTGAACTGGAGTCTAGGATCCCTTGATGTATGGATCTGGTAAAACCAGTTATGGCTCTAGAAAATATATCAGTCTTGAAATGCTTTGTTTTGTCTCTTCTAAGAAGTTGAGGAAGGAGTGGAAAGAAACTGAGGAGCTGTTAGTCACATTACAGCTTTCAACAGCTCCTGAGAAAAATTACACCACTCCTGCTGTGGATCAGATAAGAAGTAACAGGAGGAATGATATGTTTGGTTTGCTACTTCCTCTTTATGGACTGTCAGCAGAAATAATGTGAATTGTACAGCTGGGATATCCTCTCAAATGAAAATCTGAGGAATGCTCTTGGTCCTTCAGAAATAATCGGTCAAGGTTATCCCTTCATGGCCTTGCTGGTCATCTGATTGGTCATAGGGACATGCCTTGAGGCTGTGCCTTGTCAGCCTCTTGAGAGGGTCACAACAGTGGGAACAGCAACAGCAACCAAGAGATTTGATGGCCCTTCACATGCTTTAACAGAAACATCTAGTACTAACCAGACATCAGAATCATTTGAAGGTTTCAGCTTGTTGAGTTTCTTTCACTGCTGCTTCATATGAGCTCCATAAGTTTCTGCTTCTCTTAAGTATTATTTTAGAGATGCTAAGCTACTACTGATAGTCTTAGGGACAAAGGATTTACATATAAAACAGTCTCGAAACTTGTAGTCAGGACCTAGGCAGGATAAACAGTTAAAACAATTGTCTTTGTAAGGAATCTGCCTACCACAGTCAAATTTACATCTCTTTGCTGACATAAAGGTGTCATAAAATAGTCAAAAAAATCAGTGAAATAAGAAGGTTACCCAACAGGGCTACTTATCTGCCCACAACGACTGGAAACAGGCACAGGTTATATGGCTGACAGACCAAATCAAGAAATGTAATCCTTCTTGGGCTGGCGACAAGAAAGTTTTGAGGAGCTTCATGCTCATACAGTCCTTATATACCAGAACATATTCTCATGCAAAGATTGTCAGTCATGAGTTTGACATACAGCACAAGAAGAAGGTACCCAAGCTTTGGTATAATGGCTGGATATACGGTTTCCTTAGCAGAAGTTTTCCCATTAGTAAGCAACATTGTAAACGTGACCAAATGAAGACCATCAATAATTAGAGCGACTTTGTGAAGAAGTCATGGAGCTCAGCTCAAAAAGCAGGTGAGAAGCTAGGTAAAACACATTTATTAATAACCTGGGAACCTAGTATGTGGCAGGGGATATTTAAGTAAAGCCTATTGAATGCAGTCTATCTCCCCCCACCTAGCTCTGGGAATTGGAGCATATCCCCAGATAGAGAAAGTGGAGGAATGCCTAAACTTTGAGGCAGGTAACTATACCTAGTAAGGGAAATTTTAGTTCACTGCAGTTTGACCCTGCATGTTTTTTTTTTGGGCAGAATCACAAAGGTAAACTGGCTGTCGCTGACAGATATACAAGACTGTGATATGTCATTACTGCTTTTACATTGAATTTGATGTTTGTTTATTAGTGTCCTGCAATATTTCAACCCACTGTATGCATAACAAAGCATCATGGCGATGAAAACTTAACTAAGGCATAACATGTCATCTACTCCTGGTAACCATCATATTGACAACACACCCCTTAGACCTGACCCATTAGTCAGAGACTTGGGGACACAAACAGACACTAATCTAGCCTTTGATCATCATGTGTTTACAGTAGTGAGGAACTCATTCTGTGTTGCACAACTTATAAACAAAGGTATGGCCAATAGGTCCAAGGAGGTCATTATTCCACTGTATTCAGTATTCATCAGACCTTTCATTGAGTACAATGACCCCTTTGGTATGTACCTAACCAGGCATATCCAACAACTGGAGCGTCCACAGAGGTTACTCACTAAATGAATGCAGGGCATAAGTAAAATGCCCTAAGCAGACCGCCTCAAGGCCCTATCCCTGTATTCTGCCTCCTACAGGCTGTTGAGGGGAGATCTACGCCTGGCATTCAGGGCATTGTCAGACCCTACTCTGACAGAGCTCCTACATATGAGCAAAACAAACAGCACCAGAATTACCCATTCTAAAGACTTAAACCTTGCCTGTGATATAAATTGGACCTGCTGGAGAGACAGGTATGTATATCAGAGACTACTCCCTATCCATGCAAAGCAGAGTTCCTCCCTACCTCAATTCAAGTGCAACTTGGACAATGGGATGGGAAACAGGAAATTCATCCCTGGCTTGGCACCTATGTCTCTAATGGGCACATGCAACCTGTAAATGCTTCATCTCTCAGGCCCCTGCTTACACTTACTTATCAAGCGTACCAGAACTTGTCAGATATATTGGATGCATGGCTAGGCTTAAAAAGGCCCTTGTGCTCATTAGCCTAATAAATACTTATGAATATATGTAGATAATAATCTGTTTTGATGTGTATTGTTACTAGAAAGACAGAATTTGTTTATAAATGTTGACTTTTGGCATGAGTCTGTATTGTAGGTGAACAGCAGCAAACAAAGCTGAAGCTGAAATACATTAACAACAATTAAAATATATGTAGTAGACGGTGAGTAGGGAAGGGGATGAGACACAACACACATCACTTTAAAGAGCAACCAAGACCTCAGTAATAGAACCATTAAAATAGCAATCTGTCTGATAAAACAAGAGGAATACAAGTAAAAAATGTGTGAGCAGTGCGCTCAAAACTGGACTTGTAAGAAAGAAAAGAAATAACAGGTTGAATAAATGTAAGTGCAATATAGAACCAGAGCTTATGTTTTAACCCTGGAGGAATTATGACTAAAACTTCTATCAGAAGCAGTACTTTTAAGAGCACCCTGCTGGGATAGTGACAGAATGTCAAATAATGAACTGAAAACATGACAGTTTCTTAATTCTTTTATTTGCTCCAAAGAAAACCTCAGGAAAAGCATGTTTCACACATGCTAGCAAAAAAAAAAAAAAAAAAAACGCTGACTCACAAATGCCATAAACTTTATTAAAAAGACTAAGCGCTTTCCTTCAATTTACTTTCAGAATTTCATCAGAGTCATTGGCGAGCGTCATTTCCTGTAAGGTTAAATAAAGGAAGTGGTGCCAAAAATCAAACTCCTAACATCATAAAGTTAAAATCTGATAAAACATCCATCAAGGTACTACTTAAATACATAATCCAATGCAATACTGCAGTTTACTCATCCCCTGATTAGTCAAAAACTACAGAAATACAAATTATGTTCAGATTTTTAACAAGCCTTCATTACTTCAGTACAATAAGTATGACAGTCCTACAATCCTGGGTTTTGTTTTATTTATTTATTTTCCATCTTTTCATTTATGAATTATGCATTCACTTATGATTTTTGAATGACAATGATTTTATGGATGTATTTTTTCACTAACAAGAATAATTATCATATTGTAATGCTTAGTCCTTTTAATAAAGTGCATGGCATCTGCAGGTTAGCGGGGTTTCTTGTTGTTATTGGCTTATATTAGTACATTGCTTGTGGTGTTCGGTACATGTGCTAGGAATGTTCACTGCCTGTAACATATGTACCATGATGAATACTAATGCATAAATCATGGACCCCTAGCTGCACGATGAGAAAAGGACAGCTTTTGGACACAGAGAAAGAAATGAATTTGCAAGAAGGTAGCCGATTTAAAACATCATTTACAAACTAGCATTTAACCTACATTGTACTAAAGTAAAGAAGGGAGCAACAAGAACAATGTGCATTAAAGAAAAGTAGAGAAAAAAGTAAATATATTAGAAAATAACAATTTTATGGGTGGTGTTATATTAAAGCACTAGTATGACTCAGTCATAGTCCATGTAGGCATGAATGGCCTTGAGACATACCTCCTTGGACTACATGAGAGAAACATGATTGAGCTCACAGATTATGTGTCAAAAACAGGCATGAGGCTAGCACTGAACAGCATTCTACCGTCTCCAAGGATGATGCCACAATTCCAGCAGAAAATGATCGACTTTAAAAACTGGCTTAGTTACTGGTGTCATTCCAAAGGGGTCCAATACTTGTCAGCCTGGGAGGACATGGTTGATAGGCCATGCTGCTTCGTAAGGGATGATCTTCATCTGTCACCTCTAGGCTTTCAGATATTGGCCAATACATTATCCACCCCATGGTGCCTTTTTTAGGCATTGCCAAACAGATAAACCTTCCAACATAACAAAAGCTACTCAGGACAAGATAGAGGTGTTACCGCTTAATGCTAGGAGCCTCAACAAGAAACTGCCCTTCTTGGAAGCTCTCCTTTCCCTTGAGAATGCTGATGTCTATGCGGTTACTGAAACGTGGTTCAAAGCCACAGAAAGCACTCTGGCAGTGCATGACTATAATGCCTTTCATACGTTCTGACCACCCACTGAACATGAAAGAGCTAAAGGTGGAGGTGTATCTATCTACATAAAGGATCAGCACACCTTAAGGCTGGTAAAACAATATGACATGCTTGAGCTGCTCCATGTCCAACTAACCATGGGGAAAATCCATTACCATAGTCTTGCTAGCTACAGGTCCCCCACTGTGAACCAGGAAACCCATAAATCCTACCTGAAGTTATTAGAATCACTCACCATCCAGCCCAATACCATACTCATGGGTGATTTTAACTAGCCCTCCATTAACTGGGAGGCATACATGACCACTAACATGTAGCCCAAACATTTCTTAACTTTGTAAATTCAAATGCCCTGGAGCAGCTGGTCTGAACTCCCTCTAGGGGGAACAAATATCCTAGATCTGGTGGTCACAAATGTAGAAGAGTGCTGCACCCCCACCCCCCCCAGTGTTATGTCATTGCTAGTAAGATAAGATCACAAAGCGGTCTCTCTTGAAATAAAGCTAAGACTAGTCCCCCCACATAACCACAAAACCTTTACAAACTTCTCTAAGGTAAATTACCCCTTATTAAGGGATGGGATAGCTAGTTTCCAAGCTCCCCAAAATCCAAAAAACACAGAAACCTATGCAGAAGCATACACAAAAGCCATGTATGACCATATAAACAACTGCATAAAAATGGCAGTATCAGACTGAAATAAACCCAGGTCAAACCACAAAAACAAGCCATCCTGGTGGATCCCTAGTATTAATAGGTTGTACAACAAGAGAAAGAAAATCCTGTCAAGAAGTAAGCGGGAATGTGCACAACAGAGAAATAAGTCCCTCATTAGTCTAAACAAGCAAATCAGGGACTAATCGAGTCTCTGAAAGCAGACTTTGAGGTAAAAATAGCCTCCAAAGCTAAGGATAACTAAAAGGCATTTTTCAGTTATGTCCACAATCTTAAGGACAACGACCAACAATGTGCAGAATTAGTTTTAGATGGTATCACCTATGCTCAGCCGGGAGACATAGAAAATCTGCTGGCCAACAAATCCAGCTCAAATTTCACCTCCCCATCACCCTCAGTTCTCCCAGAAAAATACCCTCCACCACTGACATAATAGCATCATTAAGATAAATGTAAAATTAAATAACACTGTTAGACTACTTGCAACATCCACTGATTGAAACTACATCTTTTAGGAATTTAAATAACTTGACTAGCAGCATAAAGTACAGTTTTGTAAGTGAATTTACCATAAGAGTAGATGTTGAATGATCACTGGTGCAGTAGCCTTAGCTAAATGGGTTATAGCCTGCCAAGGCTATAACAGCCAGTTGTGAACTTGTTAATATGGTTTGATTACTTTTATATAAATGTAAGTTTGCCTATGTCACAAGTGATAATTCAATAAAGGTATTAAAAAGGGAATAACAGCCAGCCAGCTTCCAAAGCCCCAGGGTACCCTCCACTTGCCCAGACTGTCAGGCAGCTGGAGCTGAGCTGACTAAACAAGTCTGGGTCCAAAACCCTTTAGAGCTCTCCTGCCAACAGAGAGAGAGAGAGAGAGAGGCTGAGCACTGAAAGGACAATTCTAGAAACAACCAAAAATAAATGTCCACACCCTGGCATAAAACACATGAAAAAAAAAAAAACAAGGGGGATGGAGGGAGGGAGCAGCTACTGCAGCAGTGATCATTTGAACACCTATTGTTATGGTAAGTTTATTTACACAATTGTATTATGATCATCATCTTGATCACTGCTGCAGTAGCCTTAGCTATATGGGTAGATTACTCTAGTTTACTAAATTAGGGAGGTGGAAGGAGAGAAATCTAGGAGCCCCTGGAGAATGGTCCTAGCAAAGCCTGACCTGAACCTAGACAAAGAAACAAGGAATAGTGCTTTGGAAAAGTATGTATAGGACCAAGTAGCAGCTTCTAGAATACCTCTAGAACCCAACCTTTTCCAAAATGCCATAGATGAAGCCAAGGGCATGGTAGAGTGGGCCTAGACCCTGCCTGGAATAGTTTTGGTATGGTGAGTATAAAGCAGGGTAATAGCCTTACACAACTATTTGGAAATAGTCTGTTTTGTCAAGTCCCTTTTTCTTACCTTTTCAAGAAATGAACAATTGATCTGAAAGCTCTGACAGATTTAGTTCTGTTAAACTAGTACCTGAGTCATCTGTGGTTCAGGAAAGAAAATGGGAAGATGGATAGTCTGGTATAAAAGATGGATTAGTTCTCCAAGTCCCTGTGGAAAATGAGATAGGGTTGACTCACCATAAGCGCTTGCAACACCGATACTCTTCTTGCAGAGGTCAAAGCAGTCAGTAAAACTGTTTTCCATGTAAAGAACCCCAATTCAAACAGATTAGCTGGTTCAAATGGGACATGTGTTAGCTTCTCTAACAGAAAATGAATATCCCAAGGAGGGGTCAGTGGTTTTCTTGAAGGCCTCTTTTGAAAACCCCCTTTTAAAAACATTTTGACATAAGACTGCATTGAAAAAGGAGGATCCATGAGCAGACATGCTGAAATGGCTGATAAATGAACCTTGAGAGAGGAATAAGAAAGTCCATAAGACAGTAACTCTCACAGATATTGTTAAATCGGAGAGCAACTAGTCCTGAATGGGTGGCGATGTTGTTGGCACAAACTAGCAAACCTTTTCCATTTGCTAATATATGATTTTCTTGTAGCAGGCCTTCTTTTCTCCATTATTACCTGCTGAACGACCTCAGTAATCAGGTGCCTAATAGGAATTAAGGCCATATCATGCAGGCAGTCAATTGAAGTTTATTGATGTCAAGGTGTATGTTCATGTGTGAGTAGATCCAGTCTGTGAGGAAGCTTGTGGTAACTGCCCTTGTTCATTTCCAAAAGAAGGTAGAACCATGGTTGACTGGGCCAGAGGGGAGTAACTACAATGATCTCGAGGGATTCTTTCTGAGTATTCAGAAGTACCCAAATATATGTGTGAAAAGGATGGAAAAGCATACAGGAACATTCCTGTCCAAAGAAAAGAAAAGTCATCTGTCTTCCAAGTCTTCTTTTTTTTTTAAACACCTTTATTGAATTATCACTTGTGACATAGGCAAATTTACATTTACACAAAAGTAATCAAATTGAGTTAAATTTACATTAACAAACATTATACTTCACATATATTGCTATATAACATAGCATATAACATATAACCTAAACAACATTACATAAACTATTCAATTCCTGCCCTTTTTTTAAACAAGAAATATATTTATTAAACCATCAATTACGACATAAGCAGTCATACATTTATATCAATGAAAACAAACCACACCGACGCAATCCTAGTTGCAAGTATTTTACATCACAAACCATATTGACACACTCCCAGTCGCAAACATTATATGTTACTTATAGTCTACCCAATCATTTTCAGTCAAACATTACATAGCTCATTTAAGCCCTGCCTTCTTTTAAGCCTCAATTCCTCCACTGTATGTATTGTTCCCGTAATTCTCATTTTTTTCCTGTGTAGTTTGCTCCTACCCTTTTCTAAAGATCTCAATTCCAGTTGTTTATCTTTGTTACCATATTCACTACTTCTGATATAGTTAGTTTAGATTTTGATTTCCATTTTCTAGTAATTGCTTTTTTTGGCAGCCACCATAATTAGACATAGCAAGGCCTTACCATATCTAGGCAATTCCGATTCTGTATTATAGCTCAGAAAAATCATCTCCCTCATCACACCAATATACCCACCCAGCACCTCTAACAGTGCATCCTGCAGGGAATCGTTAAAGTCTGCCAACCCACAGCACTCCCAGAAAATATGTTCCCAAGTACCTCTTTATTTCCCATTACACCTCCAACATTTGCGGTCTACCTGAGGAAAAATTCTCTGAAGTCTACTTGGGGTATAAAAATATGCAAACATTTCCAAGCAAAAAGCCTAAATCTTCCAGATTTTGTTGCATATTTAGGAGGCATACATATATCCTCCCATTGTTTCTTTGTGAAGTGCTTATCCAATCTGTCTTCCCAATCCTTTCTAACCTCATCTGATTGAGTCTTATAGTTATCATGCAATATTTTATATGCACTACTAATTATTCCTTTTTAAATTACAGTTTCTGTTCTAGATTCTACTAAAACCTCCAGCAGTGCTGGTCTTTCATTTAGGACACTCTATTTCTTTCTCTTTGCCTATACTCTGATATCAATCCTTGATATGGAAGGTAATCTCTAACCTGCAGTCCAAATTAATTCTTGTCCTCTTTCCATTCTCTTACCTTTCCCTCTCTAGTTATTTGCTCCCAATACCATGGTTCCTTTGTTATTTTTTTTCAATAAATTCCTTCCCTCTCTTGCCTATTGTCTATATCCCTAATTGTAGTCATCCCTATTGGCAGAATCTCCTTTCTCCATTCCTGTGTTGGCTTAGTTCTTAGAATACTTTCTGCTACTTTATGAATATAATATTCTGTATGATTGTTGTTATTCTCCTTAAGGGTCTGCATCCAAAGTCCCAGTCTCTCTTTGTTTCTTGAGCTTCTGCCCTGTTCCAACATCATCCCTTTTCACTTTGAATTATAGTTTTCTGCTTGTGCGATGTATAGGAGCCTGAACTGTGTAGCTTTGAAATGCCACTTCAAATTGGGTAATCCCAATCTGCCTTGTTCTACTGGAAGAATCATCTTACCCACTTGACTCTTGCTGTCCACCCATCCCAGATAAAATCCTTCAGCTCTTTATTAATTATTATCCACAACTTCTCATTGTTGGTATTCTTGATGCAGAGAAAACATTCAACAGAGTAAGCTGGGATTTATGATAGTGCAATGGAAATATCTGCATTCTTTCATATAATAATAGGGTTAATTAGGAGATATATGAAGGTTCAGAGGCAAGAATTAAAGTGGTATGGTTTCTCCCTGATGCACTGTGTTTCAACAGAGAAACCAGACAGTGATATTTTCTTTCCCCTTTGTTATTTGCTTTATATTTAGAGCCACTGATAACGAAAATAAAGAACTCAGAAATTCAATGATATAACTAGTATGGTAATCAAGAAAATTTGAATTTATTTACAAATTACATTATTTTATACATTTATAAATCCAGAAAATGACATTTATGGGCTGTGGAACATTTTCAAACATTTTCAAGTCTTTTCAGAATATAAAATGAATGAAGATAAAAAACAAAGCCTATAGTAGTAAACTATGTACTCATACATGAATTGGTTCAGGGACACCCATATTTAAGATGGACTTGATAAGATGAACTATTTAATCGTATGCATGTGCTAAAATGATTCTGTGATGGCAGTTAAGGATATGTAGGAAGAGAATAAACAAAAGATAATACGAAAAATGCGAAAATGGAAGCTCCTATTTATGGTTTTGGATACAAGTAGTAAAATGAAATGTTTTTATTCCTTTTGCTGTTATATACAGGTCAGTCCTATTTTATCAACCAGATGAGAAATTGTGGACAATAACTAATAAAGAGTTCAAGGAACTTATCTGGGAGGGGAAGAGGACGAGAGTTAAAAAGGTTACTTTGATCCCCTCCATAGAACAAGGTGGTTTATGATTATCTGGCTTGTATGGATATTTTAGAGCTATGCAGTTAAGACTCATATATATTACATAGATACAAGGTTAAAAATCAAAGTGGAAAGGAATGATGATAAAGCAGGAGGGAGTCCTAGAAATAATGAGAGAGTAGGATTGTGGATGCAGATTCTTAAGGATAATAACAATAACCATTGCAGAATTACATTCATAAAATTGCATAAATTATTCTAAGAACTAAGTCAACAGAGGAATGAAGAAAGGAGATTTTGCCTATAGGGATGACTGTAAGTAGGGGTGCAGAAGATAAGCAAGACAGGGCTGGAATTTACTGGAGAAAAATGGCAAAGGAACCAACGTATTTGAAGAAAATAATTAGAGAGTGAACAGTAATACAGTATGATGAGGCTAAGAAGAAATATGGACTGCAGGCTAGATGGATACTGCCTTCCCTATGATGGACTGCAGGCTAGATAGATACTGCCTTCCCTATGATGGACTGATAGAGTATAACCAAAGAGAAAGGTATAGGAGAGTCCTATGTGAAAGACCTGCTCTCGTAGAGCTTTTGGTCAAATCTAGAACCGAAGATGCTGTTAAAAAGGGCATGTAAAGTATTGCAGCCATCAGAGAAGTTTAGAAAAAGATTGGGAAGAGAGACTGGACAAGCAATTTACAAGGGAACAATGGGAAGACATATGTATGGCTTCCAAATATACAACAAAGTGCGGACGACTTAGTATTTTTGCTTGAAAGTGTTTTTGCAAAAATATTTTTATACTCCAAGCAGAGTTCAAATGTTTTTTCCTCGGGTAGATAGTAAATGCTGGAGGTGTGATAGGGAAGAAAGAGTAACTGGGAAGGTGTTTTTTGGGAGTGTAATGATTTGGCAGATTTTAAAAATTCCTGACAGAGTACTCTGCCAGAAATATTGGGGAAGCAAATGGTTGTAACTAAGGAAATTATTGTTTTGAGCTGGGTCACAGGATCTGAGTTGCCTAGACATATTAAGGCTTTATTAAGGTTAATTCTGTTGGCTGCAAAAAAGGCAATTACTAGAAAATGGAAAAAAATCTAAACCAACTGTATTTGAGGTATTGAATATTGTGAAAGAGAAAAAAAGAACCGGAAGATGGATCTTTAGAAAAGGGAAGGCGCAAATTACTTAGAAATAATGGTATTTGTGGGAAGAATACATGCAGAATAATGTTCAGGAGAAGGAGTGAGGTTTAAGAGGAGGTAGGAATTGAGTAAGTTATATAATGTTGGACTATTATAAAGAAAGAAAACATGTATAATGTGTGTAAATAGAAAAATATTTATATGGTTCAATTTCCTTTTCTATTAATGTATGTGTGTCTATGTCTTAAGTGATAATTTAATACAGCTATTTAAGAAAAAGGCATTTGATCCTCCAGGGAAAAATATTCTGAAGACAGATGGATACAGCAGTTTGAATCTCATACCTGCATCTCAACATTCTTTGATTGCTGGGTTATACTTGCTTGTCTTCTGCCTGGTGTACAAGTTGTTTTCTAAAAACATTCTGCTGTCTCCATTTTTAATACTTTTTCTTTCTTCTACAGTTTTTTCCGGATAAGTTCTTTCTGTTGGTTATGACTGTATCTTTACTAATACAGAATTTGGCTGCTTTATCATGGACAGGTTTGGAGCATACACACAATGTGCCCTTTCAGTTAACAAATCCAGATGTGGAACACCAGCCCAGTGCTTTATTTATGCTTTCATAAAATGAATATGGTCTGTTCATAGGTTCATAGGTTCATACTAGGCTATCTGTCCAAGGGCATTTATAAGCCTAGCCCATAGTTATTTGGCTTTCGCCACCCCTTTAGTTTGAATAAAACTATGCCTATTATTTTGCTGTGCCTCTGTCAAGCAGTGACACTGAAGTAATCCCTGGGGTATATCTGCGATCCCCATCCATTGGTCAAGATTCCTCTTGAACAAGGCCAGCGAGGTGCTCTGCCTCACATGTACCGGGATTTTGTTCCACAGCAAAGGGAGTCTCTGGATGATGAATCCGTCCCTCCAGCACGTTCTATTAATAACCGTGTCAAGGTTTAAGTCTCCCGCCCTTGTGGTTCTGAGGGATCTAGATTTTTTGAGGTGAAGCATATTCATCAAATCAGGGTTTGACATGGCCTTATATGTCAGGCACAGGTCACCTCTGAGCAAGCGGTATGAGACTGAATAGAGCTGGAGTTCTTTTAGTCGGGCAGCATAAGACATATTTTTGAGACCCTTTATCCTTTTGGTGAGGAACTTTTGGGGCCTTTCCAGCTGCTGCAGGTGTCGGGTCAGATACATTCCGAATGGGGCATTGTACTCAATCATAGGTCTAATGAGTGATGAGTACAGGGGACGATGACCTTCCTTGATCTAGATGTGAATCCCTTCATGATCAGGTGGGCAATGTAGAAGGTTTTCCTAACTACTTTAGCAACATGAGTGTCAAACGAAAGGCTACTGTCAACCTGGGTCCCCAGATCCCTGATGACTTCTTCTGTGCTCAGTGGATTGCCACCTATATGGTAGCTAGGGGTAACCTTGTTTTTCCCGAAGGGTATGACTATGCATTTCTTGGCATTTAACTTTAGGCCATGGCTCTGGCACCAGTTATCCGTTTCTGTGAGGCCCTTCTGAAGGATATCTGTGTCAGATGTGTTTTCGACTATGGCGCCCAGTTTGCAGTCATCTGCAAACTTTGTCAGCCATAACCCTCCTGTGTTTGCTTGTACTTCAGAAAAGTAGATGCCGAACAAGAGTGGACCCAGGACTGAGCCCTGTGGGACACCCCTTGTGACAGGCTTTGAGTCTGACATGGCTCCAGCAACTCTGACCCTGTGGGTTCTGTCACTTAGCCAGTTTGCAACCCATCTTGTGATGTATGGGTTTACATTCAAGCTGATGAGTTTTTCGATGATACCTGAGTGGGGTATTGTGTCGAAGGCCTTTGCCAGGTCAAGGTAGGCTGTATGAACTGCCTTTCCCTCATCAATGTCCTTGGTGACTGTCTCGAAAAAGTCAACCAAGTTTAAAAGGCATGACCTGCCTTTGACAAAGCCAAACTGGGTTGGATCCAAAGTCTGCAAGTTCCCTATGTCTTTATTTATGAGTTCCATTATGATCCTCTCCATGGCTTTGCAGATAAGGCTTGTCAAGCTAATGGGACGGTAATTTCCAGGGTCGGTGGAGGCACCGCCCTTGTGAAGTGGGACCACAGTCGCCGTGCGCCACTCCTTGGCACGTATCCTGAGGTGAGGCTAAGATTAAACAGCTGTCCTAACTGCGGGTTTAATTCCTCATTGAGTTTGTGGAGCACACAGCCGGGGACACCATCCGGTCCCATGGATGCTGTGTTTTTGCTTTGGAGAGAGCAGTTCTCACCTGGGCGTTGGAGATGTTTGGGCGGCTACAATCCTCTGGTATAGATATCTCTCCTTTTCCTGGGGAGGGTGTCGGGGTTTGCACTGAACCTGTCAGCCAGTATGTTGGCAATGTGTGTAGGTTCAGTAATCTTCACATCATTTTGAACTAATTCTGAGCATATCTGGGAGTTTCCTCCTAGGTTTCTAACATAGCTAAAGAAGGCCTTATGATTGTCTTTTGAGTCCTTGGCGATTTTTCTCTCAAAATTTGCCTTGGATGATTTTATGAGAGCTCTTAGTTTTTACTTATAATGATCAAAGGTGTCTTACCTTTCAAGGATTTTGCTCTATCTTGTAGTAGCTTCCTCCTTTTGTTGTAGAGCTTGTTTATGGCTGGGGTCCACCAGACTGGACGCTTGCCTTTGGTACAAAGAGTCTTAGTTTTGTTTGGGATTGCCTGATCCATGCAGTCCTGTAGGTGCTGGTAGAAGGCATTTGTAAGTGATTCAGCGGTTTGAGTAATGTTTACCACTGGCTCAGGGGCCTTAAAGGAGACCACACTAGTTCTTAGAAGTGTGAAGTCGGCTTTTGAGAAGTTTTTCACTGTGGTCTTTTTTATTTCAGGTGGGGGTGGGATGAGGACCTCCAGCAAGATTAGTTTATGATCTGATCTCACCAGTGAGGGGTATACTTCCGGTGTTCAACATTGTGATCCCATGTTCGTGATGATGAGATCAAGTATGTTTTCTCCTCTTGTGGGGATGGTGACTAGTTGTTCCATGGCATTTGAGTTTATGAACTCCAGGAACCTTTGGGCTAGAGTGTTTGGGCTTGAGTAGTGTTCCCAGTCTATATTAGGGTAGTTGAAGTCACCTAGTATGATGGTGTTTGGAGATACATTTATCCCCACCATTGTTTTCAGGAAGGCCATGTGAGGTTCCTGAGTTTGAGAGGGTGGCCTGTAACATGCTACAAATTGCAGAGCAGTCTTGCCTATGGTTAATCGCACCTGGATGGTCTCCGATGCATCGTGCGTTGCCACCAACCTTGAGGTGTGGGTGTCCTTTATGAATATGGACACCCCCCCTCCTTTCTTGGTGTTGTCCGGATTTTGGGGCCGGAACGCATGATATGAGGTGAAACCTGATAGTGCTAGGGTGCTCTCAGGAGCCTTGAACCAGGTTTCAGTCACAGCACAGACATCGATGTTCTCCATACTGAGAAGGGCCTCGAGTGCGTGCATCTTGAGATTGAGACTTCTGGCATTGAGCAGCATTACCCTTAGTTTTTACTTTTTGTGTTCTAGGGTGGTAGGTTTAGAATTTGAGCCTTGACTAAAAAGGCACTATGGGGTGGAAAGAGCCTTTGCCAATATCCGAAGCCTAGGGGTGACAGGTGCAAGCCGTCCCTTGCGAAGCAGCGTGGCTTGTCCAGCATGTCATCCCAGGCAGACAGACATTGGATCCCCTTTGAATGACACCAGAATTTAAGCCAATTATTAAAGCTGATCATCTTATCACTGTATTGTGGCATCATTCTAGGTGAAGGTAGGATACTGCTCAAGGTCAGGGTCATACCTGCCTGGGCTACATAATCAGAGAGCTCCTCAATGTCTCTTTTCATGTAGTCCAAGGAGGTATGTCTCAGGTCGTTGACACCAGCGTGGACAATGACTGAGTCGTACTTGTACCTGCTGTTGAGAGACCTGAGTGCTTGTGTTATGTGGCGGATTCTAGCGCCCGACAGGCAGCTTACTGTGACCTTCTCCTTACTCAGTCTGGTGAGCGGGACGTCAGTGTGTCTGACTATGGAGTCACCTATGACAAGTATGTTTGGTGTTTTATTTGGCCTTAAGGGCAGTGACTGCTTTGCACACTGATTTTGTTGTTTATGTGTTGTTTGTGTGGTGTATTGAGTTTGCAGTTGCTTGGGTGTCTGCTTTGGAGGCCTCTGCTGTTTAGGTAAATTTTTATTCAGAGCCTCCGAGTATGTCTTAGTGTGTTTATGTGTTTGATTCAGTGGTGTGGTTGAGTTATGTGAGACTGGTATTGTGGTGTGTGTAGTTGCCTTCTCCTCCTGCCTGGTCTTGCCAGTCCTGAGTTGAGAGAGCTCAGCCTCCAGTCTGGCTAAATAGCTGCATCTCTCACAAGTGTTAGTGTTACATGGGAGGAGGAGATGGTTGTCCGTGTACATGAGGCAATTGTAACATTGTCTCAGAATTCCCAGATTCACCAAATGGGCAGGAGAGGACGCCAGCATCTGACCCTTCGACATGCTAGAAAGAATTATGAGTTGGTATGAGACAGAAAAGTAGTGGGCTTAGCAGGGACGTGGGCACTCCTGGGTGGTTTTGCTAGTGAGAGACTTGTATAATATAGGACTGCTTGACCTGCAAAGAGAATGCTTATAAGACAAGGGATATGCTTATAAGACAAGTGCTGAGCTTTTTGAGAAGAAAAAGCTATTTGGAACAAGTGCTGCACTTTTTAGTGTAGGTGTAAACTGTTTAGGTTCCTAACAGAGCAATTCTAAGGGAAAAATTGAAGAACAGACTTTCTGGAGCCAGAAAGAGTTTAACCTTGTTTAACCGGCGCTGCCTGATGCTGCTCTAGTGGCAACTCTGCGCTAAATCGCGCTAAAGCACGTTAAAACGTGCTTGATAGCAGGGGCTGGAAAGAAGCAGGAATAGACCCAAAAGGGAAAATAAAACTACAGTTTCAAGTCAGTAACCACCTCTACGGGGGGCAGGGAAGCTGCTCAATGTTAGTCACTGCCACTGATCAACAGAGAGACCCTCCTTCAGCCCAAGCAAAAATGGCCTCACAGAAACTTTCAAACAGTTCAGGAACAGCAAGCCTGTAACTGAACCTTTTTAACTCTCAGAAAAGTGGGAAAAAAGCAAGATTTTTTTTTTGTTTGTTTTTTATAGAGATAGCAGAGGTTCACAAGTAATATCAAGTTATAACAGTGCAGTAAATGACCCCACACAAGAGTGCTAGGTCAAGGACAGAAAATATGCAAGTTTTAAGAAAAAAACGATTTAAAATTAAGTGCAAACAGGAAATTCAGCAAACAGCTTTTGGTTGTGCTCTAAATACAGCTACTAATACAGAAATCAAGTTTAACAAGCCAGAAAATGCTCAAGCTAGGCAGCTATGCAGAAAAACTTAGCAAATAAACAGAGAAAAATACTTAAAATCTCAAAAGTGGCTCCCTTCTTCTCTCAGCGTTTTTTCCTCTTGGAGGGTGCTTCACCAACTGCCAACAAGCCTGAAAAGACGCCCAAACCACGAGGCAACTAGGTTTTAAGAGAGGAAGATGAAGGAGTTATGGAAATGACCCCTAGTGGCCAATAAAACTACAGTTTCAAGTCAGTAACCACCTCTACGGGGGGCAGGGAAGCTGCTCAATGTTAGTCACTTCCTTCCAGTTTTTTTGGTACAGAAGAAAATCTCAGGTTTTCTCTGTGTGCCCTGTCTTCTAACGCTACCATTTTTGAAAAATCTCTTCTTGACTTTATCTTAATCTCTTAATTCTTGACTTAATCTCTTCTTTACTTTACTTTACTTTGAGCAGTTTCATATTCAGCCAGCCTTTTCTTCATTTCAACCTCTGATATTTGCAGTTTTATCAGTTCACCTCAATAGCTACTTAAAACTCCTTCCATTTTTTCCAGCCTCCTGTTACTTGAGTTGATATATTCATTCAATGTTTTATTAATTTTACACATTTCTGAGTACTTTCGATTTTTTTTCCTCTAAATTACTAGAAGTCATCTCCTATACCAAAGCTGAAACTTGAACAGCTTTTTTGCTGAATAATTAAAAAAAACAAAAAAAAACTAATAGTCTTAAAACTTCCTTGATGAGCTGAGCCACAATAATTTCCAAAAATCATGAAACCCAGGTGGTGTTCCAAAGCAACAGTCCTTTATTTGTCATAGACAAGCAATCCTCAGTAACAAAAAAATCAGAAATACTTTACAATGTTAAATATATCAGCTTTTATACGCTTAGACGTAGGTGTGGAAAATATATGTATTCTTTCATTTTAAACCAGCATGTTCCAGGCAAACAATATAAACAGGGCTCTAAAAGTGCATTTAAGAACAACAAGTACCCACCTCCAGACACTACTACTTATTCAAACTAAATCCTAGTTAAGGAATACATTATCTATCTATTTGCAACCCACATTTCAAAATCAGGTATTAAGCAAACATATAAACTGACTTTGAACTAAAATTGCTTTCTGCTAACTAATGAAATAAAGCCTTCATCAGGTCTGTGACAAGAACTAAAATCATATACATAGATAGATAAGTAAAAAGAGCTAACTAGATAGACAGAAGAAAAAACACACAAAACTATCTAACCATAAACATTATCTAAATAAAACACTATAAATATATGTGTAATATTAATAAGCATCCATCCATATGTATTAATGTGCATAAAAAATAAGTTATTTACAGCTGAGAAAAAAAATGTCAATGCTTTGCAGTTGAGAGAACAAAAACTATCATGACAGTTTTCATGTTTACAGCCCCAAAAATGTTTATACAATGAAAACCAGTAGAAAAACTACACAAAAATAAAGAAAACAGTGGATGAAGTAAACTAGTAATGTATAAAGTATGCAGGTGTGTGCATGAGTGTGCACCAGTATGCTAAATGGGGGAATTATACCAAAACGTTATGGTAATAGCGGCATGAAACAATGTGTGTTTTGGAATCAACTGTTTAAATGTGTGATATGATGCAAGACTGTACTAAATCTAATTGAATCAGAATTGAGGTTAAAGTAACTAAACACATATATATATTTATACACCTTCTACACATCAATTTTTATTATTTTTAGTATGTTTGGTACCTTTATTACATAAAAATATTTCCTCATAAATTCCCTAAAAAACCTTTACAGACTGTGTGGAGGCTTACATAAATTCAACACACTCTTAATAGAGCAATAGTAGTTAAGTCCTGGTTTTCTAAATCCATTCAATTTCAGCTGCCAGCATAATTCTTTTTTCTCCAAAACACCACTGACATCTCATTCAAGCCCATCCATCTCCACACAGTTCAGAATAATAAATTTAAAGCCAGAATGTCTGGGGTATTCCATAAATCACTTGTTGTTGACATTTATGTCTTATGTCAGAAAGATTACTTGTAATCCTCCATTTCAGTTTATTCATAGTCCTACCCACATAAAATGCATGTCAGACATTACACCTGGCCCTATATACAGCTTTTTCTGTATTACAGTTACCAACTGCTGAGGGCTTCACCATATTTTTGAGATAGGGGCACTCAAATGAGCTGCACTCCATCACGTACTCACAGAAAGTGCAGTTAGGTGGCCCACAAATGTTAGTGTTCATGTCATCCTGATGTTCTTCATTTTTCTTTTACATGTAGCTACGTATGCTTCTGCTCTTTTTATATATAAAAGTAGGGTGTTGTCCGAAAACTCTTACAAGCTGCTGATCGTCGGTGAGGATGGCCCATTTGTCCTTAATAATGGTTTTAATTGTACTGAAATCACAGGGCTAAGTTGGAATGCAACTGTCCTTACTTTTCTTTTTCTTTGGGGTTAGGGTGGCCTCATTGCATAATTCTACCAAAAAGCCTATTTCACATAGGGTCTTTGTTAGTTTTAGAATCTCTAATGGGATCCAGGATCATATGTAATATGCTACATGTTTGATTCATATCTCCTGGTTAAGAAATCATTTTCAAGATCATTCATATCTTTGAGAAAAGTGGCTAAATCTGTGGTAATGTCTGCTAATCTGTAGCCTTGTGATTTTTATGATTTTATTACATTTAACATTTTTTAACATTTAATGTTTTATTATGTTTAATATTGTATAGTATTTCTGATTTTTGTTACTGAGGATTGCTTGTTTGTGATGAATAAAGGCTTGTTGCTTTGGAACACTACCTGGGTTTCATGATTTTTGGAAATTATTGTGACTGAGCTCATCAATGAATTTTAACACTACTAGTTTTTCTGTTTTTTTTTTTTTTTTCCTCAACACTCATGTTGGTGAGGATGGAACTAGACAGATTCCTCTGCTTGTTCATTTTTTTGCTGAATAATTACAGAATTCTTCCTAGCCAGAGTTTTCTCTTCACCTTCTCTGGTTGATTTTCTTTCAGGTTCTCCAAATTTCCTTTTTGCTGGCATCCAGGTAGTGTACTTATTAGCCAGTGATTGTATTTTACCCAAATAATAGTTTTAATAGCCGTTCTTCTCCTCAGTTTCTGTTTTCATACAAGCATATTTGAAGCTATACTGCTGCTCAGTGTGCAGCCATCTTAGAATTCCCAATCTGTAAGTGGCTTGACTTACACATTATTTAGTACTTATTTTATTTATTGACATTTGTTTACCACAAAATTTCTACTGGATAATTTTATCCATTTTCAGTAGAAGCCTGGGGAGAAAAGCTCTACAAATAAAAGAGCACACACACACATACACACACACACATATATAATATATATATATATATATATATATATATATATATATATATATAAAATATAATATATATATATATTAATACAAATATTAATAGACACATGATATGACGTAAAATAATATGCATATACATATACATAGGTAAAAAACTGACATCATATTACAATATACTGTAAATATATATATATATATATATATATATATATATATATATATATATATATATATATATAATACAAATATTAATAGACACATGATATGACATAAAATAATACGCATATACCATCATTAAAACAAGATAAATACAATATCACGTAGCACTAAAACAAGCTGACATGTTATAAGTGTGAGAGTTTAATAAACATAAAGCAACTGTTAAGAGTGGACAGTTCAAGCAGTGAAATAAAGAGGAGGACAGGAAGAGAAAGCGAGTTAGAAAAGGTATTTATTATAGGTAATAACTGGATTAGCTATGGGAGGTAGGAGAAATAATGAGTAAAAACAAGATTAAGAGTGAGAAATAAAAACAAGGAAAAGGTGGAATAGGATTTATATAGGTATTACAGGAGAAGGAGCTGAAATTTTAGCCAGGAGAGCAACAAGTGCAAAGTCAGGAGTCAGAGATGAGTTATTTTAGTTGCAGCTTTGCAGCTTAAATAAATGAATGTTATATATTGCCCTGACTGGTGCGTGAATCATATTCCAGGCATTTTCTACACTATGTGAATATAGACTTTGACAGCTGTTTTCGTAAGGTCAAGTAGATTTTTGTCATAAGATTGAAGGTGGTGATTTGGGAGGCAGTGGTGGAGAATTGCGGGCAGGAAGTGGAATTAAATATAATTTTGTATGTTAGGAGCATTTGAGTATAATTTAGTTGGTGGGATAATTCTAGCCAATGTAGACTTTTTAGTGCAGAACAGTGATGTGTTCTTTGGCTTATATGAGCTGAAAATCTAACTCCCTTTTTGTAACACTGTTCTAGATTAGATTTCCAGGTGGTCTGGAGGTTAGTCAAGTTGGAAGAACCATATAATAGACACGGAAGTAGGTTTGTAGCAAGAGTGACTTTGGTGGATGCGGTAAGGAATTTTTTGGCTCTATATAGCATTCCTAGTTTATTGTGAGTTTTTTATATTGTTCTGTATATGGAGGTCATATCTGAGGTTGTCATCTATTGTAACCCCCAACCGTTTAGTATGGGGCACTACCTCAAGTGGCATATTGTTTAAGGATATGATTTTAAAGTAATTTTTTTCCCATGGGTAAGTGATTTAGAGAAAATAAAATGAGTTTGATTTTCTTTATATTACAATGAAGTTGGTAGTTACAAAGCCATTTTGCAATAGAGTTAAATGCATGTTGTATAATCTTTTCTAAATTTTCTGGATTGCCTGAAAGGCAGTTAAGGGTGGAATTGCCTGCATATTGTACAATGGATGCTTGTTGTACAGAATTATAAAGATTGTTCATAAAGGCATTAAATAGAAGAGCACCAAGGACATAACCTTGTGGTACACCTGTAGTGATGGGTAGGTACAGGAAAGGGTAGAATTCCATTTGACAGCCTGGTAGCATTCTGACAAGTAATTCATAAACCACTGAAGAGTAGGGTGTGAGATACCCATTGTGGACAGTGGTGCATAATTGAAGTATGAATTTGTTATGAGACACGCTGTCAAAAGCTTTTGGTAAGTCTTGGAATAAGGAAGATACCAGTTTACCTCTGTCCCAGGCTTTATTTACTTTATACCTAGAAGTTAGGAGGGAAGTTGTGTTATGGGGAGGTCTAAAACCATGTTGAGTATCGGTTAGGAATTGCTCCTTTAAGAGATGCTGGAGTAGTCATTTTTTTGGACACAATTTTACAATATTTGTGAGAGGGGGGATAAGATGGCAATTGGCCTGAAGTTAATATCTCGGAATATGTGCCACCTTTGTGAAGGGGGATGATATGGCATTTTTTCCCAGATGGTAGGAATACAGGATTCCTGTACTGACCTGTTTATAAGGATGGAGACTAGGTATGCAATGGTATTAACAGAGATTTTGAGGTATTCTGCAGGAAGGTTACCTGCAGACGGTTAGCAGGGTTTTAAGTTTAGATAATATATTTTTTTCTTCATGAAGGAGGTCAAAACTGGTTTTAGTGTGAAGGTGGAGATAGTGGATGGGGTACACATGAGTTGGGGGAGTCAGAAAAGGATTTATTGGTGAGGGCAGCTATGCTGTCAATGAAGTACAAATTCAACTTGATATATGTTTCTAAGGGGGAGTTATTGAGACAAGCTTAGCACATTGTTACTTCCTGTAAAATTTGTTTTATGGGTGACCCGAATTTTTGGGGTAATATCTATGGTTATTTTGTAAACCAGAATAGTATTGTTTCATATCAAGGTTGACTTGCTTTTTGGTAAGGTTACAAATCTCTTTAAAGCACTGCAGGTTTTGTGGGGTTTTAAGTTTCTGCCACTTTTTCCACTTCTCCATGTCTTGTTACTGTTTTGCATAAGACTTCTGATCTGATTAGTAAGCCAAAGGGCAAAGTTAGATTTTGCTCTTTTACAATGTAGTGGTGCAAGGCTGTTTAGAATGCTTAAAAAAGTTGAATTAGACCTTTTACTGCATCATCAAGTGACAAAGCTTTTGGAATAGTCCAGTTAATGGAGTTCAAAGCAGCTAAAAATGATTCAGGGTTACATTTTGCCAGATTACGAGTATTTTGTATACTTGTTTAGCATGGTGAGTAATACCTCTGATAGCATACCAGAGATAAGGGCAAATAACTCTGCCACTTTTTGTAACTTTTGTAATTGGCTGGTAAGTACACTGCCTGGATACCAGCAAAGAAGAAACTAAGAGAGCCTGAAAGCAAATCAACTAGAAAAGGTAAAGATAATGCACTGACTGAGAAAAATCCTGTAGTTGTTCAGCAAAAAGTAGTTCAAGCTCCAGCTTTGGTGCAAGACATGGCTTCTAGTATTCTAGAGGAAAAAATAAGTCAAACATGATCAGAGCTGATTAAAATAAATGAAAAATTGTAGGAGTATATTAACTTAAATAACAAAAGGCTAGAAAAAATGGAAGAAGCTTTTCAGACGAACTGATAAAATTGCAAAAACCAGAGGTCAAAATGAAGGAAAGGCTGGATGACTATGAGACTGTTTATAAAGGTATGTTTCAAAAAATGGTAGAATTAGATGAAAGAGCACATGGGGAAAACCTGAGATTTTCTGCTGTATCGGAGAAACCAGAAGAGACAGAATGTATTAATTTTATGAAGGCACAAATAAGTAACTGGACTGGTATTCCAAATAAGAAGTTGTTAATTGAAAGGGCACATCATGTGCATGCTCCAAATCTTGCCATAAGAAAGCAGTCAAGATCTGTATTAATAAAAATGCAGTCCTACCAGTAGAAAGAGTTGATCCTGACACAACTGTGGCAGAAAGGCAAAATATTATAAACTGGAGACAGAAGAGTGTTTGTGGAAAATGATTATTCACAGCACATTTAGCAGAAGAGAAGCAAATGTATTCCAGAAATCAGGAAATGTCAAGAGGTAGGTGTGATGAAATTCAAGCCAATTTTTGATGCAGAACAGACTAAGGAGAAAATACAAAAGTTTGTTCAACAAAAAGTGAGCCATCAAGCAGAAGGGGATCCTGCTTCTCATTCTTCTGATAATAAAGATCATACATAGATTTTGACAATGAAATTTTTACTAGTGTTCCAAAGGAAAATGCTTGAGAGACAGAGAAAAGCAGATGAATTGACTAAAAGAATTGTGAGTTCCTTGGAATTGAATCAGAGTCTGGAGTTGGGAGATGTAGATGAACAAGAAGAAGACCAGCAACATAGAAATTACTGAATAAATGTGAAATTACAAAGCATCAATAACATTTGTGAAATCTGTCTGTATATGAAAAGGTGGAAAGAATGGAGTTTTACTGACTTTGTTAAACATGTGGGAGACTGATTGACTTTTGCCCCACTTCATGTAATTAATGTTTGGAAGGACACTAAGGTAAACAGATGATGCAGGATAAAGGTAACTGTAAGTAAAACAATATCTGTTCTTAGTATTTTTATACAACGTTTCACAATAAAAATTACATGCTATATCTTAAAGCATTTTCAGATATTGCTGTATGTGATAAAGATATTAAAATAAACAGATGCTTTTTCTTCTTTCTTTCCTTTTTAGTATTGAGAAATATAGGCATTGCAATGGAAAAAAAGATAGGTCAAAAGCACGTTTAAGTTCATAGGCTATAATCTTGGGTTGTTGAGGTGGGGATGGAGAGTAAAAGTACACAGATCATAATATATGTAGAACTGATATGTTTTCTCTTACTTTTGCATAGGTGAATGTCTAGATTAAGACACATAGTTTAATCTAATAATGTTTTTATATGGAAACAAGAAAATAAGAGAACACTGAATGTAATGAAAATATTTCCTTTAGCAATAAATGTTTATCATGACTTTAGAAGCCTGCAGCTGAGGGCTACATTTTTTATATTTCCATGGAGACAAATTGAATATCTCTTCTTCTTTCGGCTGCTCCTGTCAGGGGTCACCACAGCAGACCAACTGTTTCCATTTCTTCCTGTCCTTTGCATCTTGCTCTGTCACACTAACCACCTGCATGTCTTCTCTCACCACATCCATAAACCTTATCTTAGGCCTTCCTCTTTTCCTGTTACTTGGCAGCTTCATCCTTAGCATCTTTCTCCCAATATACTCTGCATCCCTCCTCAGCACATGGCCAAACCAACGTAATCTTGCCTCTCTGGCTTGGTCTCCAAACTGTCCAACCTGGGCTGACCCTCCAATATACTTATTCCTAATCCTGTCCATCCTCGTCACACCCAGTGCAAATCTTAACATCTTCAACTCTGCCATGTCAAGCTCTGACTCCTGCCTTTTTGTCAATGCCACTGTCTCCAACCCATACAACATAGCTGGTCTCACTACCCTCTTGTAGACCTTCCCTTTCACTCTTACTGGTACTCGTCTGTCACAAATCACTCCTGACACTCTTCTCCACCCACTCCATCCTGCCTGTACTCTCTTCTTCACCTCTCTTCCACACTCACCATTACTCTGAACTGTTGATCCCAGGAGACAAGTTGAATATATGGCAATAAAAAGCCAGAAAGCCAGAACACTTGTTTCTTTAAGGCTAAAAGTTAATGTTTCCTGAGAGCATGCAAATTGTTTTTCACATCTGGGAGGGGAATAAAGATAAAACAAGAACAGACAGCAATTAGTGTAAGCAGAAGCACAGGCAGTAACATGCATCTTAGCATGAATAACCTTAAATGTATGTCAGATAATGCCTGTGAGTGCAGCTGTCTATTTATCAAGGGGGTTATTCCTCATCATTTGATGATGTACATAGTTTTATGTCTCTGTATTAGTCTGTGTTAATAGGGTTTTGGTTTTCTTAAGTGTTTTCGTCAAATCAAAAAGTATTGTAAAATGTGTCATAGGTACAAATGCAGAGGACAAGAAACAACTTGCCAAACATTAGTGGGTGCATATATCACCAAAGGTGGAAATTTACACCTAAAAAAAAGCTGTCATATATAATAGGTCAAAATAATAACCTTTATTATAATGGCAACACTTTCCATATTATCTTGGAATGTAAATGGTATTACAAGTATAGACAAAAAGGAAAGAGTATTGAATTATATTAAAAAATGCAGAGTGCAAATAATGCTACAGGGGCACATTTGGAAAGAGCTGAGCATATGAATTTGACAAAGAATGGATTTCAGGATGGATATTCAGCAGAGTATCAGGGACAAATGAAAGGAGTAGTACTTTTGTAATTGCAAGAGGATCTCCAATAGTGATAGAACAGAAGTAAAAGATAACAATGGTAGATTTGTGGTAGTATGGAGCTACTGGCAAGGGAGAAGGATTAACCTGGCATGTGTTTATATTCCACCTAAAACTGCTATTATGGAACTTTAGAAAAATTTGAAAGAAATAATCATCTTTAAGCAGAAAATATTACTTACAGATGGGGACTAAAATTTTATTTGCAAAAGTGATGATGATTTTAGGGGAACTAGAAGGGAAAATACAGCACAAGATGGTAGATTCTTAAGAAATTTCTGTAAATATTTGGTATGGAAAATTTGACTTCAGTAGTAGGAACTCAGACAGAGTTTACATATTATTTCTCAAGGCACAATAACTGGGCTAGACTAGCTAGAAATTATATTTCACAGGAACATGTGCATTTAATTAAAAGTGTTGACATGCATCCAATAACAATTTCAGATCATGCAGTGATAAAACCTAAGACTAAAATGCAGGGTAATGAAGTAAAAATGAGACATTGGTGCTTTCCCACCAGCTGTTAAAAAGAGGAATTTAAGGAATGGGATTATTCTGGAGTTAGTAGGGAAGATAGAACGTTCTTCAGAAGTTATAGCTAGAGGGTGGGATAAAATGAAAACAGAGTTTAAAAATAGGCTAGAAATAACAGAAAAGGGATATGGTTAAGAAGTAACAGGAATTATTTAGAGTGGTTGACAAAGGTTAAAGTATTGTAGAATAAGGGTTACCTCACAGAACAAGAAGATGCATAACTACAGAGTGCTAAAGAGAAAATAAGGTAGTACCTGGATAATATACATGAGATGAGTTTAAAAATATTGCTGTTAAGCAACTTTTATGTTAATAACTCAGGAGCACAAAAACTTTTATCACAAGGACATATACAACAGAAAGTAGAATGGGTTGTTGTCAAACTTAGGAACCCTATAACAAGAAAAATAACTGGAGATCCTGCTTGGGTATTAAGAGGTATTTTTGAATTTTTATATACGTTTGTATAAAACAGAGAAGTTGGGAAATCAAGAAAAAGCACAAATGGAAATATTTATGGAATACTTAAATATGCCAAGATTAAAAGTAGATGAGGCTCAACTACTAACTGATAAGGGAGGAGAAGATGAGATAAAAATGACGGTTTACTATTGAAATGTCGATCCCGACATGTGCGACTCGTCTTGCACGAATGCGGAACTGTGATCGCCACTACACCGACTCCCAGATGTGCGAACGGCAAAACCTCGCCCCTATCCGACCCATGGTAGCATGGGTGTGGAGGTGTTGCGCGGCCGGTAATGTCGATCGTCGAAGTTTTCGCAGTTTTGGTTCGCTAGCGAACAGTTTTCGCATTTTCGGTTCACGCAAACACGTCGATGAGGTCGCCGTTCGAACGAAGTGCATTTGCACATTCAATAGTAAACCAAAAATGACAATATATAACCAATCAACAGAAAAGTCTCCAGGAACAGATGGTATTCCTATGGAAGTTTGGAAGTAAAAATCTGGAAGGTTTTGTTTAACAATATTTTAAAAGGAGGAGAGGCACCACCATCCTGGAAAAAACCTTTGTTGGCCGTAATACATAAAGACCCACCTGATCCAGCTTTATATATGGTAGCCCCTTATTTTCTTTTTGGCACTCTGCAATTGCACCTCTTCTTTGTCTGTGATATACCCCTTATTTTGTGTGTGGGATTCTTATGAGTCTACAACCAAAATTACCAATATTTAGGAGACTAAATATCCTGCTCGGCATCTATGGTACAGGTGCCACAGTGCTGGAACCTTCCGATGCAGTTTTTGTGGCCAGCTGCAGTATGTCCATTAGACAAAAAGTCACCCAAGAGAACTGCTGGGAACCAAAAATCCTATGCACATTTGCATTGGAGAAGTAATATGGGCTCTGAGCCATCTCCCCTCTGGCACATCATTTCTGACACTGTTCAGAACTTGGGGTCATCTGGAGTGGGGGTGGGGTAAATCTGATTCCTCTTTGTCTCAACTGGCATACGGGACTTAGAAGGAAAGTCAACATGCTTCCTATTTGTGATGACCCTGCTCTAGCCCAGTAATCAAGGAGCCTGAACCCTCACCACTGACACTGGTGAGGAATGTTCACTTGGAACAAAAATAGATATACATAGTATTTCCAGATGCAACACTTTGCACCAAGCACAGTTTCCCTTAAGACCACACAGAGAACGCACTCAGTCCAGGGGCTTGGTTTCCCTCTCTCTTTCCCGGCCCCCATTAAGACTCCCCACTAGCACAGTTGTAGAGTTAAGTCCTCAGTCAAATGTTCCAAGCCAAGTCCTCCATCACCCTCTCTGTGTCCCTGCTCCAAGTAGCTGACACACACACTCTTTGAGATTTGATTTTAGCACACACACACACACACACACACACACACACACACACACACACACACACACACACACACACACACACACCTGGGAAAGGCTGGCATAAATTCAGTACCTATACCCACTTTGCCCAGTCTAGAAGGCATGTACTGCCACCAGAACAATCCAAAGCCAGCTACTCTAAGGCTTTTACAAGGGTACCCAATTATACTAAGTAAAATTAATACTAATGCAAATGGTAGTGTTTGACCAATGCAGCAAGGCTTTCAGGAGTGGCCACAGTGGCACCAAAAATATAAGCAGTCTCAAAGGTTAAACTATTCTCTAAAAGACCAGCCACAATGCAAAATTTAAATATATTTAATAATATATTGCTGGATTACAGAATGGCATCCCATAGATCTGGCTGTCTGACTCTGGTTTCCATACTACCCCCCCTTGCTAGAAAATGAACCAGGATTTAGGACATGAGTGTTACCATATACACAGACAGGGCTTTGCTGAGATGTGCTATAGCATCTGGAAGCTATACAACCATTTCAAAACTTCCACCATTCCAGGGTAGCAATTAGTTCACCCCTAAGGACAATACAGTAAGATTCCTAGTCCTGGTTTTCATAGACATTTAATCTTTGGCTGCAATCAGAACTGTAAGATACAATCTTTATGGCCTACACCACATAGTTTAACTTCAGACTATTTTACAAAGTTAGCCGGACTAAGATTAGCCTCTTCTCTTCCAGTATCCTCTTTTACAATATATTCATTTCAACAGTTACAATACAGTCTGACATACAGGTATATGTCTTTTCTGTCCAGCAGGACCCACTGTTGGTACATTTTTAACACAAGCAGCTTTACAAATACATTTCAACACAAGCACCTGTACAAAATTAGTTTGATATACAAATGACATATAATTCTTTACAAAACTCCAGCTAGCTATGCTGGCATATGTTACACATCCACTGCCCTACTCCTCCTGGCATAGCTGGCAATAGCTCAAATCATTACACGGGTATATATGTGTTTCCTTGAAGTCTTCAGAGGAGGTGAGTGCAACATACAGGAGAAAGAACACTGCCTCAGTAGACATTAGTGAAGAATGCTGCATGACACCCTAAGTCGTCTTGTCCTACAAAACAGTTACTGCAGCCAATGCCAAAGGGTCTTAGACTGTCAACATCAGTGGTTGCTAGGTCAACAGCATCATCCTCAGAGCTGGTACTGAGATGACTGCCATCAGCAAGAAATGGTTGGAAGACTTTGGAGGAGGGGAGGATATGGAGAAAAGGGCCCTACCCATAAGAGAAGCAGATGGGAATCATACCTCTCAACATGGAAACATCAAAAATCTGGACAAAGGCCCATGAAAACTAGGTACAAATCGGTACACTGATTAACATAACATTTGCATACATAATTATGTAACCCCACCCACTCCAATGGGATTGTGGGATACCACCTTTCAAACACAAACTGAAGAACAGATAACCAAAATATGGCCCCATTGTCCAGACCCTGTAGTAAATGGTAACCATTTTTTCAAATGTGTAGCAATGATGTTCACTGGGAAGGGAGAAGATGATGAACCTTAGGATTTTGTTTTTAGTGACTTGCAGTATGTTGGTTTTGTGGCAAATGTAGGGCATTTAATGGTAGGCAATATTCTAATCTTAGCAAAAGAATATTGTAGTTTTCTAGGACCTCCAAAAGTCATTCTCCATGGCCTACTGATCAGTGGTGTAGCTAAAGTTTGTGCAGTCCAGGGCTGTCTAAGTTTTCCGCCCATCCTCCTCACAAAATCATGGTCAAATGGGGCCCCCCATACAATGCCCTCCCCCCTGCTAGCCTGCAGCCATTATAATGTCCCATTATTTGGCTACTTTGCCCCATTTACCATAAACACTGCAATGTGCATACTGCTTTACTTCTACAATGATTTGGATTTCATTTAAAACTTTTATTTTACATTTTATAGCACAGATACTGATAGACATCTGCTAAACAAAACAATACAGTCTCACAGTGAAAACAGACTTAGCATTAAAGCTTCTCTGCCCTTGAAACTCACATTCATTGAAACAGCATTGCAATCCACATTCAAAGAAAATGTATATGGCCAGTGACAGATAAAGATTACATTTGGGTTGTTTTCAAATCAGATGCCCCTTGCACAGAAAACATACATGTTTTGTCTGATACACCTTCCCCATTGTATTAAATGATATTCCTTGTAAAATACAGCACACTTGTTAGAGCGAGTTTTAAATGTATCATTTTGAGCATTTTTCCAGTAAGCAATGAAACAAAATGCATGAACCAATAAAGACAAAACTGCTCAATTCAGAACATTTCCACCATAAAAGTCTACACAATTCACCAGTATCAGTAAATAGGCACAATCTCTGCAGAAGTCAGTCATCTGAATAATTCCACATTAAAGAGATCTGTAACTAATGAAGAGTCTGCTGCTAGCAAACAACTTTATATTTCATTGTTTCATCTACAAATAAAGTGCCTGTTGCCCTTGAGGAATAAATTGGCTATGCTACATTAAGAAAAAATGATAAGCTAGTAATATTGCAATAGGGAATGGATGGCAAACTGATAACAGGTTAATAGTTACTAGGTATCTCTGCCAAAGAGGACATTCTCAGGACTGCAGCATCCACTCCCTTTAAAAGTACAACACAGTACGGTATCAGCAATCCATCTACATACTGTGGGCGTAGAGCTCACAGCCTTCTGCATCAAAAGCAAGCATTCTACCTGTTGTACTACTAACACAGACTTCACATAAGCAGCACTAAATGTCTTTCCACCTGAGGAACTATGCAGCACAACTTAAGAAATCTGGAAAAAAGCCAAACTGTAGTGGCGGGGGAACAAAGGCCCAAAACCAAGGACACATTTTAAACATTGCTTGTACAATCTTAGAAAATTTGTTACTTGCTAGAATAAAATGTTTTGTATTACTATGTGTTTCCTGAAAGATAGCATTTAAGTTTCAATCTATCATCATTATTTAGTGAATTCAGTTCTCACTAATTTGCTAGAAAACCACAAATTTTAAGAGGGACAGGCCAAAGAGCTGGTGTGGGTAGGGAATATAGGCTCCTGCTCCCTGTACCTAAGGTACAGGGTTTGAGCCTGACTAACTCTAACCAACCAGTACGCACAACTGGGGTGTTTTATACACACACACACACACACACACATACACACACACACACACACACACACACACACACACACACACACACACACACACACACACACACACACACACACACAAATAAACTGAAATCGCACAATAAATAAACGAGAGATATTGCCACATAAACATGTAGATAACCTTCCAGCTCAAAATGGAGATAAATGAGCAGCAGATACCTTCCAGCTCAACATTTACCCAACCAACAGATAATTTAAACAGGACATCTATGCACAATAACGAATGGACTTAGCAGCAGATAAAAGTAAAACCTGCAGCAGATCTATGCACAATAAAGAATGGATTTAGCAGCAGATAAAAGTAAAACTCGAAGTAGATACCTTCCAGCACAACACTCACCCAACCAACAGATAATTTAAACGGGCCATCTATGCACAATAATGAATGGGCTTAGCAGCAGATAAAAGTAAAACCTGCAGCAGATCTATACACTTACCCAACCAACAGATAATTTAAATGGGCCATCTATGCACAATAATGAAAGGACTTAGCAACAGATAAAAGTAAACTTGCAGTGCAGCCCAGCAGATAAAATAAACGAGCAGATAAACTGAAATGGGCCATTCTATGCGCAATAATGAACGTACTTAGCAGCAGATAAAAGTAAACTTGCAGTGCAGCCCAGCAGATAAAAATAAATGAGCAGATAAACTGAAACAGGCCTGACTGGACTTAGCAGCAAATAAACTTGCAGTAGGTCAGCACTACAGATAAATTTCTGCATACCTGCCCAACAGATAATTTAAAGCTATAAATAAACGGGCCCAACAATGGTTAATGCCACAGACAGAAATCGAGTAGATACCTTCCAGGCTCCAGCAGATAAAACTGCACACTTACCCAACCAACAGATAATTTAATGAGCTGATAAAACCTGCAGTACACACTTGCCCAGCACATAAATTAAAGAAATAAATGAGCAGATAAAATGAAATGGGCCTGAACACACAACAGCAAATGTACTTATAAAATAAATTAATTCCACTTTCTTACTGCCATTGCTGCTTATATTCCCTAAAACCCTCCTGTCCAACAGGCAGTAGCTGATGTCATCATGCACACCCCTGTAGGCTGGTGATGAAATTTAAAGTGGTAAACTTAAAACTGGTGATACAAAAAAAAAAAAAGACTGGGAAATTCAGAAATTAAGGGGTCCACTTGGAAATTTGTGGCACCCCAATATTTTGCCCTCAAAACCAGTACATACTGAGGAATTCGGTAAGGTTGACAGGTATGATGGGAATGGAGGCACAGATAACTCCCCTGCAAACATTGTAACTGAATTTGGGAAAAATTACAAACAGAAGGCTTCCTCAGGGCTGGTCTAGAGTTTACAGATCTGTGACACTTCCCTTTTGGTTAATTATGTTAGACACTGAGATGTAGATAGTTGAACACCTGATTTATCTTACAACCAGTCAAATGATAGAGGGACCAATGCCATCCATCTGTTTGTTTTCCACTTTAAAAATGGGGAAGGAGATTTACGCTTATGCTGCTTGTCAGATTTATGAATCTTAGTTTTTTTTGCTGGTGTAGGAACAATTGGTGTCAAAGCTGAGGGATGCTCTGGAGTTTTTTTGGGTTGTTGAACAGGCAGTGCAGTAACTTCTCATATAAGCTATTCATTGCCAGAGTATATATCCCAAACCCATTGTCTATTAATCCAATACTAATCTGTCTAAATTCCCAACAAAGTACTTCTAACCTTCAAACAGCTGTGAGCTAAATGTTCAGAATCATTCATTTTATCAGAGGAAATGCCACTATAATACAGTATAGAAAACCAAATGGTTCCCAATGAAGGCAGGAATATTTTTTCTACTAAAGATGCTAACTTACAAGCTATTAAATTAAAGATACTACCCACCATAAAAAAACACACTGTTAGTCTGCAGTCTCCACTATAACCTACAAAGCCAAGACAGCCTACAGCTCCAAAACTACAACTTTTTAAATGCTCATGAAAGCACACCTCACTAAAAAATAGAAGTGCAAATGATATAGAGAACTAAGCTAGATCTAGGGAATTGGTGCCTGTCTTGGCAATGAGCAGCCATAATGATACAAGATGATAGCTACATAACCATTTTAAATATGCAAATAAATAGTATTAGGGTTCCTGCATACAATGCAGTGATTTGTGTAAATAACATTCATGTAAAAACACAATTATAGTAGCTATTTTTAAAAACCTGTATTAAACTACACTTAAGACAAAGGCAAATATACATATATACATTAACAGAAAATAAAACAAACTGTGTTAACGTTCTCCCCATTACATACATTATATCTCACATTTCTTTTTTTTTGTAACTAGCATCACTCCAAAATTACATAAATTACTGAATTGCTGCCTTCCCTTAAACCTCATTACTTCTCCTGAACATTGTTCTGCATTTATTATTCCCACAATTTCCATTTATTTTTATGTGATTTGTTCCTTTGCTTTTCTAATGATCCTTTTTCCAGTTCTTTTATCTCTCTTATAATATTCAATATTTCAAATTCAGTTGTTTTAGACTTTGATTTCCATTTTCTACTAATTGTTTTTAATAGCCAAAATAATTAAACTTAATAAGGACTTAGTACGTCTAGGCAATTGAAATCCTGTGATCCAGCTCAAAAGAATCATCCTTACTTGCAGCCATTAATACACCCACTATTTCTGACAGAGAACTCTGTATGAATTTTTTTTTAAACCTGTCAACTCATTACACTCCCAAAACATATGTTCCCACTTACCTCTTAGTCCCCATCACGCCTCCAATATTTGCTATCTACCTGAGGAAATTTTTTTGAAGTCTGCTTGTGGTATAAAAATATCTAAGCAAACACTTCCAAGCAAAGATCCTAAACCTTCTAGACTTTGTTGCATATTTGGGAGTCATACATACATTCTCCCAGTAGTCTCTTGTAAATTGCTTTCCAGTCTCTCTTCCCCAATCTTTTCTAACCTCCTCTGATTGATTCTTATAGTTAGCAATATTTATATACGCTTCTGTTCTAGATTCAACTAAAAACTCTATCAGAATAGGTCTTTCACCTAAGATTCCCCGATCACTTTCTCTTTGTCTATATTTTGTTTTAATGAAAACTCTCAAACAAAAAACTAAATACATTCCCAGAACACCCCTATACCCTATTAACTTAGAACAAATTAAGTTTAATTCTCCAGACAGGAACAATTGCCCCAAACTGACAGCTGCACCCACAGGCATTACCTAACCAAAAACTAAGGTTACCCATGCTAAAGTGCACACTACTTAGACTGGTTGCTGTCTGTTCTTTTCTTATCTCTATTCCCCTACCAGGTGTGATTAACAGTTTGTATGCTTTCAGAAAACATTATCATTTAGCCCTAAGAAAATGTACACTGGCTGTCTTTTAATAAAACAAAGTGTACATTGATCTATTAAATACATTAAAGTGTTAAGGCTGCTAGGGAGGCTGCTGTCTTTTATTCACTTCCCATAATTTCAAACTTTATCTTCCACTGAACTGCTTGCCAGTGAGCCTTTACATTTTGCATTTCTTTCAGCAAATAATGTTCATAACTCTCAAAATTAATTGCTTGCACCTGCGGACAGCTCATCTCCATGTAAAAGTAGGCTGCTGTCTTTTATTCACTTCCCATAATTTCAAACTTTATCTTCCACTGAACTGCTTGCCAGTGAGCCTTTACATTTTGCATTTCTTTCAGCAAATAATGTTCATAACTCTCAAAATTAATTGCTTGCACCTGCGGACAGCTCATCTCCATGTAAAAGTAGTCAGCAATGAATCTTTGTAAATTTCACTCAGAACAGAATGTACGGCTGCCTTCAGCTGCAGACTTCTTGATTCCCACTGAACATTTGCTAATGGGAAAAAAACAAACATCTTCACAGATGTAAGAAACAGCATTTTTTCATGGCTTTCATCGCAATGTCTTATTTTTCAGGCCAATCTGCTTACAAAAAACTCTTGTTGCTAGCTTAAGACTAGGGCAGTAATTTTGATGTTCACCCTTGTAAAACTAAAAGAAAATGTCAACTCTAGATATAATCAGTGCACTTTTATACCACCCCACCCCAACAGCCCAACATTACATCATAACAACATTAAGCTTGCTTTAGTCTAGCCTTTCTTCTCTTGTTATACTGTAAAGCCTATATTTCTTTCAACTAAAAAGTGTTTGTTTACTTTAATATCTTTAATACATACAACGGTTACTGAAAAGACCATTCTAATTTAAACTACCATGACTACACACTACATAAAACTGCTTTACTATATATAACATACATTTTATATCATTAAATGTTTTATACAAATACTAATAAAAGCAAAATGCTTATATTTTTTCTTGCAAAGTCTTAGCTCACATATGTGAATGATGCTTTATAATCTAACATTTATTCACTAATTTCAGTGTTGCTGGTCTTCTTCATGTAACTCTCTATGTCCAACCACCAGACTCTGGTTCAGGTCCAAGATACTCCTGATTCTTCTAATCAATTCCTGTGCTTTATTTCTGTCTCTCAAGCATTTTCCTTTGGAACACTGGAAAAGATTTCACTTGCACAGTCTCTCTATGACCTTTTTTTGTCAACATTATGAGAAACAGAGTTCCCTTCTGTTTGCTGGCTCACTTTTTGTTGGAATAAACTTTTTTTATCCCCCCTCAGCCTGTTCTGCATCCAAAAATATATTTGATCTTCCAAGAAAAATATTCTAAAGTCAGCTGGATACATCATCTTAAATCTCACACCTGCCTCTCAACATCCCCTGGTTGCTGGGATACATTTGCTTCTCTTTTGCCTGATGTATAGTGAATAATCATTTTCCACAAACACGCTGCTATCTCTAACTTTTAATGTTTTTCCCTTTTTCCACAGTTTTGTCAGGATCAACTCTTTCTGCTATGATTGCATCTTTACTAATACAGATTTTGGTTGCTTTTTTATTGCCAGGTTTTGGAGCATACACTCAATGTGCCCTTTCAGTTAATAAATCCTGCTGTAGAATACCAGCACAGATGTCTATTTGTGATTTCATAAAATTAATAAAGTGTCTTCCTTCCAGTTTCTCTGGTACAGCAGAAAATAAGAAGTTATGTACCTACCATAACGTTCCATGTTAGTTGTCTTCTTCTCGCCTTCTTTCTTGCTGGATGGGTTCGGAGCCAATCCTCGGCTCCGACTCGGCCAATACTAAAGCTCGAGAGCTAATTCCACCAGCTCGAGGCTCCCCTATATCCCACAATGCTAGGCGGTAACTACTCAGATCTCGTTTGATAGCTAGACCAAGCAATTCTAGTCTCCATAGTATGGAGAAGGGTAACCCACCTCTATATAAACCAGAGTGCAAGGTATCCCAGACCTAACAAAAGAGGAAATAGAGGTGGTAAAACGTGTGGGAATGAAACTCTTCCAGAGGAAGATCACAAAATGAATTCTTATCGGTCTGTCCAGGCTTGGGGGAAGGAGGGTGGGACGCAAGAAAGAAGGCGAGAAGACAACTAACATAGAACGTTATGTAGGTACATAACTTCTTAATGTTAAGTTGTCTATCTCGCCTTCATTCTTGCTGGATGGGACCGCATCCCTAGCACCTTATCCCGGGTGGCCTATCAGAACAGACTCTTGAGAACAGTAGAACCAAAGTTGGCACGGTTTCTGGAGACCATGTCCAATTTGTAGTGTGAAATGAAGGTATGAGGAGAAGCCCAACTGGCTGCTGCACAAATGGAATCTATTGGCAGCCTGTCCTGAAAAGCTACGGATGTAGCTAATGCCCTAGTTGAATGAGCTCTAGGTCTTGAAGGTAGTTTTTGCTGTCTGATCTCATAGATGAAGGTAATTGTAGAGGTGAGCCATCTAGAAAGGGAAACTTTAGTAACTGGAAGGCCCGATTGCCCTTCTGCATATGATAGAAAAAGCTGATCAGATTTCCTGAATTGTTTAGTCCTGTCTAAATAATATCTAAGTTGGCGATGAACATCCAGAAAATGTAGCTTTTGTTCCGACCTGTTGGAATAGTTAGGGAAAAAAATGGGGAGATCAATCGTTTGGTTTAGGTTTGTTTGAGAGGAAACCTTAGGTAAAAAGGATGGATTAGTACGGAGGGATACCCTATCTTTGTGAAATACTAAGTAAGGAGGGCGACTGCACAGAGCATGGAGTTCAGATATCCTTCTCGCTGAAGTTATGGCTACTAGAAAAAGTATCTTCCATGAAAGCAACTTCAGGGAACATGAAGCCGCTGGTTCGAAAGGGGGAAGGATTAAGGATGCCAGAACCAAGTTCAAGTCCCATTGTGGTGGGGGATCTTTGATTGGAGGTTTGAGAAGAAAAACGCCCCTTAAAAAGGCTTTGCAGAGCTTGTGAGCCATGATTCTAGACTCCGAGACACCTACATGATAATTAGATATAGCAGCCAACTGAACTCTAATGGTAGATGAAGAAGAGCCTAAATGAAAGAGTACTGCTAGAAAGTCTAGAATAGACTGGATAGGTGCAGTGAAGGGATCTATATTTTTTGATGTTGCCCAAAAGGAGAAGCGTTTCCATTTGCTATTATAAATCTTCCGGGCAGAAGATTTATGAGAGGCTATCAAGATATCTCGGACCGAGCGAGATATTAAGGGAAGCCTGGCTAAGGTCGGAATCGGAGAAACCACACTGTGAGATTGAGAGAATGAAGAGATTGGTGCAGCTGGCCCGATTGGTGGGTCAACAGATTTGGCACTGGGTCCAGATGCCAAGGCTGCTCCAAAAGGTAACGATGAAGGAACGGAAACCATATCTATCGAGGCCAGTAAGGGGCAAGGAGGATCATTGTCACTCTCAAGGTGATGGCTTTCTGAATTAGTTGAGTTATCAGTGGAAAAGGGGGAAAGGCATACAGATGTCCCCAGGGCCAATCATGGACTAGAGCGTCTCTGGTGGGATGGCCTGGCAATGGGAAGAGAGTGAAGAAGTCATGACACTTGCTGTTTTGGGGATTAGCAAAAAGATCGCAGCAAGGCTGGCCCCATTGTTGGAACACTTCTTCCAGTACTGATTTCTTCAGAGACCACTCGTGGGGCATGAGAATTGCCCTGCTCAACTTGTCTGCAATCACGTTGGATTTCCCGGGAATGTGCGTTGCTACCAGAAAATGCTGAGAAGAGATCGCCCATTGCCAAAGTCTGACTGCCTCTCGACATAAGGGGTATGATCTGGTTCTGCCTTGTTTGTTGATGTACCACGCTATGGACATGTTGTCCGTCTGAATTGCAATAGTCCCTGTGGGAAGAGAGTCGTGAAGGGCTTGCAACGCTAAAAGCACTGCTCTCATCTCTAAGACATTTATGTGCAAGTGGCACTCGAAAGGTTGCCACGTGCCCTGGACTGTCCTGCCCTGATAATGCCCCCCCACCCGATCAGGGAGGCGTCTGTTGTCAATGTGGCGACTGGGGGGGGGGGAGTGAAGGGTCTTCCTTGGAGAACCTGAGGTGATGTGATCCACCAAGACAGTTGATTCTTGCATGATTGAGTAAACAATATGGTGTGGGACATCGGGAGCTGTTGGAAGAACCATTGAGTAAACAGCATCCATTGGAGGATCCTCATGTGGAAGCGAGCTAAGGGGAGAAGGGGGATAGCTGCTGCCATGAGTCCTAATACCTTCAAAACTAGTCTGGCTTTGACTTTGTTGCATTGTAAGAGAAGGTAAACTTGTTTGCGGATGTCTGACACTCTCTGCTCTGTAAGTCTGGCTGAAAGATTGAGTGTGTCTAATGTGGCGCCTATAAAGGTAATAGATTGACAAGGCAACAAGGCAGATTTTTCGAAATTTATTGAAATGCCTAGAGCTTGGCAAGTTTGGATAGTGAAGTCTCTGGATAGAAGTAGTTGATGTCTGGTGGTGGCAGTAAGGAGCCAGTCATCTAAATATGGAATCACCTGGAATCCTTGACGTCTCAAGTGAGCTGCGACCACTGCCATGCATTTGGTAAACACTCGGGGGGCTGTAGTGAGACCAAAGGGCAGGGCTCTGAATTGATAGTGACTGGCTCCCAGCCTGAAGCGGAGAAATCTCCTGGAGCGTCTGTTCATCCTTATATGGTAGTACGTGTCCTGAAGATCTATCGAGCACATCCAATTGTCCTGACCCAAGAAGGGTAGAATGGACTGTAGCGTGACCATCCAGAATTTTGTTTTTCTGACATACTTGTTTAAGTTGCTGAGATCCAGTATGGGTCTCCAGTCCCCTGTTTTTTTGGTTCCAAAAAGAATTTGGAGTAGATTCCGGATCCTTGTTGGTCTGCTGGGACTGATTGGATAGCTCTTTTTGATAGCAGCTTTGAAATTTCTAGTGCTGCTTGTTCCCTTAGACTGGGTGGAACGTCTGGAAGGGATCCTTTGGGTTGGGATGGAATGTGAATAAAGGGAATTTTGTAACCCTCGGATATGATCGACTGTACCCATTTGTCTTGTGTAAGGGAAAGCCAGGCTTTTGGGTACAGGGATAATCTTCCCCCGACTGCCTCCGAAGGTGGACAGCCGGGCAGCACCTCAGGGATGCTGAAAGAGTTTATCAGAGAAAGTTTCTCTGCTACCCTGGTTTTGCGGACCTCCTCTGCCTCTAGGGTGGCGTCTATTGTTATTCCCCCATCTGCCTCTAGAGGGGAATCGACCTTGTGCGTCAGATGAGACTCCCTGGGTTTGTTTGTGGAACCACATCTTTCCTCTCCTCTGACCTTTGGGATAAGGCCTAGAAGGGGTAGAAAAACGGACTCCCACGGCAGAGAGAGTCTTACCTTCCACCTCGCACCTAGTCAATGTATCCTTCACCTGAGGACCAAACAAGGATGATCCATCAAGGGGGGAATTGGCGAAGGATGCCTTGAAAGGGTCCGCAAAGTTGCACAGCCGCATCCAGGCGTGACGTCGTAGGGCAATGCCTGTGCCTGCGGCTGTACTCGCCCCATCCGCAGCATATGAGATAAGCCGCATGGAGGAGTTAATGATGAAGTTCAGGGTTGCCAACTGGGAGTTCATTCTGTCTTGGAACCCCTCAGTTGTTGGATCCTTTACCTCTTCACTCATATCCTTGAGTAAATCTCTCTGGAGACGAGTGAAGTGACATAAGTAGTTCAGCGACCGCATTGAAAAGGTCGCTGATGAGAACATCTGCTTACCGTACCTGTCCATGGTCCTAGATTCCTTATTAGGAGGATGGACAGGTACCGAAGGATTGGCTAACTCCTTCTTAGTGGCTGTGGCCACCACCATAGCATAGACGGGGACGCCTTTAGATAAAAAATCTTTATCTCTAGGGGCAGTAATAAACTTAGATGGCCTCCTCGGGGTGGGTTCCACTGAATCAGGAGCTGTCTAGGCCTTCCTTGCCACCATTTCCATAAGGGGGTCAAAGGGAGGGGACACCCAGGAGGTAGAAGGGCGAGAGCTGAATGCCTCAAGGTACACTGACTCATCCTCTGAAGGGTTAAGGGCTGGCCAGTTCCCCCTCTGTTTCAGGATCTCAAGGATGTCAGCAAAGGAGACATCCTCAGAGGGGGATCGAGGGGAACCTTCAGATTCCTCTAAGTCAGTGTCAGAGGTGATAGACTCAGGGGAGTCAATGTGCTTCCTCTTGCACTGCCTCTTCCTAGGGGGTTCTCCTACCGGGTCAGGAGAGGCCTCGGAAGAGGAGGAAATTCCCAATGGGGAAACTTGAGGAGTTGGCTCTCTGCGGTCTGAAGCAAGGGTGTGGGTAGAAATCACCACAGGCACTGATGATGGAGGGGATGACGGAGCCAACTGTGTGGCAGACACTGGTTCTAGCACGCTCCGCATGACCTCGAATGCACCCCTATCGGGCAAGGCTGGAGGTCCCTGCTCTGAAGAGACCAGGACCCCTCCCAGCACCGACAGGGACGGCTCCGAAGCTGATGTCAGAGCCGAACTCACCAGCGCCGAAGCACCGAGAGGGAGAGCGGGGTCGGACAAGGGTATGATGCCACTCACCCCCTCGGAGCTGACGAGGGAAGCTCGGCGCCAAGATCCCTCCAAAGAGGAGATCGGAGCAGACGACGGAGCCGAAAGGGAAGGTATCGGATCCGACGCTCCAACAGTCATGGCTCCGATGAGCCCCGGCTCCGAGCTCAAAGGAGTCGGATGAGGAACACATTGAGGCACAGAAATAGCCACTGACTGATGAGTCGGGCTATGAAGCATTTGGGCCAGCGCCTCGGACTTGAGAAGTCTACTCACTACACTTTGCAAATCATGGTCAGATAGCTTGGAAGACCATGCGGAATGCGATCTATGGCTCCGCTCCGAAAGAAGAGGGGACCCTGGTGCCGAGTGAGCGGAGCCGATGGAGGGAGACCTAGATCTTTTTCTTATAGGTTGCTCCGATAAAAGTATCGGAGCCAACTGAGTCTTATCAGCCTCGGCTCCGGCCGGAGCCGAGGTAATAGTATGAGGCTTGGAAACATCGGCTCCAGCCGGAGCCGATGTCGAAGCAGTTTTGATGCTTCCAGAGGACGGCTCTGAAGCCGGAGCCGACTGTCTGGAAGTCTTAGAAGGCTTTCCCGACACAGACTGGGTCGGGGGGCCTTCAGGCTTTAATAAGCCATGCAAAATCAATTTATTTTTGCGTTCCTGCAGGACTCCAGGGCTGAAACCATGGCACACAGCACATGAGTCCTGCAGGTGCAAAGGTCCCAGGCAATACACACAAGAAGTGTGACCGTCGTCAGAGACATTTTCTGACAGCACGAGTCACACTTCTTGAAGCCTGAGACCTTGGAGTCCTTAGACATAGTAAAGGCCTAAGTAATAAAAACACTCACACACACACACACACACACACACACACACACACACACACACACACACACACACACACACACACAGACCTTTAAGAAAATATAAAATTCCAGTCACACTAAAGGACTAGGAGAAGTAGGGGAAGGGGCCTAAGGCCTAAAGTTAAAGGGGAATAAAGGGCAAAGAGGTGAATCGATTCAAGGAAAAGATAATAAAAACTAACAGTTATACTAAGAAAGTAATAGGGGTCTAAAGATTGTGAAAATAGAATAATTTTTCACTAACCTGCCAGAGCCAGTAGAAAAGCACCTCGTCAGCTAAGCGGCAAACGAGATCTGAGTAGTTACCGCCTAGCATTGTGGGATATAGGGGAGCCTCGAGCCGGTGGAATTAGCTCTTGAGCTTTAGTATTGGCCGAGTCTCGGCTCCGAACCCATTTAGCAAGAATGAAGGCGAGATAGACAACTTAACATTATCATGTTTTCTATGCCCACTCTGTCTTATACCTCTATCATTTTTTTGAAACAGCTCTTCTTGTGAAGACTCATTCTCATCCAGAGTTTTCAGCATTTCAAACTCTGATTTTTGTTGTTTTGTCAGTTCATCTGAATACCTAGTTAAAGCTTCTTCTATTTTTTCGGCCTTTTGTTATTTGAGTTGGTGTATTCCTTCAGTGTTTCATTTTATTTAATCACCTCTGAATACATTTGATTTATTTTTTCTTCTAAATTACTGGAAGCCATCTCTTGTACCATAGCTGAAGCTTGAATTACTTTTTGTTGAACAGATGCAGGAATCTTCCCAGACAGTGTGTTTTCTCTTCATCTTTTCTGGTTAATTTCCTTTCAGGTTCTCTAAATTTCTTCTTTGCTGGCATCTAAGCAGTGTACTTACTAATCAATAACTGAATTTTACTCAAGCTGACAATATCACTGGCTCTTATTTCTCATTTTCTCTTTTTACACTGGGAGAGCTGAAATTAAGTTGTTTATCAGTGTGAAGCCATATCTGAAGTCCTTGGCAGTATCAACTATAGTAGTCATTAAAATGTTTAGTGCTAGTATACTGTATGGAATGCAATGACTGATATAAATATTATCATATTTATTTATGTTGCACTTTTTGCCCAATTACCTTCCAACCATCAGGCCATCTCTCAGCATATCAGCCCATATGTTCCCCTCACTGGGCAACAGCTGACCAAAAAGGGTCATCATCCTGACAGCCATTAGGGAGGTCCAAGGCTCTTCTGCTTTCTCCCCAGCCCTAACAATGAACATACTCAGCAAGGCATGGGGAGGGGATGTGCAAAGGGGTTAATGGCAGACATTATCCCCTGATTCAGCAAAGGGTATTCCCTTCAAGCAGTTTTGCCATTCCCCTTGCAGCATAAGCAGTGGTCTCTCCGATTATCACTGGGGAGATCATTTATTTATTTACAGTTTGTTAACCACGTAAGCAAGCTGGTCTACTGACTCTTTTCAGTCATGACTCTGACAATTAAATGCTGACAGATGTACAAGTAAGCACAACCTACAGAA